>NC_071534.1:7435530-7738560 GCF_026979565.1 Vidua chalybeata | reverse complement strand
AACTATAGTTCCCAAAGCAAACATATATTTCCACTAAGCCTTTCCAGTCTTAAAGCGTGGGTTTAAAGGTAAGATGGGATATATTTTCCTAGAAATCACTTAATTTTTATGCTACAAGGCTTCTACTTTAGGCCCAGTAGTAAGGTTTTCAGCCTCGATTCTGGAAAGAACTAAGCATGTCTGTAACTTTATACGCACACACACGCACACACTTCTATGCACATGTCACATTTTAAACAAACAAAGTTGACAACAAAACTCTTATGGGCTTTAACAGTAAACCAGCAGTTTCCCAAAGGCTGTACATAACATGTCATTGCATTGGAGTCCAAAGTTATGGTCAGTGTATAAAGTTAAACATGGGCAGAACTGTTTGCAGGATTAAGTGCCTTTGATGTCAATTCTAGCTGACAAGATTTTTAATAATTTAAGGTATAAAAAGAGGTTTGAACCGGCATATTTTTTCCTCATATACCTTGCGTGCCTAAATGGCATTAATTATAAAAGCTCCCAAGATTACTCAAAGTGCAACAACTCTATAAAAGTTTTTTTTTTCCTTTTCAAAAGTGAGCATTTTATGCAGACACTATTATTTACCATATGCATCTTCACAGTACCTACAGAAATCTCAAATACAAATCTTGTCAGAGATCCTATAGCAAGCTCATAATCAAAACATTCCTATTACATTCCAGATGGAATAGCCACTCTGTAGCAATATAAAATAACAACTCTTAAGAAAAACAGAGAACTGCAAGTTAAAATGGTGCTATGAAGAAAAGTTAGCTTGGATGGTGATGATAATAATAATCATAATTATTATAATTCTCACCACTGGAAAAATAGTAGAATTTGTGAGGAAAAGAAAACTTTAAAGGGGAAGCAGCAAATTGACTTCAAAGTCAGTCGCGGTGGAAGAACACAGGAGGTCGCCAAGCACTGGGGTGCGGTGGGCACGTGGAATGGAAATTCAGACCGATGGAAGAGAAAGTTGAAAATACATTCTTTAAGCCATTTATTAATAATTGAAGCTGCAGTATTACCTAGACTTATATCACGATCATTTATACTAGAATATTAGTTCGAGGCGAAACCCAAAGGGAAAAAAATCCAGCCCAAAACCCCAGCTTCGGAAGCCCAGAGTGCAACCCGCGAGTTCCCGAGCAAAGACGGGGAACCCAGCCCTTCCCCGTGCCAGGAAGAAAACCGTAAACCCTACCAAAAGAAAAGGAAATAACCCCAAATCCGTGCTGCCTGGGCGCCGGGGGGCCGTGTGCGTCTGCAGCCCTGCCGTGACGATGCCGCTCCTCTCTCCCCCTCTCCCGGCAGAGGCTGGCGGTGCCGGTGGGCAGCGGCGCCAAGCCCGGCGTTGTCCCGGCGCTCCTCAAGGCTCCGGGCGGCGGCAGCCCCGGGCACAACCTGCCCATCCCCGCGCTGCCGGCCCCGGCGCCCGTCGCGATGGTCACGGCGACCGCGCACGGCGGGAGGGGCGCGGAGCCCCCGCAGGGCGCGCCCGTCCATCTGCAGACCACGGCCAAGGCTGCGGGTGCCCGCCGGCCGCCGGAGCTCGGCTCCAGCAGCCAGGTACGGCCGGGCAGGGGCCGGGAGCCGGGAGGGAAGGGTGGGGGTTTAAAGGGAAGGAGGCAGGGAGGGATGGGGGCCGGGCGGGAGCGGGAGGCGCTGCGGGCTCTGCCGCGGACGGGGCGCGAGTGGGTGTCCGCGGGGCGGGGGGCGTGAGGGGGCTCCGGGCCGGGGCAGGTGCCGGCGGGGCGGGGGGAGACCTGTGCCTCCATTCCAGTGCGCTCGGGGTGCAGGAGCAAGGAGAGATCTGTCCCTCTGTCCCGGAGCCATCGGGGTGCGGTGCTCGCTCCGCCGGCCCCAAGGGAAAGGCTTCCTGCTCGGGCGCCGAGCGCTGGGCGCTTGGGAACCTCAGTTCGTCCTCAGCTGCCCCACCTTCTGTCACCACGTCTCGGATTCGAAAGCCGTTCTTAAGCCTCACAAAGTTTACGTAGAGAAATGTTCGCGGGCTGGAGGAGCTCCCGGCTGCGCTGGCATTTCGAGTCCCCGCAGTGAGGTGCTGGAAGCTGCCCTCGCTTAGGCACAGGGGAGCTGGCAGGCTGTTGCCTCCAGGACCAGATGCATATACATATTTAATGTTTATGTTCGTGGTAAATAAAATATTAAATAAACGGACTTAGTGAAAGGAGATCAGAAGGGGAAGGGGTGCTGTTTGTCTGCTGCACACCATGTTTTGTGCAGTCCATTGGCAAGAGAAGATTTGACTCTAGTCATGCTGTGTGTCAGGAGAGGGAGGTGATGCTGATGAAGCTGAAATGTGAAGAAAGTGACAAAGCCTTTCTAAAACTTTGTAGAAGAGAGTGCAATGTGTAATTGCTCACATGGAAAATGTGGACTTCTTTTCTGCTTTCTGCACATAGGGGCTGTGTTAGTCTGGGGTTAGTGTTTTTTTTTTTGTTGGTTTTTGGTTTTTTTTTTTTTTTTTTTGTTTTTTTTTTTTTTTTTTTTTCTTTTTTTTTAATTCCCCTTCACAGGCTCAGGATATGAACTCTAATAATCAGAAAAGGAGAACCTGGTATGGAGAAAGGCAACAGGCAAACTCTACCTAAAGACATTTGTAAGTCAAGGTTATGTTGGAATGCATGAGGCTTTTTAATACCCAGGAAGTCCCTTCCTAAAGATATGGGGCATGACCATCACCTACTGCATCCACTAACAAATGGAAAGCACATACAACCACTTTGGAAACTAAATTGTCCTGTCAGTTTTCTGGAGAAACAGTGTTCTGTTTAGCTGTTACACCAAAGTATCTGTCTGGGGAATTGGAGTTTGAATATACATTTTGTATCTCATGCTGGGTAATTTCCTTTTTAGAAAGTATTGTTTATGCTTTACTGAAAATACACTTGATGGTATCCTACTAGATATCTCTTAGAATCCTGGAAAATAACTATATAAATGATAATAATATGAAAGATAAAAGCTTCAATATTACAACAGTCTATCATTTTGTGAAGGACTATCTTTTACTGTCACTGTCAGAAGCCATTGGAAGAAAATAATCAAAGCAGAGAGGGAAGAAGCTTGAAATATAATTTAATGTGTTTAGACCAAATAGTGAAGCAACAGCCCCAGGTGCTAGAGAGCAATGTGAGTTAGAACATTTGGCTGCAAACTTTTCACTTCTTCAGGTGTTGTTGGGAAGACTTTCTAACCCGCTGTGGTGTTGAATATTCCATGCTCCTTCCCATTATCCATTCAAAAGGGCAAATGGGTCCCAGTCCCACCTTCCACATCCCCAAGCATGCTGGGCTCAGTGGTGTATTGCAGCCTGCTGGAGCCAAGCACTGATGCTCTCAAACCTGAAACAGTATTTGTTCTGGCATTGCAACTTTTCCTTGCAAGGACCAGCTTCATTTCAAGCAGAGGCTTGCTGCTGTTGGAATAGCATGGGAATGTTGACCAGCATTTGCCTTGGTTTTGCTAGAGAAAAAGGTCTAGTGTTTTTACTTAGAGATGTCTTTACATAGCAAGTTTTCAACAGCTGTAGTTTTCTGACTTAGTTACCTCTGATTATGTTTGTAATTTATGAAGGAAGAAGCTGAGGAATGGCAGGTTTCTTAACCCAGAGGACTGTTGTAGTTTTATCTTTTTGAGAATAGTCAGCAAACATGGATAGAAACAATAAGAAATATTGAATTGCAAAAATAAAAAATGCATTGGTCCTAAACTGTAAAGCTTAGTGCCAGATTGCATGTTAATTATCACTCCTCTACCCAAATTAAACTTGTTTTGCAAAATTTATTTTTCTGGGAAAAAAAAAAAAAAGATCTATTCTTGCTTCATGCTCAGTATTCTTGATTGTTCCTGGAGTGTTATCCTGAATCAATGTAGTAAGACCTTAGCTACAAGCACTGTAGCGTTGGATGGAAATTTCACTGGTGACATTTATTAATAAGTATTTATTGTATCTTCTTTTTGGGCTCTTTCGTAGTGTTGTTACTACTCAGTAAAGTTGTTTGGGGTTTTTTTTCAACAGGAATGCATGCAGTCTGTAAGATGGAGGACAACAGATCTCTGCAAACTGGGCTAAGATGGCAAGCTGACAGTTGTAACTGAGATTACTGGTGTAGTGTAGCATCTGCATCTTCTGCATCTGCAAAGTGAGGGAAAGGGCAAGGGCATGAAGTGTAATGTTACAAGTGTCTGAACAGTGCTTGAAAGTATTTAGAGGATCAGGATGTGTGTATGGTCATGTCATGTGGTATCTAGCAAGAAGAATGAAATGCTAAATGAAACTCAGCAGAAAAACATAGGGCATCAAACACTATCTAAATACAGAAATTTCAAATACAGATAGGATTAAATGTAAGGTTGTTACAAAAATTTCATTTGGGCAGCAGCAAGTCATCACTTTCATTTTAGGATGTTGCTTACCCAGCTGATTTTTAAAGTGATTTTGAAATGTTGTTGACTTAATGGAAGCCATATCTGCATAGGAAAAAGTATCTAAGTAAAGAAACGCATAACAGATGCTAAAGGATTGTTTAGATACATATCACGTGGTTTATTAGAAGCAGGATATATTGTGAGATTAAAAAGGATTGAAATGTGTAAGCATTGGAAATGTTGTGCTGCAGGAATCAGTGGTGGGTCTACACTATTCCCTGGCAGCCTTTCAGTGTCAATCCCACGTGTGAAGACATGACTGACAGAGCTACACTGATGCAAGTGTACAGACAGGCACATCATGAGTGGAGCTCTTGCTCCCACTCCAAGAAATGAAGCTTAGAGCTTCATTTGGATAATCTGGAGCAAGTTATGTTGGCTAAAGCAGAATTTTGCTGGCATAAGCTGAATTTTGCTGGCATATGATGTATACATGATAGGTGTGCTTTGCCTTCATAGAATTGCTAGTGCTCTTGTGTAGAGAAAATGCCCTAGAGCTACTGGGTAGTCAATGGTATGCCTGTACCTACAACATACTTTGGTATAAAGAGATTTTTATATAAGCCTCTCAAATTTTATTTTTATTGTAATGATATTTATGTGGTATTTACCCTTTCCTATCCTCACCACCATTTCCTGACTGAAAGCAAGATCTGAAATTGCTTTGCTGAAGGACAAAGTCCCATCTGCTATGCTGGAACAATGTACCTTTTAAAGAAAATGCTCCTCTGCTGTCTCCTCATTCTCTTCTAACTAGCAAAACTGTGGCCCAGCAGTCATCCCAGGGTCTAGTTTGGGGAAATCAGAAAGCATTTTGGCTGTTGGAAAGACACTTGGATTAGGCAGTATTGGAAGCACAAGCAGAGAAGGGGAACACTCTCTCAGACCCCTTGTCTGCCTTTCAAGATCTGTAGTGAAGGACAAAAGTGCTGGGGGACATGCCAGCACTGGGCCATGGAGCACCAGACACACACACAGTGTGTCTGGAACTCACTGGGATCTCTGTCTGCTGTTACTCTGTGCAACTCTTACAAAACACCTTAGCAAGGCCCTGGCTCCCTGTCCATCATGACTCCACAAGCAGCATCAAACCTACCTCCTGCCCCTCTCTGTACTTCCCTTCCCACACATGCATTTCCTGGGTCAGCGAGAGAAAATGTGGCAGCTTCCCCATGCACGTGTACTCTTGCGTCCCAGTGCTTTTCCATACAGAGGGGTTCTTTCAAAGCAAAATACAGTATGAGGATTTATTATGCTATAAATCCTTGGCAAGATAGTAAACTGTTGTCCACAAATACTTCATTAACTCCACAGCTCACAGAGATGCTTGTGTCCCTGTTTAGACTGAGCAGACAACACAGGTATCCATTTATTTTTTCAGGAAATGTGGTTTTTATACATGTAGGAGGATACTCATTTATACCTGTTAGTTATCTGTATATTCAATTTACCAGAAAAAAAAATGCATCCCAGAACTTTAGGAACATACTTTTACCTACAATGGTCATTTTTCAGAATAATGTACTTGTAGAATGATTTATTACCTTTCTCTTCACCATCCTACTTTATATGCTTCACTATGCTCTTTGTAAAAGTACTTCCTCCATAACTGTAAATCTGCCTGTGCATATACTAAGTCTTCCTTGGTTTTTATTATTCATGTTGAAGCAGTACTTACAAGTTTTATTTATAGAGGTATTTACCTGTATTGGTTATGTGGCTATATATAGCTTTTTTTTTTTTTTCTAGAATCCATGTTACTACAGTGCCTGAAAATGTGGGAATAGTTAATTTATCCTCACAATATAGAGTTATTATGACTAAGGCATTATTATTCCATGTTTTACTATGGGAAAACTGAGAAATAAAGGATCCACTTACGTTGATCCCTCTGTGCTTCTCCATAGGAAGCTCACAAGGGCTGCCTTAGGCAAGATCCCCGTATTGGCAGCCACACTACAGGCCTTTTTGGTAATTTTGAGAATGCCTCAGACATGTCTGTGCTGCACATGGCATCCTTGGGAATGAGAACTGTCCAGCAAGTCCTTGGATCATGCCGCGGCCCCCTCTAGCCTTTGCTGTAGCTCTCTGCACATCTGCCTCATACTCCTTTCTCATCCATGCGCTGAAATGCAGGTGGAAATGATAACTAGTGAGCACAAGTAAGGACAAAAGAAAGATCCAGAGGCTCCACACAGATCTAAGGGAGGAGACATTTTTCTATGGATTATGAGAGCCTTGGTCATGTTGGCCATGGCCAGAGCACCAGCATCTCGCTGGCATCAGAGATGTGCCAGGTTGTCTGTGATTGCCAAAATCGTTGTGTTTCTGGAGTCCATGGCTCCTGCTCTTACTGTGTGTTACAGCTGGTGTTCAGTTGCATTTTTCTTCAGATCTGTGTTGGTCAGTGATGGCTGATGAATTTCAAGATATTGAAGAGAATAGTTGAGGGCTTACTTCAGCTTTGTTTTATCGGTCACTGTATTGGTTTCTGGATGCCTGTCCTGGAGGAACAGAGCAATGACTGCTCTGTCTGGGTAACAGTTCCTATTGACTTTCCATAAATTGTTCTGTTTTTTATGGTTTCCTCAAATGTGAAACAAAGGCTGGGTTTCTGCTGGGGCCTTATTAGAGCACTGAGCTTTCTGCTTTTGCTGGTCTATGAGAGCAACCTGGCATGGTAACAGTGTTCTGTTCAAAATGACAACAGAGGAGAAAACTCTGCAGAAAGCTAGTGATGTGGAGATTTTGAACAGGTAAGTACTGACCATGCCATCATGGGCGCGGTTTCATATACCAGGGTTTTTGTAAACAGAGGAATTCTGAAGTATGATCCTATTAGAGTGTACCTTCAGGAGATATGTGAAAATGGAGGAGAGGTGACCTAGCCAAATTAAATTATGTCCTGGTTTAGGGCAAATTTGGGAGAAAACCTCCAAAGGGGCTCCTCTGGAAAGCAGATTCAAGCAGCCCCTCCCCCAAGAGATTTAGAAAAATATTTCCTTGGAGAAAAGTGGAAAAAAAGCTGTTTAATTAACAGTCAAAGCATTCACCAGCACAAAAAAAAAAAAAAAAAAAAAAAAAAAACAAAAAAAAAAAAAAAAAAAACAAAAAACAAAAAAAACAACAAAAAAAAAAAACCTAAAAAAAACCCAAAAAAACCCCCCAATATTAAACAATAAAACCTCTTGCTGCTCCAAAGAGATACTCAGAGAGTCCCCTTGGTGGGCTGTAGCTCAGCTCACCCAGGCTGTTCTCAGTCCCTGCAGTGCTGGAAATGCCACGGCCCAGGACCAGCCCTGTGGGCCACAGCTGCGAGCTGCCCGTGCTCTTCTGGTGTTCAGTCCAGAGCAGGTTTGAGCAGGTCCAAGAAAAAGAAAAACCACAGCCCAGGGAACTTCTCTGCCTCAGCTACCTAAAAACTAACTAAAAGCAAAGGAGAGCCCTGTCCTGCTGTCTGTCTGTGCTGCAGACAACACAGTCCAGGAGCAGAATGTGGAGGAGTGAGTGCAGCTTCTGAAAACAAACTGCGCGTGTCTTCTCTCCCCACTTCACTCTCAGAACCAGTCTTAAAGGTATGAAACTTATTTCTGGGCTAAACAGACAAATGGGGATACAGTTCAGCATCATAAAGTCACCCCAGGACAGAATAATAAAAAAGAAAAACACTCTGAGTGTAAGAACTCCAAGAATTTACCACTCCAGTCACCATCCAGTGATCAGTTCTTGCCATTGGGGCTTAAGTTTTAACTCTACCATTAGAATGTTGTAAAGAACATAGTAATTTTAGGAAGTGGGTTATAGAGTGTGTGTGACAGATTCTGCTTGTATCTGCACCCTCTTAGTTGCAGGTTTATTAAAAGAGGTTCATTAATTTGCTCCATATTTAAATATGGGTATCTAACAGCAAGATTTGGCCTTAGTACTCTGATATATACAGCATAAAAGCACTTTAAAATTTGTATTTCTTGCTAAATAGCATAAAATTACATCCTTTCAGGTTAATGAAACCATTTCTCAATGCTGGTTGCTGTTGATGGGATATTTAAATGTCAGATTCACAATAAGCACTTATGCTTCCTGATGATAAATGGCTTCCTTTTAAACATCCCAGATATGTGTATGTGTCAATGCATCTAAAGCGTGTGGATTTCTTCTCTGCTCAATCTGCGTTCCCATTTGGTTTACATTAGGGTTCAGACACCCAAAAACTGAATAAAGACTCTCAGGAACTGAATAAAAACCTCATTAGGCCCTATATGGTATTCCTTACACAGCCAAAAATTTCCAGTGAAGGCAGCAGAATATTCAGCAGGAAAGGGATTTACAATGACTATCAGATAATTTGTTGTAAAAGTCTAAGAGCAACTTTTCCAAATTTGTTTCTGTGGGAGCTGGCAAACAAACACCCTGCTGGAAGAAAATTTAATGACCAGGGAATGTAGCGTTGCACTACAATTGGGTTGATGAGAAATGATGTCGGGACGGGTTCTTGTTTGGGGATCTGAATAATCATTTATTGAAGAACAAGATACAGCTCCAAACAGAGGCCAAGGTCAAGAACCCCAATGAGCTGAGGGTCCAGGATTATCTGTGGGATAAGAGGGGGTGGTTCAGAGGATCAGGGTCCAATGGGAGTAGGACAAAATGGTGCAAGGTGTGGTTAAAAACAGAGAGAGCCTTTGGGGATTGGCTGGGCGGAGCAATGAGAAAAATCAGGGCCAATAGGGATTCTCCAATAGGGGAATGGACAACAGTCTAGGAGACATACAAAAATGGAAATAGGGGCTGAACGGGGGGGGGGGGCAAGGCCAAAGGGCCAATGGGACAACAGAACTCACAGGGAATTAACATACAAATGCAGAGGCTTGTGGGAATGAGGCTTTTCTCACCCTGATCTTGGGGTGTATTACTTATTGTAATCCCTCCAAGGTCGAGGAATGATTTTAGTCACTGGCCCTTGTGAGTCCCAGTTTCTGGAGAGCAGACCATGGTTGTTGTCTGCAGCATTTGTGTCACTGAACATCCCATCTGCAGATCCATGTGCAGGGTGTAGGAATGGACATACTGCCTATGTATTTATGGAATGGATTTTCTTCCTGTGAGTGTCTAAGTGTCTCTACTGAGGAACACAAGCAGAAGGAGATTAACTGAAAGCTACTTTAGTTTTGTCAGTGGTTCCTTGTCCTGCAGAAGAATGATGGAGCTGTCAGCACATTTGTATGTCCTTATAATCAGAAGTACTTCTTTGTCCTGTCTATAGAGAACCAAACAGAAGAGACCAGGTTAAAGGAGGGAAATGCAATTGCTCCAATTTCATGCCTTTTCTTGGGAGCAATTTTAACCGCCTGTAAAATAAAGTCTTAAAATTTAGGAAGATAAAAATGTAGAAGCATGGGCAGCAGAGGAAGGGGTTTTTATGCCCTTCTGCCCTGCTCAGGTGAGATCCCATCTGCAGAGCTGCCTCCAGCCCTGGGGTCCCGGCACAGGAAGGACATGGAGCTGCTGGAACAAGTCCAGAGAAGGCGCCAAGATGATCAGAGGGATGTAGCAGCTCTGCTGTGATGAAACTCAGGGAGAATTCAGACTGCTCAGCCTGGAGAAGAGAAGCTTTGCAGGGACTGTATTGTCTGAAGAATCCAACAAGGAGGGTGAATACAGAGTTTGGACAAGGGTCTGGAGTGACCAGACGAGGGAGAATGGCTTCAAACTGACAGAGGGCAGGGTTAGATGAGATATTGGGAAGAAATTTTTCCCCATAAGGGTGGGTGAGGCACTGGCTCAGGTTGTCCAGAGGAGCTCTGGCTGCTGTATCCTTGGAAGTGTCCAAGGCCGGGTTGAATGGGGCTGAGAGCAACATGGTCTTGTGGAAGGTGTCCCTGGCCATGGCAGGGGATAGGATGGGATGAGCTTTAAAGGTCTTTTCCAACCCAAGCCTTTCTGGAAATCTGTGATTCTGTAGTCAGTCCCCTTGTGGAAGTTTCTGTGATATTTTCATAAATCCTTATATATTATCCATACAAACAAAATTCTGAGTACCTTATTCTAAGGCTGAGAGTTTTTAGCACATGATTGTTTTGACATTAATCAGAGTAGCTCCCATGGAGAGCTTTGATTCACTTCAGAAATGCAAAGAATGCTCTAAAAATGATAATATATTGTCGCTATTCATTGTAATTGGAGGCTGTCTGTGCTTCACAGAAATTATCAGTCAAGCATTCCTGAAAATGTCAGAATTTTCAAGTTAGTTCTATTTAAAATGCAGGAACAAGTATATGAGGGGTTGAATAGAAGATTTGAGGGCTATGTGATTCGAACTTGAAGTGCAGTTTGTAATAGTGAAAGATGATCAGCTTTGGGGCTGGAGAAATCATATCCTAGGTCTTTTTCTAAATTATGGGATGCATAAACAGGTCTACTTACTCTACATGTGCTATTACTTTAATAAAAGGCATCACTTTAGGAAATTAAAAGCTTTGGAATATTGCTAAATGTCTTAGTTCCATTTATTGTTTAAAGGTGGGGTTTTCTCATTATCTTCAGAGTTTGTGGGATAGTTGAATAATTTGCAGGAATCTGTTTGATACCAGACTTCAAACTCTGTATTTATCCTCTTTCACTGTTCACATTGCGAATACAGAAATGATAAGATCTCCTGTTGGTGTTCTAACTGTATCAGGATTTGGCACTTGGTCTGCTACTAATCTCACAATGTGCATTTGTGTCTATATTGAAATTGATTGGAAAAATGTATCAGGAAATACTGATCTTCAACTATTTTATGTATAAATGTGGAGGGGTTGGTGAGAGAGATGGGCGGGAGAGTAGATGCTGTAAACACAGAGTGCTGATGGATACTCAAGTAGTAAATAGAAATATCTTAGAAGTAATTCCTGACAGTAATAAAGGCAGCAATTTTATTTCATCTGTGGATAATAAACTTGTTTCACATTGCAATATAAGTGGTGTTTATGTTATATTAATATTTATTAGTACTTATTGATGCTAGGGTTTAGTTGTTCTCTTTTCCTCACATCATAGCCATTGCATAAAAATTCAAGTTAAATTGCTACACAGTAAGCAATTAAAAGTGTTTGTGTGTGTGAGAGAGAAGAAAGTCATCTGTGTGTAGAGATATTCCTATAGAGAAGGACAGACCCTCCCTGACTAGGAATCTAGAGAGTTGTGCTCCAAGTGATGGCGTTCTGTTTGCACTAGTTAAAAGACTGGGTTCTTTGAATGCTTATTTCAACCCACAGGCACTGTTTTGCTGTTCATGTAAGAGTGGTTTGCATGGGTTTCCTGCCTTTTAATGGGGTGTTTTCATATCCCTTGCTTTGACTGTTGGCAGTGCCTCTTCAGGAATGAGATCGTGCACTATGTTAAATGGCCTTTTTGTGTGACATGTCAAGGATTGCCAACTTGGAGGATAATGTGAGTCAGAAAGTGCCTGATCCAAATTTAACCAAATTTGTTCATCTCTAAATTTAGATAATAGCTGAATGGCAAGACAGATATATTTCAATTTCCATCAGTGACAAGGACAGAGTGTTGGCGGATGCCTGTTAAAAGCTATAGCATGTGTTTTTGATACTCATATATGTGTGTATGGGTGGGAAAAGACTTGTTACTTTTACTTATCATGAGCCTGTTTCTTCTTTGACTGCTTTGAAATCACTCTTGAGCTTGATGTTTGTTCTGTGCAGATAATTCTTGTACAGACAGTATGCTGTGGTCTTGAGTAATGTTTTTGCCTTCTTGAGTAGAAAGGCTTGCATTGGAATTGGATTTTTATCATTAAGAAAACTGAAATATAGACCCTTTTAAAATAAGGCAGGCACCAGGCAAGGTAAGACAAACCAAAATTCTTTTTGTTGTTCTTACAATCAGGCTTCAATATCAGTAATTTCAGAAAATGGTTTCAAGTTTATCCTCCATCTGAGCATAACCCTGCATTAACATGTATATAATTCACGTGTCTTCAAGAGGATTAATCATATCCATGTATCAGTTTGCATTTACCTGCTTTTCTCTGCTGGGGTCTTAATCTTTTTGACTGTTCTAATTCTTTGACCAAATATTGCCCTTGGAGATTTGACCAGTTAAGGCAAGACCATCCCCACTGCTTTTGTGCAAGGCATTTCGTGAACAGGTATGACTGTTTGTGTGGGGGGTTTTTGCCATGAGATCTTTATTATAGACCTTTGAATAGCCTCTTTTTCTTGTTTTATTTTATTACAACCCCAGTTCAGTGAGTTGTGTCAATAAATTTGCACATGTAGGATATTACAAACAATTTGATTGTTGCATCCCTCACTGAATCAAACAATGAGACTGGCTGGGTTGGAGATATGTTCATTTTTATTTGCAGGATCACTGCAATAGCAGTGACTGAATAGGTAATACCAGAATGTGAATGACAGCTTTGATAGGATTAAAGCAATATTGTGCTTCCTGTAATTTGCTGAACTGGTAATGATGATTTAAGGGTTTTGCCATAAATATTTACTATCCTTCTGGGTGTGAAATAAACCCACAAGTCAGCATTGTTTAATTTAATATAATATTAATTTTTCTTTGAACAATATCTTAGTACACTAGGATTTTTTTATAGAAGCCTAGTAGTAATAAGAATACTGTAGAAATTTGACAGAGATGCTACAGGGGTACTATGATTTTAGAAGACTGTATATGGTAATTAACTAGCATTTGCTCTAATGAAACCCCACAACCCAATTTGCTGTTTCCACATTTTCTTTAGGGTAAAGCATTACTACATTCATTTTCTCTCACACTTGTCTTTTCAAAATACAAGCCAGTCCTCTGTATTCTGTTGACATGTGTAATTTTTAACCTTTCCTATAATATGGGAAATTCGATATTGCATTTGTTATTATTTCTAGAAAAGGACAGCCCAATCTCCCTAATAAGTATGACAAGATAAAAAGCTTCAGGTTTCTGCTATATTTGTGGTTTTAAGTAGGTTTCAAAGCCAGAGTAAGTGGCTTTGAACCATCACTGTGATGGCTCAGGATTGTCAAGCCTTGAGGAATATGAGCTCTAACTCTCATTCTTCTGAATCCAGAAATGGGTTTTGAACTTAGAAGTTATTACATAGAACTAGAATTAATTTATATCTTGGTATATCATGATGTGTTTACACTTCAGTAAGTTTAAGTTCATAAATCTTAATAACACAGCATTTCTCAGAAAATTCTATGAGCATTGTCAAATGTGTGAGTTTGGAACATCTCCACTGAAGTCAGGTCTAGAGAAGCTTTATTTGTACCAGAAGAATTAATCTAGAAGATAAATCACTAGCATGTCTTTCACTATTTTCTTAATGACAGTACAATAGGCTTGGCAAGCTATTAGTGATTTTTGTTGTTGTTATTATTACTACTATATTTTCTTTTAAAAGGGATGTTTAATAAAAAGAAAAAAACACCAACTTTTTGACATGTTCATCCTAATTTTTACATTTTTTCAATTTGCAGTATGAGAGTGTAGAGTGTACAGAACTTCCATATCTGCATGCAGAAGATAATTGAGTAGCTTCCCTTCTCAACATTCAGCTTTTGTGACCAATGGCATGGTATAAATAACCCTGAGTAAGAGCCACTCAGTCTCAAAATTATTAGCCATTTCATGCTGTAAGAGTTCCCTTTGTAGCTTCCTGGCAATTATTTTGGATTTAGGATATCTTTTTAAGAAATAAGAAAGATGGAGGGAAACTTTTTACAAGGTCCTATAGTGACTAGACAAGGGAGAACGGCTTCAAACTGACAGAGGGCAGAGTTGGATGGGATATCGGGAAGAAATTCTTCCCTGTGAGGGTGGTGAGGCACTGGCCCATGTTTCCTAGAGAAGCTGTGGCTGCCCTATCTCCAGAAGGGTCCAAGGCCAGGTTGGATGGGGCTTGGAGCAATATGGTCTGGTGGAAGGCATCCCTGCCAATGGCAGGGGGTGGAATGGGATGATCAATAAGGTCCCTTGCAATCCAAGCCATTCTATGATTCCATGATTGTCCAATTAAAAAAAAAAAAATTTAAAAAAAACCCCTCCATTTTACCTCTGGGAATGACGTGGTTGAAGTCCTGATCTTTCCAATGGTATCCCTATGGATATACACTCAGCATTTCATTGGGCTAAGACTCATGAAGGTCCATGGCTCTGCCTCCATGAAGACTTTATTGTTGTACCATCTGATTTGCACAGTAGGCAAGCTCAAAACACAGCGTATTTTCTCCCTCTGTCTTTTATTTCTAGTAAGAGAGATTAGACTAGATCTTGGGAAGAACTTCAGTGCTGAAGTGCATCTGGCTGCCTGGAGCTCAAAGATCATCAATCTCTGCTCAGTAGCATTCAGGCTTGGGCCTAGGTGAAATCTGGGGATGCCTCTATTTCTACCAGTTATATTAAAAAAAAAAAAATGCTTGAACTGGGGCATTGTAGGAACTGCTGTCATGTTAACAAGGTGAACAACAAGGTGACCAGAGCATTGATTGGAATTGTTGGTTCTCTTTTCCCCCAAGTGTTCTCTCAGCCACTGGGCCACAAAACCACATCCTTTCTTCTGTCACTGGCTAATTTAGCAGAAAAGCTTGGAAGAAGAGTCTTTCTCTCAAGTATGTTCTGATAGTTAAATGATTCACAGTGCCATGTGTGAGTGTAGGATCTGAAATCTTCCTACTCTGGAGTAGGCAATTGGACTCCCAAGAAACTGGTTGAAGGAAGAGATGGGAAGCAGAAGGAAAGGAAAGCACAGCTTTCATGGAGTATGCTTTGAATGAAACTGGTTAACCACAGACTGATCTCCAGAACAGGGCTCAGGGAGGTGAAACTCCATGGGAATGAAGCAGGTCTCCTCTTTCAGAGCAAAGTACAAACACATGGAATCAGTAGTGCAGCAAAACACATCAGTGCAGCATCTCAGGAAGGAAAGGAGGTTTTTACTAGTTCTAAAATTTCCTGGCTCTATCATTGAAGGGAAGCACTAATGCTTACTTTGATATAGTATAACTCTGGAAAAGTATTATGGGTAATATATTGTACTCTGAAAGGTATGCTTATGTAGTCACATATATACACATATATATCTGTATCTATTTATGAATTTATTTATATAAGCATACATTTACCAAATGCTTTTACTATCTGAACATTTGGATCACCAAAGAAACAATTACATTTGTAAGTGAATACTATAGAGTTTGCCACCCTCCAAAACTAAATATGGCTATTTTCTTTTACTAGAAGACAGCACCTACATAGCAGTATCTGCAATGATTTTTCACAGCTGCAGTCCTAGAACTATGGAATACCAAAATTAGGAATTCAATAGCAATGGTAATTCTACCATATTGTGCTAAAGCAATATTTTGCATTGGGTTTTGTTGAAGGATAAGTAGCTTAATATAGCCAAGCAATCTGCCTAAAAAGTATAAAATGCATGCTTATGGGAGGTACTGCACATCCAAGTTAACATTTGCTGAGAAAGTTGCTGCTTCCTTTTTTTTTTTATCCTAACAAACAATATTAACTGCATGATTTTAAAATCAGTCATATTCATACACACTCTATATAGAACTCAGGCAAAATTTTATTGTACTTTCCCCAGGTTCTATTCTCAAGGAAGTAACTTTTGGTACCAACATCCAGTTTTTATGGCTGAACTGATATAGTAGCTTCTTTTGTCATAAAAGGTTGGAATTGTCATTCCATTTTCTTTGTGGGTTCTGTCTTCCCCCCCACCTCTCCCTTGCTTTTCTCTGCCACCTCAGCTAAGAAATATTGTTTTTCCCCTTGTCTTTATTCTGTTGCTTGTTGGATACATTCCAAAGCAAATTTAACCTTCTTCTGCCTAGCAAACTGGATTAGCTTAGCTCAGGCCTGACAAAAGGTACTGTCTGGAAGCAAGCAATTTTGTTGCCTCAGGTTGTCACTTCCCTCATGTTTTCCAGTTCTTCTGAGTGACAAAAGAACACTAACACTCAGAGCAAACTGTACAAAAGCAACTCTGAGTCCAGTGGGTGCTAAGGTGAAATCATATGGAATTCAAATTTTTCAGTAGCTGCTAGTAAGCTGCCTGGGCCATTCTGATAGGTGAGGATTCCTAAAACACTACGGGATGATGGTCAATTTCCTCCTTTATTTTTCATCCCCTTGCCTTCCCTTTTCATACTGTAATCTTCTGTAATATCCTGCAGCTGTGGAAGGACAGTGGTGCTTTAGTAGCTGCTGGGTCTGTTAATGATTTCCACTCCTGCCTGAGCTCACTTGAGGAAGAGGCATGAAACTACTTTGTGTGACATTGTTAATACATTTTCCCTTTACTCAGGAATATTTCTGCAAACTGTGAATGCAGACTAAGTAATTTGAAAACATTAGTCATTAAAAACCAGATCAACCTGGAACAGTTGAGTAGTTAAACAGCAAACCTTTTATGAATCATCTGAGCAGGAGACTATAGGTGTGATCACAGCTGCTAAATCTTGCTTCAACTCATTGGCATTGTGCTCATTTGTACAGGAGGTGGAGACTTAATTAGTTAAATATGGTTTCTGAATAAGGCTACAAATCACAGAACAGGTATGTGCATGCTAATGCATTTAGCACATCCAAACTTTTTTTCTTTTTATTTTGATTCAGCAATTTGGAGTGTGATCTAATGCCTATGGAAAAAATCCTAATAAAAATAATTTATAATAAATTATATATATATAATGTAAGTGTATTTTTATAATATATGTAGAAATTATTCATAATTATTTTTATTTAAAAAATGGTGCATTAAAAAATGCTACTGACCAGTAAATAATATGGTGCAAATTGTGTTTAGGAATAAGCATTTGGCACAGATGTCTCCTTGTGTAAATAATCATCAGGATTTCTGAAACAGGGAAGAATGTGGGCTGCATTCATTGTGTTTTCCCTTTGCCAGAATACATACCTACAGTGTGTTCAGAGTTTGTATTTTTCAGTGCACCCAGATGGCAATGTGTAAGTGGCAAGAAGTAGAGACAGTGGTTTGAAAATCGTGATAAAAGCAGAGATATATTGGGTGGTGCTCTGAAAAGCCTGAGAGACACAGGAAAAGCAGAACATTGCTTGCTTCATCTCTGCATATTCTCTTCTGATACCTGCATGAAATGTGATGCCACCTTGGGCTTCCCTGCAAATGAGTGGTGATGAAAGGGATGAGTACAAAAACCTCAGCAGCGACTGAGAATTTGGTTTTCAAAGCAGGTGTGGAATTTAAGGTGGTACCTTGCCTCCTACTGCTTGTGGCTACCCTCATGCAGAGAGAGCTGTTCCAGGACAAAAGTCCAAGTCATTCTTAATTGGCTATAAGGAGAGTTGTTTTAAATAGTATTTTTGGTGCCCAAAGAAAGGATCGTTTCAAAAATATTGCTATTTTGAAAAAGCAACAGGACATGTATTTCCAATTGTCTACTTCATAACAATCATAAATTGTTTATGCAAGCATGATTAATGAATTCTGAGTAAAGGGAGAGGAACTGGGGAGAACAAACACTTTTAAAATCTGTAAAGTAAACCTTTACATTTCTATGGAATTCCAATTAAATGACTGTTTACACAAAATATGTGTCTGAAATAACAGCCTCTTTAGAATACAATGAAATGTGAAACTGATACCTTATTCCATCAGGTTGTTGGAAATGCCATGCACAGTGATTTCACCAGATTTTGGAGAATGAAAAATTATTTCCACTGATTTTTATGCATGTTGAGTCTAGAAGGAAAGAAAAAATACGTATCTGAACATGTTTTACAGGAGCCTCAAAGTTATGTCCAAAGGCCTGTTGCTTTTATTGGTGGACTCTGGAAACATGATAGTATTCAGATGTTTAGGTGAACCAGAGCACAGCAGTTATCTGGGATTTGTGAGGGAAGGGGCAGCAAGTTTTAGGTCAAATCAACTTGGAGGCTGCATATAGTGCTTGGCATTTATATAAAGCAATCTTAAGGTTGAATGCAGCATTCAAGTTGTAAAATGGATGTAGAATGGGTAAAAAAACCCCTGCAATTACTTCAGTGATGATCCATTCAGGTTAAGAATTTTCATCTTTGCTGTTGCCATAGCAATCTGCTCCCCTGTCACTACTACATTAAAAATCCATTCTGTAAAACTGTTGTTGCCAATACTGAACGTGTAACAGACAAAAAGATTTTTTTAATAGCTTAGGTTCAACACGAAGAAGACCTAGATCTTAAAAAGATACATATGTTCTTTAAAAAGAAGAAGATTAGTATTTCCATAATTCATTGCAGGAACACAGTATTTGTGCTGCAGTATTGATGTCAGTATAAAATAATTTGCAAATAATCCAGCAATGTAGTGTCAGTTGAGCTCAAATAATTGAACTGTTCAGCTGAGATACAACAAACCCATATGTTCCTGAGTTAAACTCTTATTTTGGTAATGTGCTGTAGAACTGAATGTGTCTTTAACCTTCTGTTACTGGTTGAGTCTGATTCTCTTCAGTGATTGACTGGAGTGGTTTTACTTATCCTGGTGCAATTCTGGAGTGGGAGAACAGTTATGTCTCCTAACAGCTTCACATCTGTAATGTAATCTTAAACTGCTCATGGACACAAGCTCTGTAATGAGTTTGTACAGAAAATGAATTGTAGCAATAAGTCCTTAAGCATTTGTTACTACATCTAAAGGAGGGGGGAGGGCAATTTATAATTCAAAGTGAACATAGCAATGGTTTGACAAGTGTATGTACCCAAACTGAGTAAAATGCAAATACTTTTCAATAGAGATACAATATCTAGACACATACATACATATATATATGTGTGTGTGTATTCATTCAGGACTGAAAGGCAGAAGCTTGCTTAAATCACAAATAGTCCTAGATTTGAAAACTCAGGCATTGACTAAATAAGTCATAACATAATAGCTGGAAACTGAATGTATGCCCCTTAGTCTGATTGCTGATAATGTAGGTCTCATCTTTGTTTCTGCTGCAGCATCCTTTTATCCTCTGATCATCTCTAGACTTCATCCTTTGAATTCTTATTCTCTGCCTATGCCATACTTCTTTGTTTCACTTTTTATGTCTTTCACTTGCTACTCTCCCCACACTTCTATACCTCAGTTGTCTTTGAGAGCTTTTATCCTGGGATGGTGTTGATTTATTGCAGGAGAAACATAGGAGGTTCACAGAATATTCTGAATTGAAAGGGACCCACAAGGATCATTGAATCCAGCTCCTGTTGGTTACTCCTGTAGTTACAATGCAAGGCATTAATAGAAATGACAGTGATAAGTGATCTTTTATAACTGCACTTGTCAATATCTCTTAAATTTTTCATTTCCTTTTGGTTGAATGGAAGGAACTGCTTTTTGGTTTGGTGGGGTTTTTTTTTTGTTGATTTTTTTTTGTTTTGTTTTGTTTTGTTTTTTCTTTTAATGCAATTGTGTCCTCTTGTTCCTCTTGTTTGGGGACTTGAGCTAGTTTTCCCATTTTGAGTTATTACTGTTATCTTATTGAATAAACTGACCAGTGAAAAGGATGATTTCATTTGGACCCTTCACCTCTTTTTGCAATTTGAATCTGACCCTTTGGAACGTGCTGCTGGATGACATTTACCCAACCGGGATTGCAGGTCCCCTCCACAATGGGCCTGCTGCATTCCTGTCTGACAGCATCTGTGCATCGCTGAGTCCAGACCATGTCCCTGACATGCCAGATCCCTGTCTGCCTGTGGAGGTCCCTGCAGACAGGAGTTGGGAAATGTCTTGTGTCCCAGTCACATATATTCATTATCCAGAAACTCCTGCACTGAGGGATGGGGGTGGTCAAGCTTTTCTGTTCCAGTCCAGGGCTGGAGGTTGAGGTAAGAGTTAGCAAAAGATCATGAGCTCTCAAAATGCTTTTGGATGTAAAGTTTAGTGATTTAGACAGTAGGAAATACACTGGATGTATTTGTTCTTATTTGAAAAAAACCCAACTGTATAAAGTAGTAAGTCTGGTTTAAATGCATACAATCAAACCTGAGGCAAACTGAAATTTGGCTCTTCACTTTCCCCCATCCCGTCACATTGTAGATGTTTTAGGGGGTCACCAGAAAAGCCCAAGTAGCTTTAGACAAAGGAGAGATTCAGAAATATTTTTTACTTTTATCGACCTTTTTCATTAAAATGCTTAGAGCTGTAAATGTAGAAATAAGAAACTCATTTATCTTTACAAAAGTGCTGCTATTCTACACTCATAAAATAATCTTTTAAATTATTGTTTCTGCTTGTATCAATAAATCCATACAAAATGCTTAAAGGTCAAGCATTGCCAGAAAAATGTCTTTTGTTAATTAGGAGTTTTTAAGAATGTGCACCAGCTTGCTCCTTGGATAAACTGGAAAAGAATAAGGAGAAAAGAAAAAAGTCCCCATGGATGAAAACGATAGTGTGGAATTAGTGAGTGGCAAGTCTTTGCACCATCAGGCTCACCATGACCTGGACAGTCGGGGCATGAAAACAGGTGGCTCTGCTAACAGGAAGAACAAAAGTTTATTTTTCTGTTTGCTGGGGAGGTATCTTGGTTAGTTACCTCCTGAAGCCCGTGGGCTTGAGCTGAGGGCTCAACTTGAGCTAATGTATGAAGGGGCATGTGAGCAGGATTTGACATATCATACCTTGAGCCATGGAAAATTTGTCCAATTCTCATTGTGTGGCCAAGGGCATAAGATAAAGACACTCATGTTTTTATTTCCCAGGCTAGTGGTTTTATCTTCTCATTTATGTACAGCTTGAATAAGAACAAAGCAGTGTAAATTGCCTCCAGAGGCAAACTGCCCAACCACCCATTCTGGCACCTGCACCTCCTTCATTGCAGACACTGGGACTCCCTGTTTCATACTTTGCTTCTTTCACCCATCGTTGTGGAGACATCCTGGTCTGCCTAAAAATTAGGCCATTTGGATGGAGGTCTCCATACATGGGTGAGATGAAGTTAATCAGTCACATGGATTAGACATTGGAATTTTAACCTGCACAACAGTCTAGCCCTGACCCATTATCATTTTACCTCTAAATCTAGATTTTTTAATCACTAAAAGGGAGACAATAATACTGACCTAGGCGAAGTACCCAGACGTAAGAAACAAAATGTGCTACAGGAAAAGTACGGAGGTCATTGAATTCTTGAATAGCTCAAGCTATTTATTGCCCAAGCTGGGAAATAGTAACAAAACAATGTAAATAGTGAAAAATAAAATAGATACTTACATATCTCTCTGTCTGAACATAGTGTAGTGCTAATATTAACATGAGACTGAAGTTCTGATTTTTTCCTTGGCCATATGATTTCTATACTGAGATTGTTTCCTTGAATATTCAGTAACAGATCCTTACTATAAAACCCTTTATAAACAGAAGGCTGCATCTTTATCACTGAAAATTTCATAACTTAAGACTGCCATTATTTGGTTTTGTACTTTTGTGTTTGCTGCAGAACTGCTACTTCAGGAAAATAAATCTGATTAAATTTTTGAAAGTGCAGGTGACAGAACTGACGGTAGTTCATTTCTCCACTACCCACAGATGATTCCTCCTGACTTTGCCTTCAAGTGAAGCTGAGGAAACAGTGCAGAGTAGTTTTGTGGTGTTTCTTGTTTGTTCTCTCCTTCCCATTACTTTTGTCTCAATCATTCACTGTTCTGAAACCTGAACCGGAGCTGGCCCAGCAGTGCACCCAGGGCTGACATGACCTCCTTCCTCACAGGACAGAGAGTCATTCTGTTCTAGATGCTTGGTTGATTTTTTATTCCCTGAAGATATTTGAAGTAATACAAGAGAAGAGATTTTTTGCTCAGACATGGAGTTTTTTGTGCATCTTAACAATAGATAACTCTATCTTACTTAACATCTCAGTAATTTGACTCTTAACTTTATAATCAGTTCCCAATTTCATACAGCGTCAGCACATTGTATTTTAACGGCATCACAGAATCATTAAGGTTGGAAAACACATCTAAGATCATCAAGTCCAACCCTGGACCAAACACTGCCATGCCAACCACAATGTATTTTGTTGTCCAGTTTGGAAATCTTGCAAATCCTTGTGTATCTGTAGGAATAGGAATACTAGAATGTGTGTTTGCAAGGTGAGAGGCAGCAGCCTTTAAAGCACAACTTTCCAGAAGGCAGAACTTTCTGTTTTTAACTTTCTGTAGAGGGTATCTGTGCAGCGCAGGAGAAGTAGTGCTGCCCCTGGTATTTCCAAGTAGACCTTGAACTTCACTGTGTGGTGAAAGAAATCTCTTTTGGGGTAGTAGGAAAATGTAGATCCTACTTGTGATAAGCTTTCTGTAGCATGAGTTGGAAAGTTCACTTCAGTATTTACCCTAAAAAATCTGAATCAGGGCTGAATTAATTACAGTTCATGCTAATATTAAGCAGGAAGTTGTGATAAGTCTAATAAATGCCCATAGCAGCAGGTGGCAGCTCAATATCTCCCTCTCCCCAGACTGCAGTAGTTCATCATGTTATTCTTGCCAATGTGTGAGGCTGTGATAGGGTAGAGAGGGCAATGAAGTTGTTCAGTCAGATCCTTCCCATTGTTTTTAGTCCATGTATCACCCTGTAAGGAAACTGTGGCAGAAATACCCACTTCTGTTCCTCACCCTGCTGCCAGATCCTTAATTTCTAAAGGAAGGTGTAATTTACTTGTTTTATCATCCATGGATGGAAATGCTGCTTTCTCTGCCCCCTTTCCCTCTTCTCTTGGCTTGAGACAGAATTTTAATGGAGTATATTTTTCCATGGATAATCCAGGCTACTAGTAATCCATGAGTACTCAAGAAAAATTGTCTTGCATGTTTATAACTGTTCAGCTCTCCTTGTTGTTTTAATCAGGCAAATCTTCTTCAAATGTTAACCTTTGCTGAATATGCAACATCACACCCCTAAATGTCTCTGACAGGAGTAGCAGAGGTAAAAATATAAACACTGTAAGAGAAGATTATTGAGAATATTCTGCCTGAATACACTTGTTATTTCCTTATGAAACACTGGAGACAGATGACATAGACTGTTTTGCCACTCTGTGAGTGAGGTCTGAGGAGAACACATCAGTATGGATATGACACAGTTTCACTTTCCTTGAGCTGATTATGTTATAGTTTCTTCACTACTGACAAATTTCATTACCAGATTGGGGTAATAATAGCATATTTTATCTTGCTGGCTGTGATCCAAAATCTTGGTTTAGAGCAGAGTTAAATTTAGAGAAATTCAGTTGAATCTATATTTTTCTCCGTATTAGCTATTTCTTACAGCCTGATAAGATTTTCTGTTTGGTGGTTAAGTGTCTCTTACTATTATAATCACAGTCATATGCTTGCTCATACTGCTGTGTCGTCCCAACAGCAATAACCAAATGCTAGATAAAAGTTACAAAACCTTAGCTTAAGAATATTGGCCAGTTAACCAAAGTATGAACTTTTGCTTAGAAGCTGTGGCTTCCCCATCCCTGGAAATGTCCAAGGCCATATTGGATGGGGCTTGGAGCAACCTTGTCTGGTGGAAAGTGCCCCTGTCCATGCTGGGGGGTGAAATTGGGTGATCTTTAAGGTCCCTTCCAATCCAAGCCATTTCATGATTCATTGAATTGAAATCAGGGATGAAAGACATTGGATGGGAAAAGTGAGCTGTCTTCTTTGCATATATAGCCCAATCATAAATTTATAACCTATCTGCTTATTCCATCCTATCTTAAATGAGCTTTGAATAAATTTGGTACACAACTAAGAAAAGGGTGAGTAACAAAAATATGCATGGATAGTAATAAATGCTGTGTTGGCCCAAATGGGCGTCAGCTGAATGTTGTGTGGCAGTGTGCTGTAGTAGATTTATAGGCAGCTTTCCGTTTTAATAATTCAGTATTTACTATTTCCTGAGGCATAGTAAATATCTCTTTGTGACCCTGGCTACCATGAAATGCATCATTGTACCAATACACGTCACTGTGGTGCATTTCAGATCTTTTTTGAAAATGGTCTGGTGCCTAGAGAGCCTTCAGCCAGGGCAGCTGGGAAGAGAAAAAGAGCTGGAAGGGAACTGCTGGCTCAGAGAGATTCTGTCTGGGAAAGCTTTACAATTGTTTTAAGCTGTGTTCAAATGTTTTTCTTCCAACAGACTTTGGGAACTATCACTGCAGTGCCCATTAAGGTTCCTCAGGTCAGCTCCTTGCAGAGGTTGGCAGGACAAGGACCAGCAGTGCTACCTCAGGTACAAAACACAGTGTCAAAGAGGGGGTTGTGTCATTTTGTACATATTCTCTGCTTCTGTCTAGTACCCAGGCCTGGGTGCATCAGCACACTGATTTTGCAGAGTTGTGTTTTTCTTCAGCCCGTGAAAAAAATAATTATTCTGGGAGTGTACTGATAGCACAATGAAGAGCTATAAAATGTAATGTAGATTCATTGTGGAAGAGCAAAATACATACGGTGAAATGTAAATTTATGCTTTAAAGTTGAATCACAAATCAAAGAAGTGAAAATCTGTAATTCTGTAATTAAAATAACTGGTGGAAGTGTTAACCTTCCTCTTCAAGATTTAACCCCATGTTCTGTTTCACTGACTTATTTGCCTTGTCTATCCCAGTACAAAGTTTTGGCCCAGCTAACCCAGGTGCCAGACTGAGGAAAGATTCTCTGAGTAAGAGTGAAAGGAGAGTTGCACTCACTGTTTTGTAAAATGTTTCAAACTGTCTTCTTTTCTGAACACCATTCACTGTTTCTATAACTATGCACTTTATTCCCCATTTCAATCCTCTTTCTCAAAATTTTTGGATGTCAACAAGTGTTTTGCTGCAATTCTATGGTTTGCTCTTCACATTAATGATTATTAAGTATATTTCTCCCACTGTGGCCCTTAGAGCTCTATTTCTCATATATAAAAACTAGAAAAGTGCTGAAGTTGATGATATATAATCTTGTTATTGTTCCTTTATTTTTTCTTTTTTTTTTAAAGTGGCAGAATCTAGTAGAAGATCTATGAACTAAATTTACTTAAGGAAGAAGTATTTCCAATACAAAGTTCTTAAAATTCTCTCTTTAAATTACATTTTGTGGAAGGCAGAGTTGTGAACATAAAGTGAAGTTATAATTTTTTTATCAAGTTCAAGACTTTGCTTTTCTGTTGTTCTTACAAGTTAATAACATTTTGATTTCTGCCATTTTGGGGTGTCAAAGATGAGCAGATTGCTCCTGAAAATAGATGAGGTTCAAGAGCAGCTGAAAGACCTGTAACAGGACCTAAATTGTCATTTAGGTTATGTTTCAGTAATAGTGATGGCATTGCAAGTGCTGCACTTTGAGAAGTACCAATGCCCTATGCTTTTGTTAAATAGAAAAATTTCACTCAGTGCTAGATTCCATTTTGAAGAATTGAAAAAAGTGGAGGAAGCTGATTTCCTCAGCTTTTTGAAAAGAACACATCCTTTCTGTCTTGCTGTTTAGGTCATGGCAATATTTTTGTTTGTATTTCGCTTTGTTTCACTCCCTTCGTGGTACAGCTTCAATTTCAGACCTGTTTATGTAATCATACTTAATACTAATCAACTACCACTGCTTTCCTGGCTGCCCTGAGCCATAGTTCACTAACTTTTCTGTTTAGTAAATGTTTCATATAGATAGAATGGGCAATAACTATCTAGCAATCTCATTTCTGAAAAACTAGAAATTAAGTAGGCAGCTGTATGTAAGACCACATTATCAGGGGTATGTCTTATGCCCTGAGTTTTTTCTGGCTTTTTTACAGGCCCACAGTGGGCCAGCTTCTTCAGCAACAGCCTGTCCTATTTACATGCCAGTCCTCCTTTATGCTGCTTCATGGTCCACATGTTCCTCTCCCTCTCCAAGCTCACAGAGAAGTTTAAAATTTCCATACAGATTCCAGTGGGGAACTCCCTCCATCCATCAAACATCCCTCCTTTGTGCTCAGTGTCATCAGAGATACCAAGTTTTCATCTACAAGTGGAATGTTTGGCTTCTAATTAGTCAGATGTCTTGCAAACAGATTTAATATAGCCATGGACCAAAGCTGTCATTGCCCAGGTACAGCTGGATGCAGGTGACCTGGGAAGCCACGGTAAGCCTGCAGCACTGTGTCACTGTGAAGGCTGTCCTTTGTAAGAGCTGTAGGGTGTGTGCATAGTCACTGCTCTGCTCCAGCAAAACTGGAAACTTCAGATGGAAATATAAAAATTCCAGGAAGCAAGGCCATGTGGTACCATATACATAATAGGTGTTATGGTAAAAAACATCTCCTCCTTCTTCCTTGTAGTGTTGCGAAAACAAGCACCTAATAAAAAATTATTTTGGAAATTAAGAGGTGTATATTATCTTCCAGTATGAGCTGGAAATCATGCAGAATTAAATCCACTCACAGTCCATGTCCTCAGCTTTTATTCATCAGACCAGGGTGGCCACTAACCTCCTTTTGTCCCCGTGGGTGACAGGCAAGGCCCCATACCTTGCTCTGAGTTACTGGCACAATCCTGCCATTCTAGTCCAGCTGGGTTTGGCACCTGCTAAAACCTTTACTGTGTTTGCCCATGTAACAGCAAATTACTGGGACAGCAGAACCATATTCATCACTCCTCTACCAAGAATTTGGAGTATTTCACAGGGAATGAAAGCAGTGCTGTGTCCAGACTCAGATGTTATCTATGGCTCAGTCTTGTTCTGGAAGGGATGGAACCTTCCTCAATCTCCATCTCTGCCAAGTCTAGTTGTGACAGTGAAGTGTGTGGAGTCCTGTAGTGATGGAACCAGAGCAGCAAAGGCTCCTGTGTTCCAGCAGCTGTGTCTGTTTACTCAAGCAGGTGAGTCCAGGTGTAGCTGGTGCAAGTGCAGTTGCACTCACCTAATATTTTGGGCTGTGTATGCTGCTTCTCTGCAGGTATGTGGAGGAGTGGAAGGCCTGGGCGGAGCCTTTTTGGGATTCCTGCCATTTTAGGAGCCTACTTATATGTGAATCATTGTCTGGGAGTGCCTTTCCTCTAAGGTGGACAGATTACACTTCTGTCTCAGCTGCATGTAGATAACTGGGAAAAATCCAAGTCAGTATCTGCATTCCTGGCAGCACACCAACTGCTCCCTGACATTTCTCCTTTTGGCCAGTCTTATTATTTCTTTGGGATTCAGATTCCCTTTAGATTTACGGGTAGGCATAAATATTACCAAGATGGCTGGATAGAAAGAGGGGACTCCTCCATTTTGAGGCCTCATCATGTCTAAAGGAGTTTGACATATTTGAGACTTTTGTACTCCTCATCTTGACAGCCTCTTTTGATTTACCCCTATGCAGTCAAGCAAAAACATACCACACAAGTAAACCGAGACATTTAACAAGAGTTACATAAAATAATGCATACAGCTCCCTCATTTTCCACATTAGTACAGATACTTGTCATTTGTTCTGTTCATTTGAATGGGTTTATGATATGACCCCCTGGAAGCTTTTCCATCTGGGAAATGAAGTTTCAAAATTTGCACATTCACAAATGGCAGCAAAATCCCATCACTTAGAACTGCCAATTAAGTGGTGAGCAAACAAACATTACTTACAAGTTCTTTGCACAATACAAACAATATTTTAGGCATTCATTATTTGCCAAAACAAGCATCTTTGGCAGACATTTGTGGGTTTTTTGGTTTTTTTTTTCTTCATTTGGGATTTTTGTTTGTTTGTTTGTTTGGTTTTTTTTCCCTAAATATGAAAGTATTTTTGCTTTCATCAAATAAGTGAGCTGTGATGTTTGAGAAGCTAATTCCAGATAGCTTTTCTCTTCTTACTTTGGTCTTTGAGGTGTCCAGCTGAGTAAGATGCTTTGAAACAGCACACTCTCCACTGCACTCTAAGAAGAAAATCCTAGAGATCCTCTACTTAAACACTGTGGTACTCTGGAGCTATTCCCCTTCCTTATGGCACAATCTGCTCTAAGGAGATTGTGTGGTGACATTCCATCAGATTGAGTTCCAGTATCCAGCTGCAGTGCAAATATTCTGTTTATTTTGAACTGGTTTACAAACAAATATAAATTGCACTGTAGCCACCTGGAGGTACATGTGAAATGTGATTTTCTGTTCTTCAACAGGAAGATTTTAAATGAAAAGGTAAAATATTAAAATAAATCCCCTGTTTTATTGTCAGTAATTTGGGCCTAGTCCAATCCTCATTCAAATTAATGGAGAGACTGTGACATTTGAATGGCAGTTAAATCAGATTATTTCCCCCACCTATCTTTCCAGTGCTGGTTGAAGGCACAGTTTGGGATGGCTTTGCTCATGACACTGCTGCTTAGAGCAGAGCAGTGTCTGCACTGGAGGGATCACACAGGTTAGTGGTGGAAACAAACAGGTACTCACAGGGCCTTAGGTGAAATATGTATGCTTCAATCAACTCTGCCAAGTTCCGCTGTCAGATACTGCTTAGTTTTTATCTTCTGCAGTGACTTTATGTCTTAGGTTGGAAATGCGTGTGTGTCTTCTATTCCTATCTGATGGGGCAGGTATCTTCTGTTAATTGGACAGTTTTCTTTATCTCTTCCACAACCCATCCTCCCTTGGGGGAAATATCTTCTGTTAATGGGCCAGTGAGTCCCACTGCATGACTGATAATATTACATCATCCCATTGTGAGAGGCTCTGCCCAGGGGGAGGAGCCAAGCATTCCCAACTGGATATAATCAGCTATTTGGAAGACTGCGGCAGCCTTTTCCACTGGATTCCCAGAGAAGTAGCCTTTTCCCAATGGATTCTGAGGAAAACCAGGCCCATCTACACCACCACTGGATTTTCAGAGGAAAACTCCACCCTTCTACAGGGTCACTGCTCCAACAGAACCACAGCTGACACTGCAGGAGGACTGCAGCCACCATTGAATCAGACTGCTACCAACACCCTGCCCCACAGGGTGTCAGGTTGTATTCCGACTCTGTCAGTGTTGTTTTGTGTTACTGCATTGTTTTGGTTTTTTTTTTTTTCATTTTCGTCCCTAATAAAGAGCTGTTATTCCTGCTCCCATATCTTTGCCTGAAAGCCCCCTTAATTTCAAAATTATAGCAATTCAGAGGGAGGGTTTTACATTTTCCATTTCAGGGGAGGGTCCTGCCTTCCCTAGCAGACACTTCTCTTTTCAAACCAAGACACTTAAACATGTGTAATTCAGTAGGGTCTGAATGTGATTGCTGGGCTGCCTTGGGACAAGCTCTGTTATCTTGGTGTGCGTTTATTCTTCACTGGGTACCATGTGAGCCCAGCCAGTGTCTCCATGTGTTCCCAAATGTTAAAAAAACACAGTCTCCTTTAAAAAAATTATGTCATAGTTCTCATAAGCGCATTTCTACTGGTAATTGCTGCTTCTCTTCATATGTGTACCAAACCTCGATACTGCTCCTGGCTTCCTCGGTGGTAGCGCTTCTGGAAGATTTTTTGAAAGGAAAACAATTCCTAGAGACAGAATTAAGTTTTGGGATGCCACTGTGTACTATAGAAGAAATAGGTTGGTCTGTGGCAAAGTCTATCTCTGATTGCATCATGAGTTTAAAAAAACCCATGTTTTTTAAGTGTAATGTAGCCGTTGATACCATTGGAAAGCATTACTAAATGCAAGTCAGTATTTCAAGAAAATAGAAAAAAAACTCACAGGCATACATATTTGTATAAAAAGTTATACAGAATTGTGCAGTAGAGAGACAAGAAAGGAATAGTGGAATTGGATAAAGTTGTTTTTACAATATCAGGGGGAAAGGATTATAATAACCTAAGGGATGTTGTGAAACTTTCTGCTATATAACTGTCAGCACTTCCAGGGGAATGTGTTGGAATGCTACTGGAGGAGAAGAGGGAGGATCTAATTGAAGGTAACTTAATCAGTGCGGTAAGCAACCAAGCAACAGTATTTAATATTCATTGTATGCATGCAGAAAACAAGCAAAATTACTTTTTATAAAAAGTTTGCAGAGGCCTGACTGAAAAAGTAGCCCTTTATAAATGTAGTTATTAATATGTTTTATTGCATATAAGCTCTTCTACTGTGCTTGTCACTGTACTTGAAGCACCTTCTGGTAATGTGTTAAGCACCAAGATGAACATCTGATATAAGCTATTTCTTCTCTTTTCCTTTGGGAAGAAGCACATACAGCTGACAGTTCTGCTTAAGGGTTTTTTTTATCAATTTGATTCTTTTTAATGGTCATGCTACTATTAATTGCATGGCACTATAGAAAACATATAGTGTAGAAATTGATGAGTGTGCTCCTAATTCTTAGAGAAGTTTGAGACAGCTGCCTCAGCCTTGTTATAGGGACTCCCTGCATCAGGGACACGTGTCCAGCTTGGCCTTTTATATTAAGTCTTTATAGGGAGAGCTTTGAAGATTGGGATGGAAATATAGTACTTTATTGAAGAGTCTGTGAGAGTCTGTCTCAGTTCCACACTAGTGGATGGGTTTGGTAGGTTGCCTGTGCTGCTGAGACAGGCAGTAGCTTGCTGTAGCACCTTCAAGGTAGGTATTTTACACTGCTGCTGTGCAGCCAAGACAGTGAAGGCGTGACTAAAGTAGTGCCATAAGAACATTCCTTGTGGATGGTAGCATGACAGGGTTTGGCAGTGGCAAGAAATCCAGTCTTCTACAGTAAGGTCAAGGATGAATGTGTAGGGTAGATCACGGGTAGGGTAGGTCAAATGCACCTCTTCCAGAGGACTTCCATCTGTTTCCTCTGTCTTTCTGTCAGTGTCAGTTTTCAGTTTTTAACAAGAGAATTGATCTAGAATGGTAGAAAGGAGAAGCAACCCTAACCCCAACATGCCTGAGACCTTCAGATCTGATCAGTGTTGTAAGCACTTTGAAAACAACCTCCATAGAAGTCAGCTCTCCAAGACAGTCTGCACACAGAATTCTTAAGTATCCATGAAAACCTCAGGAAACACTCGAGCCATTTTTTATACCTGGCATGGTACCTTTTTCCGAATTGAAAGCTCTTACATTATTCCATGTCAAATGCTGCTTTGCAGAGTAGCAGCAAATGAGAGGGTAAGAAATTTCCCCTCTCTCCACTGATGCCATTTCTATTTATGTGAAAGGTGTGAATTCCAATCCATGTCTGGCCTGCATCTGGACTATGCTGTGTCTCTGAGTCTCAAGGCCAGTTGTATAAGCTTGCATTAGAACTCTGTGTGAGTAACAGGTGGACAAGAAAGCTTTCTTTGTTTGCATGACTTCAGTAAAGGCTTGGAGAAACTAGCCATGCTGCTGTCTGACCCTTCATTTTCATCTCCTGGCTTCTCAGCATTTTGTGTGCTTCCATCAGAGGAAAGCTGTCAGTAGGCAGAAATTATTTTTGTGCTTACTTTTATTATTATTTTTGTCTTTCTTTTTTGATTTCGGCTACTTAGAGCTGGTCAAATCACCATAATGTGATGTTATTGTTACCTAGAAGCAGGAAAAGCTCTTAAAGTGATGGACAGTACAAAGCAGTGATATCCATGGTCTTTAATGTGACACCAGATTTTGAGTCCAGTGAATGCCAGCTGTGTGGATTAGTTCAGAGCTTGCTTAAGGAAGTATGTGGACAGGAGGAAAGCTGACAGGTCTTCTCTCATTTGTGCCTACATGGACACTTTAAATTGAAGGAAGTTAATCATAGGTGAGTATCTGTGAGAGAAACAAGCTAACCTGTAATGCTGAAGAGTGGAAATGGAAGTAAGAAATTGACTGGTGTGTATAATCACAGTCTATCTTTTATATTTCCATTGTAATCCTAAACAATAAGGATTAAATTTTTCCTCAGAGGCACAAAGATAACTGTATGATCAAGGACAGAATCATTGTGCAGAAGGTAAAAAAAAAAAAAACAGAAATCCTTGTCAACTTCAACCTCTACTTCTTAATTTTTTGCACAATATTGATTTTTATTTGCTGGTTTGCTGGTTTACTGGTAGTTTTCCCCCTTTGCAAATGGAAAAGAGACACTTAATGAATCATCAATTCTATAGTGGCAGTGCCAAACCGGAAAATATAGGCAGAAAATACAAAATCCATTAGCAAAACTCAGTCAAGTTCCCGTGAAAATACAGTTTTATGTTTGTCAGGGTTTGACACTGTCTAGAAGCCACGCACCCGTGAAAAACCATTCACCCACTCTCCTCTGCTATAGTTGGCAGAGGAGGGGGAAAGAAAAAACAATAGGCTTTTGATTTTGGGGTGAGGAAAGGATTAGGTGAAAACACTTCAAGGGCAAAACAGGCTCAAAAGTTAAAAGGTATAAAGAAAAAATTATTAACATAATTAAAAGAGGATAATGAGAATTAAAATAAACCTTTATAACACTTTTTCCCTCCCAGCCTTCTTTCCTTCCCACCGACAGCACAGGAAGACAAAACATGGGATTTTTAGTCCATTTGTCACTTCTAAAAATCTTTCTTCAGTTCGCTTAGGGAGAGGAGTCTCTTCTGTTATGTCGTGGGGTCCTTTCCACGGGAGACAGTTCTCTGTGAACTTCTCCAGTGTGGTTCTAATTTTCATGAGTGGCAGTCCTACCCAACCTGCTGTACCCTGAGTCCCTCCCACTAGCAAAATAGTCTTCCAGAACTACATGGCATGGGTCATGGGGTGTCATTTTTTAAGGATGACTTGTTCTAGTTTGGAAGTAAGGATACTCTTTCTCTATCTTCTCTCTCTCCGTTCAAATTTCCCACTAAATTACAGCTTTTTAGCATCCATGTGCTACAGCATGAGCACCTTTTCTCACAGGCTGAGGGTAGAGCTCCACATCCCCCCATGCACTTCATGAATTACAGGGAAAACAATTTGTTGTATTATGGTCCTCACCTCAGCTTGCAGAAGAATTTCAGCTCCAAGGTCCAGAGCACCTCCTCCCCCCACCTTTTCACTAACCTTAATGTCACCATGTTCACCTTTTCCTCTGACTTGGGAGAGAATTAGTGTCCATAGGTTCATTTGTTTTCAAGTTCTACCAATTGAAAAGGTCTTACAGGGTTTTGCAGCTCTGAAAGGTTGATTCTGTCTGGGCTCCACACTGGGGAGTCACTTGCTGCCGGTCCCGTGACACTCACCACCACCACGTGGGTGTAGCTGTGACATTCACATTCTCTGGACAGAGAGACATAATTCTGTCTCTCAGGAGAAGCACAGAGAGAAGAGAAAACAATCTTTATCTCTGTTCCTTTGTTTCCCCCATGTGGAATGTGCTATGGGGATTGTTTACCTGAAGTGATTGCTGGATTGGATTCTGGTGAAGGTTGTTTGGGTTCAGTGACCAATCAGATCCAGCTGTGGCTTGGACTCTCAGCAGAGTCACAAGTAGTTAGACAGGTAAGTAAGAAGTAAGTATGTAGAAGAATATAGTATCTCTCTAAATAGTACATTAATGTAATATAGTATAGTTTTAAGAAAGTTATCATTCAGCCTTCTGATCTGGAGCCAGACATCATCATTTCTTCCCTGCAGTTGGGGTCTGCCGCATTTTTACAATAGGTGGCACCATTCAGCGCCTCTCTTCATGCAGGGCACCAAAAAGGAGAAACTACTGCCGCCACTTTTGCTCTTCTGTTTGCAGCATGGCTGGCTAAAAGTGGCTGAGCAAGCAGAATTCACTGCAAGCCGTGGCCGCTCCCAGGCCCCGGCCGCGTGGCCGCTCCCAGTGCGGGGATGGCCCCCAACAACCGAGCCGGGGTGGCCGCCTCCCTACACCTCGAAAGAAAAAAGAGGAATTGTACATGCTTTTTCTTTCTTAAATATGTCATCACAGAGGCATTACTAACTACATCAATTGGCTTAGCAGCATGTCTGTTTTCAGAGCCAGCCTGCAATTGGTTTTGTCAGGCATGCAGGAAGCTTCTAGCAGCTTCCCACAGAAAAATCACTTCTGTGGCTGGCTTCTTCCCTCCTCACCAAAAAATCAAGCCATGTAAAACCAACTCAGTGTTCAAAACATTGATAACATTTTTAATAAAGAACTCCCACCTGACTGCCTTATGCCAACATCCACAAAAAGCAGAGCTGGCAGATTCCCACTCAAACATCCTTCTCAGCAAAACATCCATTTCTGTAGTATCAAGCAAAGATGAAGGAGAAGAAAAACTAAATTAGATTGATTTCTCTTCTTAAAATCTGCCGAGGAGTTCTATTAGCTGCATGTCACCTTTTCACTTAAGTTAGCTGTCCATGACTAACAACTGAAATACCAAATCATGGCAGGTACACAGCATGTGGGAGATGCCTGATCGAGTGTGTGCAATTTGAACACATGTGAAAATACTGCTGAGTGACTCCTGGGTTGTGTTGCGTGGAAACTGAGACCAGGGTTTGTTTCGAGGGGTGTGTTGCAGTTCTGGCCTTGCTGAGGTCTGCTCAATTTTGCTATTGGTTTTGATCAGATTAAGGTTTCTTCCCTGGTATGCTCCATCCAGAGTAACAGGATTGAAAATGTGTGCTGGAGCTGCTCCTTGAGTTTTGCCCTGCATTTCACAATATCCTTCTGTAGGTTCACAGGCTAATATTCCAGGGATATGCTAAAGAGAGGGTTAACTTGTATGTGAACATGGGATTCACTCATTCTGGATCATCTTGCCTGGGCTTTCTACAATGAAGAGTAACTTCTTTTTTATGTAGCCCCATCAAGGGGAAGGAAGAAAATAAAGAAATCTTCCCTGTGGGAAGAAAATAAACTATGTTTATTTTGACAGTGGTCTTAGACCAGGCTGAAGATAATAGGAGCTTATTGGAAAGGGAACTAAAAATGAACCAAGATGCAAATACTTGTATTTGAGTGAGGGGGGCAACCTGGATTTTAGGGAGTGTCATTGCTGTAAATTTAAGGAGAAAAATTTTTGTGCCTAATTTTTACTGATCAAAAAAGAAGAGGGAGGGAGTCAGTCCTCAGCTGGCATAAATAAACACAGCTTTACTGAAGTCAGTGTGCATCTGTTCATTCTGGTGAAGGATATGATTAGCCCATATTGCACTCATTTTATCAGCCATTGCTAATGTTTTCTGTGTAATCCTCTACAGTTTTCAAGAATGAAAGCTCTGGCTGCTGCTCCCAGCACTTTGCCTCTGTGACATACGAATTGTGCCAAATCCATTTTGAGTTTTTGTTTTCAAGCTCTGAGTACAAGGGTGAAGTGAAAATAAAGTGTGAATAATGGTCTTTCTCTCAAAGGCAATGTGATATTGTGTTGAGCTGAAAAACTTACTTTCATACAGATCGGCCCTGCTAGTATGAAGGGCTGATGGATGCTGAGCATGATCCAGCTGATATCTGATACAGGGGAAGGGGAGGGCTCCTCAGTGTTGCTGACAAAGCTGTAACAAGATCCAGGGACTGGAAGCTGAAGTTAGGCAAATGCAACCTTGCTATAAAATGCCAGTCACAAGCATAAAAAAAACCCCATTTTAACAATTTACTGGAGCTCATCATTAAGAAGTCTTTAGTATTTTCTTTTAAAATCAGTTTTCAGTTTCTTGAAGAATTATATGGCCAGCCTGTGAACTGGAGAATCACAGTGATCCCTTTTGGGTTTGTAACTGAAGTACACTGTGTTAATTTCCCTTCTTTCCTAGGCCTGAGGGAGAACACATTTACCAGAAATGCCCTTAACAATTCTCATATCACCTGCAGATCTTCACAGATGCAACTGTTCTAATTAAATCCTGTCCTTTAGGACTACATAGGATTGCCCACAGAGATTGGAGGAGCTATGTGAATTTCCGTTCTCCTTTTTCCCCATACCTGTATAGGTTGGATCTTGAGGACTTATTTTGTAAGAGGTTTTCTTTCTTACCTTATTTTTCTTTACTACAGCAGGTGAGTGGTTCACCTGTTGGGATTGTCCTGGTTTACAAGAGAGGTGTCTGCTAGGGAAGGCAGAAAAAGCCTCCCTTGGAATGGAGAATGTAAACCCCCTCCCTCCAGATTATTAGAATCGTGAAATCAAGGGGCTCTCAGGCAAAGATACAGGAATAGGAATAACAGCTCTTTACTAGTGTGTCTAATAAACCAAACAAACAAACAACAACAACTTTGGCGTTAACAACAAGCAGAGCCCGGAGCCCAGTCCCAGCCCTTCGGCCGCGGCGCTTTCCCTGCGCTGCAGTTCCGGGCATGGCCGGCAGGGGCGCTGCTGGCTCCCGGCGGGCAGGGCGGGTGCGGTGATTCCCCCGCGGCTGCAGGGGGCGCTGTGGGGCGGGCTCGGGGAGCACGCGGCCATGGCGGCTCTGTCCCACGGCGGGGAGGGGTGGAGGAGAGGCCTTGCTTCACCAGCCCTGGGACAGCCACTTCCCGGTGCCCCAGCAGGACCCTTGGAAAGCAGCAAGCTGGGTCAGCAGGATGTCTCGGCAGGCAGGGGGTGAGGGGCTCCCAGCAGGGCAGGGAGAGCCGAGCTCAGGATCCCGGGCACCCGAGCAGACGGGGTAGGTCTGTTTTTTAATGAGGTGGGTGTTAATAAGGTCCCAGTTCAGTGGCTGTTCTCACGAGCAGAGGCTCACCCCACGGCAGAAGCAGCAGCTCCGGCAGCAGCAGTGAAACTCCCTTCCTCAAAAGCAGTGGCTCTGATCATCCTCCTCTGAAAATACAGAGAGAGGACCAGGAACTGCACCCAGCCCCCCAAGGGAAAACTTCCAAAAAAACAGAGTTCCCCCTTTGTCCGAGGCACCCAGGAGTCAGCTCCCATCAGCAACTCAATGGGAAGAAATTCCCCAGGATATAGATTGCCCGTGATCACATTTTCCTGTGTCAGTGGTGACGCACGTCAGGCTCTCCCACCTCCACCACTCAGCAATTCATTCACCTCTGCACTATTCAGCAATTTGTGCTCTTGAGAGCTTGAATGGCATTTTGGTGAAATGGAAGCCTTTGAGCTTCATATAGGGACATCTGGATGGAGCTTAATAATATGGGATATACAAGAAGTCATGTTAGTCACAGGAGCTGATTCTTTCCTGCTCTGAATCTCTTTAAAATATATTAAATTAGAAGTTGTTGAACAAAAGAGCACTCTGTACAGGATCCCACAGGATCGGGCGCTCTCTTATTTCCGTGTCTGAAAAGCAGGCAGCCGCCACCTAGTGGGTGCTCAGATTGGAGAATATAATCTTGGAAAATGCACATCTGAGAAGTACCAGTCTGAACATTGCCACAGGAAAGGAAATGAAATGTTTCTGTTATTCTGGGTATTGAGAAAACTCAAGAACAACACAGGTTTAGGAAAAAATTATATTCAAGAAACAGCTCTCTCGTCTGCATTTGGAGCCCTGGTAGTATCACTTTCTCTTTTGACAGCTGCCAGAAGTTAAATGAAAGATACTTGGGGAAAGGAGTGTTGAGCTACAGGAGAATTGTTACTTGCAGCGCTTGCCAAGAGTTGAAGTGTTCTTTTGGTAACATACATGCTATCTCTTTTTCTTTCTCTTTTCTTCTCTTTTGCTCAACTTTGGTGCCTTTTATTTCTGTAACTCCTGTCACAGAGACTGGTGTCATCCAACCTGTGCTACTTTCAGTAGAAAATTACTTTTTGATACTGTGTGTGTGCAGTGCAGTCCCTGTCCTGCCCTAGTTTTATTCTACCTCTTCTTCAGTGATTGCCAGCTTCCAAACTTTTGCTAGTGCCACTGTCCCCCTTTCATTTCCCAAATTTAAGCTACAGTTTTGACATGAGGGAAAGGAATTTACGCTGCCTTTTTCCTTCTTTTTTTTTTATCTTCTTCCTAGCTGATACCATTTATCACCACAAATAACTGTAGCAGTTTGGGATTTTAGGTGACACTCTGCCAAAGGTCTTTCATGTAGTTGTTTATTAAATGTTTACGCTTAGTGTTTATATTCTGAGGGGAACATTCATTGGTGTTGGAGCACAAGGGGCTTCTACGTTTGCTTTCTGTTTTGGATTCACACTTGCCAGGTCCTTGAAATAAATCTTATTTTCACTTTAAATTATTGTAACTTTAACTCAGGAGTACCTGAAACTTTTGTTTCTGTAGTCAACCCTTTTTATTGTTCTGTAATTGCAAATAAATATGGTCTCCCAAGGTTAGGTAAACTTGGCAGGGAGTTTTCAGAGGCTTAGTCCATGAAAACAGCTATCCCTCTTCTGTATCACATGGTGGCAGAAAGTGCTCAACATATGCTCTGTGATGTACCAGTTTGGTACGTCCTATCAGATAATTTCAGTATGCAGCACTTTATAAAGAATTTAGTATTTTGGAAAATTAAGTTTGTTTAATTATCTGTGCAGGAAGAGCTTATTTTACAGCGAATATGTGTTCATCCATAACTTGCAGGATGTGTATTATGGGTGTGTGTAGGATTCACTGAGGTATTACATCATGCAGTAGAAAAGATAATTATATAGCTGGGATGTATATAGACATTTAGTTTTAATCATACTTTTGTTTAAATATAGAAATGCATTTAAGAGTGACAGATACAGTAGATCCTGGTAGACTACATGACAGTTTTTGGCTAGAGAAAATCCTGAACTGATGGGTTTAAACCAGTGCTTTGTGCACTACTTTTGAAAATAAGACCATTAACTAATCATGGATATGAAGCTAATTACAGAGTCCTCCCTAAAACTATTTGGCCAAGGTCTGGTATCTTAACTAAACCAGTCAGATAATTGTTACACAAAGTGATTGCATAAAGAAAATTAGCAAAGAACCCTTCAGTTACAGTCAGGGTATTTTGGCTATGGTTCGTTGGAGTTCTGTGTAGTTTTGCATCATTTCACAGCAGGTCTCTGAGGCTTTCCCGAAGTTGTGAGCTGAACACAGTGGCTTCTGCACGAGTCTGCAGACCTTGGGCAAACCTCCTCTTCACCTTTCCACCTACCATGACTGCTAGAAATGTGAATGTCCCAAGCAGGACTGTGCCTCTGATACTAGTTTTGCACTGCTCATGGGTGTAGGGAGCTGTTGCGGTCCGCGGTGGTGGTGGACACAAGGACACAACCTTCCCCAAGAGTGTCTTGTGCCAACGGGCAGGAGCCATGGGAGCACCAGCACACAGACAGACACACAGACAGACAGACAGACAGACACACACACACACAGACACACAGACAGACACAGACACACACAGACATGCACAGACACAAACAGAAAGACACACACGCAGACACACAGACAGACACACAGACACACACACAGACACAGACACACAGACACACACACAAACACAGACACACACACAGACAGACAGACATACATACAGACACACACACACAGACACACTCACAGACAGACACAGACAGACACACACACAGACACACACACAGACACAGACAGACAGACACACACACACAGACACATAGACAGACACACAGACACACAGACACACACAGACACACGGACAGACACATAGACAGACACACAGACAGACAGACAGACACAGACACACACACACACACACACATGCAGCAGCTCAGCACTGAAGACACGGGAGGATCCAGGCATGGAGTTCCAACGTGCTTTATTTCAGGCAACGCTGAAGAGGTCCAGGGGCCAAAGACGGGGAACGAAGGAGGGTCGAGGGTATAAATACCAGGAAAGGGGATGGAGAAGAGCGTCAGGGATCTAATGAACCTAGGGCTCAAGGGTAGTACACAGGGAAGGGATTAATAGGGAATGCCAGGGTGGATAGGTGGGGTTATACAAACCAATGGGAAGACAGGGAAGGGAGAACTTATCAGAACATGATAATTTAAGAGTAAAAGGGGTAGGGAAGGCCAACGAGCCAATGGCAGGGACAGAACTGGGACAAATTAACATAGTGCTGCAGAGCACCATGGGGGAAGCTTCTTCCCTCACTCTGAGCTGTGAGGAATGCCCAGAGCCTAAGATGTGTCTCTCCAGTGCATCACAACAGTGATGCCCTTCTTCGGTAGGATCAGAGGCTTCCACAGGGGTCCTACTGCTATTCAAAGGAGGAGTTATCGAGACACAAAGAGCTCGAAACATGTGTTACTGCCTTTAATATTTGCTGTGGGGACAAAAGGGAATGGTTCCTTCTTGACACAATAGAGGATGATGGCCAGCCTTGAGAGATGGTTTTCTGCACACCAGTAAATCCCTGTATTTTCATTAAACTGCTTATTTAGGCTCAGGATTGAAGTTGGGACCATTTGAAGGGCTCCTGTAGACTCCAGCACAGGTGACACGGGCAGCTGTTTCCCCTGTTTGTCTGTTAGAACTTGTCATTTTGTTTCACAGTATGGAAGGTGCAAGAAGTGACAGGACTAAATAAGCGCAGAGGGAACTGACTGTTTTATCAGGCTGTGTTAACGAATAAGCTGGGAATGAAGCTAACTCCATGTGAAGCATTTTAAATTATTTATTTTCAATCCTGGAACTGTACTTAACATGTTGTTAAGGCAGAGCCATGTTGAGTGGGTGATGTTAATTACACCACTGGAAACACATCACATTAGCTGAAAACAATTGATTGCTGCTATCATTCATGGCACTGGGTACAGCCCCAGCTGTTGCAAAGCAGGGCAAAGTGTCCTCTTCTATTCATGGAAGTTCCTCTTGCATCCACCCACAGCTGTAAGTTAGCTCTTTAATTACTGCAACAAGATATGATGTTTGGTGGTTGTGGGTTTCTTGTATCCCTCTCTTTATTTTATTTATTTTTTGTGAGTTAAGTGATTTGTGTGACTGATCTCCTCTCCATTTGACATGGCATGTCTTAAACATATGAGGATGTTCATTGACCAATCCACCAGTACAACAGCATATACTTTATGACCTGTAAATGCTTCCCACAACTTAAAGATTCAGCTCCCGCTCCTTAATTCATAGCAAAAGTGTCGTGTCTTTCAGAATAGGAGATTTTTGCATCTGGGTTTTCCATTCTTTGCCAAGGCTTTGGCTTATGCATCCCTACTGAAAACTGGATGTGACTTGACTAGCATTTGTATGGATGGCTAATCAAAATAAGGATTTGACTTTCTTCTCACTTATTGTTTAGCATTGCAGTGAGTTAAGAACTTCAAAATGACCCAGTTGAGAAGAGCTGGGAATGTATCTACAAGGAAATGAATGGTTGGCTACTTGCAGTTGCTACAGTCTGTTTTTCTAGATGCTCCTGGTCCATGGTGAATGCAATTAGAGATTCTACTGGGAGAACACGTGTGCAGAGTTTGTTCACATGCCTAATAACACCTGACTCTCTGTTTGTAGGTTAGGCCAAAGACCCTGATTCCAGACAGCCTCCCAATCTCCCCGTGCAGAGACCAACCTTCCAAGCAGCCTCCCACCTTCCAGAAGGCAACCATAGTGAGCATCAAAAACCCCAGCCCTGCCCTCCCAACTGCCAACAACACCGTCAGCCATGTACAGACACACAACAGCCCGTCACAAAGCGTCACCGAGCCTGCAGCTCTCTCGTCCCCTCTGAGTGGTGCTGGTGTGGCCTATGCCATCATTTCCACCTCCCCCAGCAATGCAGCTCCCATCAGCACCAGCGCCGCTGTCTCAGTGGTCAACGACAGCATTAAAGTGCAGCCGCTTCTCATCAGTGCCGACAGCAAGGTGAGTTCCTTGGGGAGCAAATGCAGGAACTGTGCTGCAGGCACGAGCAGAATATTGCCCTGGGAGTGCACAGCCCCTGTGCAGTGTTGTCAGTGGTTCTCAAAGAAAATAATCAGAAAGCAATGGGAAAATTCTTACACGGACACATATAAGCTAGCAGAGTTTTATCTGTGTACAAGCCGGTTTTTTACTGGGAACAAAGGACATCATTATGTAGACTGATACTAACAGGACTGTATGAACTTCTCTTTCCTTAAGCCAATCCTCACTAATAAAATCCCTGATTTTATTACAGGCTCAGATTTCCTATGGACTCTCTCTTCAATGATACAGTGATACTCAATTTATTGACTGACCCCAGGGAATACATAAAATAATCAGAGATTCCCTTCTGCTCTTTCAGGGGAAGACCAAATGAAATGAGAGCTCAGGATTTCAGAACTGAGCAGGAGATGAATCAGTAAAAAGAAAAAATTCAAGCTATGAATTACTTTTTTCGTCTTTGTACTGCTTTTCAGCATTGGAATGCAAGAGCTTCACCACTCGTATACCAGAGACAGATTCCATACAGGCTGCTAATGTACCAAGCAGACATTCACTGTAATTTACTACTGGGATCCTGCTACTTTTGGTCTTATTGCCAGCACAAGTTCTCATACAGCACTAAAAAAATATATAGGATGTAGGATGACTTTTGAGGTAAATAAAAGCAGACATCTCTTCCCCATTTCTTTGACATAAATTATTTTTCTCTCACTTAAAATGGCAGCTGGCTCAGAAAACCAACCCTTTTGATGCTCTTGAATCTTCTAGAGTGACTAAGTTGAGATAATGTATCTAACAGTTAAACAACATTAATTGAAAATTAGCAACGAAGTAGATTGGAAAAGGCCTAGTGTTCAAATGTAATAATCTTTATTTAGAAGGCAGTAGTCCTTGGGAAGTCCTTTTGAAGCTTCCACAGTCCTTTTGATTATAGGTATGAAGTCATATATGTAGTTCTGTGGGCAGAAATGCATTCCTTTTCATTTAATAGCTTCTAGATAATGTGACCTACACCATGTAAATCTTCATGTGGTAATTTAAATATAAGCAGCTGGATATACTACCATAAATGTGTGAATGAGATCTGTGTCGTAATTCCTATAGTTTCTAAACATGACCTAAATTTAATTTTAAAAACATATAGTTTGTTTAGTTTACAGAAAACTGGACATCCACTGCTTATAACATGTAAAGGCTGAGGACTGAGGTCTGGTCTCAGTTGCATGAGGAGTACTTTCTTTCCCATTCCCATGTACTTTGAAAAAACACTGCTACGACTGAGATCAGACTGGGTTTGAAAGTTTAGTAATCCCATCTCTTCTACTTGTACACAAAATAAAATCAAAGGAAAGACCCTAAAATCACTAACACAAGTGCTAAAGCATGGTTTCTCAGCCACCTGCACAAGTCCTCTAAGTAGAAAGTGTCCTAATTTTCAGAGGCACTGATCAAGTGACTTAGGCTGTAGCAGGTTCATAATGCACCAATAAGAATTAATTTTTAGAAACTTAAGTATGGATTTAGGACCTTAACCTAGGTATCCTGTTGTTTTATGCTTTTGACTTGTGACTTACATTTCTTATTTGTAGGGTATCATGTAACTCTTCAAAGAGGACTCAAAGGTTTCAGGCAGAAAAATCCAGTTTCATATAGTGAATTCTCTTATTTGTACATTGCCTTTTAGGTTATCATTATTCAACCTCAAGTCCAAACCCAGACAGAAAGTAAACTGGAGACAAAGAAATCTCCTGAAGAGTCAGCTCAGGGACTGCCTGCTACCAAAAAGAAAAAGGAGGAAAATCCAGAGGTGATTTTTTTTTTTTAATTTTTAATAAATGAACTACAATATGGTTAAATTATGGGGGCCAAGTCTAAACATTCTTCTCTGTGCATATGGAATTACTTTATTTGTGCTTATGGGTCTGCCAGCTGTTCATCTCTCAATCTCTGCAATCAGGGTAATTTCTCTGCCAGCGAGTGCCCTGACAAATTTGGTTTGCACCATTCAAACCTTCCACTGTCACAAAATGTAAGACTTGGAGGTCTCATAATACCTGAAGGTCTCATAATAATCTAGGCACCCTATGGCTGTAGCTGGATTTCTTGTGAAAGGTGTATACAAGCTTAAGATATTTTATGTTATCAAACATATAGCATAAGATTTAGAGGCTGCCTATGAGGTGGAATTAACATTTCTTTAGTAAGCTGAGATTTTAACATCTTCTTTGTAATGAATCTTGCAATTTTTAGATTGCATTAATGGTTTCCTGCATTTGCTGTGTACATGTCTTCCCGTATGTGCACAGATTCTAGTCTGAAATACATTAAAATCCTTTAAATTGAATAAGAGAGTAGAAAGCAGGTAATGAGACTAAATCTCTTTTGGAAATTATAATTTTGATTTAAACTAGAAATATAAACTGCAACTCTTTGCAGAAATGGGGTCTTTCTAACAGACATTTTGTGTTTTGACTGGATATGTTCATATTATATTAGGTGTAATTTTAGGGCAGTTTGAGAAGTTATACAGACTGAATCTACTTCTTTTGTGGAAATGCTCAGCTCCTATGAAATCTTAAACCTCACTAGTCTAATGCATGTGTAGCACAAAAGCATCCTTGGAGCTGTAGTTTAGGAGGATTATTACAATATAAATTATGTTACTTGAGGCATGAGTGTGGTCAATTTTTTCACCATTTTAGGAGGTTCATATGGTTAAAGAAGTATTAAGGATAAGTATTTTAGCCCAAAATATCACAGCTCTATGTAGAAGCTCTGCAAAACTATGCTTGGGAAACCTCCCAAGTTTAAAATCTGACCCTTATATGAATATTCATTACCACGGAATGATGGGACTGTAGAGTCCTGTTTTGTTTAGGCAGGTATTTCCAAAGACTTCTTTATTTTGTAGCACCTTATGGGCAGAAAGACCAGTAGGCCCTGCTTAGAAACAGAATGCTAGGAAAAAACATCAATTTTTTTTTTTGCCTGTATCTTATCCCCATGGAAAAAAAATGAATAAAAGCCTTCAGAGAGATGCAGGAGGAGGCAGTTGGACTGGGCACACTTTTGTTATGGTATTCAAAAATGTAAGATTTTCATTACATTGCTAACTAGAATAACTCAATGACCTTTTTCTAACCACAGACACTGTTCCTACCCTGTTTACTGGAGGTCTCAAAAACCTCAATTTTCTGGGTAGGGTGCTGAGACTGTGCCCTAAACTATGACAGTTCTTTTCATAGATTTGTTGCACAGACATAAATAGGTCTCAAGTTAATTTCTTTTGTCCTTGGAAAGTAAACTTTAGGTGATTATCATGTATTTATGCAATTAGTGTAATTAGAACTAGCATCATAATTAGTATAAATACATGTAATGACATAAATAGAACATGTAATTACAAAATGAAATGCTTTTATGAATACCTTTGTTTTGCTTCATGAAAAGACATATTGTGTATTTCTAAAAGCACTCATGGCTTATAAGCAGATGATTAAATTTAAAGCAAAAACAGCATGGTGTTTTTAAAAAGAAAATAGGCACTCAAGGCACTTTTCACTTTTATTTATCTTCAAAGCCAAAAACTGAGGCAGGAACTCCAGTATGGCTCTGTACGGAACTCAGTTGGGAAAGACTGGGATTTAACAAATTACACTGACAATTTGAGATGAGCTAACTAGAAATAACCAGACTTACCAGTAACCAGGAATCCCACGTGTAGTTACTGCGTGTACCTGAACAAAAGAGAAGAGTGAGGATAATTCCTGTCCTTAGCTCCCAGCTTGGTAATTCTGCTGGTAAGCCCTGAAGCTGATCGTGGACTGAGGAGGAGGAGGTCCCATCAGTGGGGTGCAGCTGGGGATGGAGAGCAATGGTGATGGATCCAGTGATGGGCCTTCTCCCACCAGGATGACTTCTGTAAAGATATGGAAAAATTACAAAAGGGAGCTGCTCCTCCGGGGAGAAAATACCCTGGGCATTGTTTTTTTTATGGGTTTTTTGTTCATTTATTTGGGGGGGTTTTGTTTGGGGCTGGTGGAGGGTTAATATTTTCTTTTTTCTTGAAGAGACTGTTCTGTTCAACACAGAGAGAAACAGAACTCTGCCAAAACAGTTTTGATCATTTAAAAATTCATATTAGCAAACTATCTGGCAACATTTTAATTCTAAAATGTTTTTATCTAAAAGAAAAATTACTGCCATAAATGCTGGTTATTTAGTTACTGGTGTTCTAATTCTTCCTAAGCACAAGAGAGACACATGGCAATTGTGAACTAAATGCTGGTATTAAGCCTGGATTGAAAATCTGGAGAAAATGAAGTCTTGGTTTTGCAACTTCCTGTACAGAGGACAAACAATAGACCCTGTGGTATTTGAAATGAAATGAAAAGAAAGTTTTGCAGTGGAAGTCAGATTTTGAGTTGAATCCAATGAGCTGCAGGGGTGTGAAATAGCAAAACCCACAAAAACAAATAGGCTGTTAATATAATATGCTTGTTCAAAAGAATACAGCTTGTACTGGGATTTTTTTAAAAGGAACCATCTTTCAAGTCCCTGTAAAAGCTAACGCTTCCTGTGTTTATTCATGAGATAATTATCAAGTCCACTTGTGATGGTTCTTCATATTTTAAGCAAATATGTTACATTTAGTTAGATACATATTCAAACAATTTCAGCATGAAGAGAGGACATTGTTTAGCAAACATTCCAGTACACAAATTTCAGGTGAAGCATCAGAAAATGTGTGCTTTCTGTACAGTTTAATGTTGGGGTAATGCAAGAATTCTGCACTCCATTGAGAAAACACATATTAACCACTCCAGCTTCCTAGTTCTATCCCTAAATATTGTTATTACTTTTGCTCACAGTGCTGAGAAGTATCCTGCCACCATTACTTTTTAATGGGGCTGAGGTGAAGCTTGTAATCCTACTCAGTTGAATAATTTTCTTCTCAGATGTGCACAGTGGATCAAATATTCATCTTTTCCTTCAGGTGTGGGGCCCCCACTGTGCCTGGCTGGTGTTTTAGGCATGTAAGGAGTGAATATCAAGGTCTGACTTGCAAATGAACACGTGTGTGTAATTACCACAGATATGGAAGGCAGAAATACAGTGTGAATATATCTAAATTGCCAGTGAGGAAATTCTACACCATCTTTTAATCTACCTGGAGAGTAGGAATCTCTTGAGGTTGTGGAAAGGAAGTGTTCCTATCTTATGTGGGTGTTAGTTCACCTGTTTGACAAAGGTATTTTCACAGATGCATGAGTAGTAGAGATGTCCAATCCTAACCCTCTGATTCTGATCAACCCACCCAATAGTTAGATCTTTTCATCTACAAAATGAGGATGATTTTGCTTTCACAATTTCACTAAGTGAAAGTCTGAATTGAAGTGGAAATTGTAGTTCTGGTGACTTACTAATTGATTTTATCCTGAACTGAAACGAAATGTTGAATCATCAGGCTTTTCACAAAACAAGAAGGTCAGACTAATTTTGACTTGGAAGTGTTGAAATGTGTTCTCCTGACACTCTTTGAATGAAACAATGTTTTGACCTTCTACTGCTTAAACACTATGTTTTAATTGGACCTAAACCTAAACATTTTATTTGACATATGATAATTGCATCTTCCTATGGTCTTTGTACACTTCCTCAGACTTGGACTGTGGGCTTTGCTTGCTTGGATTTCCCAAGAGCTTGAGTTTCATAGTCAGATTGTCTCTCCTGTGGAATTGAATCTCATGAAAATCCAACAAGATTGTTCAGCACAGCAGAAAGAGGAGGCCCCCAAAGTCCCACAAGTACCACAAATATGACTGAAAAACAAAGAGTTCAGTTCAGTCTGGACTTGGAACAACACAGTGTAATTTCAGTTTTCATCAAAAACATGCAATAAAAACTTCAGCAAAACCTTTCTGCAAGGAAAAATTTTCCAGTGAGAAATCACTGACAGAAAATTTAGAATCTGCTCTATTACTTGTCCTATCACTGCATCAGCATGTATTGAAGATTTTTTGGTATGAAGATATGTTTTGTGCATATATAGTTTAGAAGAGTTGTAAGTAATATTTTAGATGAGATTCTAAGGTGCAAAATGAGTTCACCAGTCTCAGTGGGAGATGTTTGTTCACTTCCCATTGAGGAAAAATATTGGATCAGTGTATGTCTTTACAATCCATACACATGATGTTATTTTTAAAACTTGAGAAGAGAAATTTCTGGGAGTTTTTTTGGTTGGTTGGTTTGGTTGGTTTTTGTTTTTTGGTTTTTTTTTAATGGGAGGAGACTTTCAATATGCTTCTGATGTCTTGTTTAGTGTTGTACAGTTCATACTTGTTTCACTTCATACAGCTTGCTCATATCCAATAAAAGCAGTGTGTCATGTCCAGATTGTAAAAAATAATACAAAATTACTTCACTAAAGAATTTAGTAACAATCCAGCTAGCAATGTGAAATTGAACTGATTGAATTGACTGAATATTGGTCATGTGCTGTGTAAGATCAGTAGTCATTTAGCATTGACTTCAGACATCTTTGAACTGCTTGAGTTTATATAGTCATACAAGGAGAACCAGGCATATCTCAAGCAAATCTTCAGTTAAAGTTCTTTACATTACTATGCATTCAAATAAGATATATTTCTAAAAGACTTTTACTGGGTTTATTCTGTCATTGCTAATTTTATTTATTTATTTTCTTACCATGATCATTAGAGTAGAAAATCTAATGCGTTTATTTTTTCCTTAGAAAATTGCCTTCATGGTAGCACTAGGACTGGTTACAACAGAACATTTGGAAGGTAAGGTGGCGTATGTTGATTTACAGTTCAGTTTTTGAGTGAAATCTTTTCTGTTGGTTTCTCTGCCAGAGCACATTATTGAGGATTGTGTTCAGATGGCTTTTGAATCTCTCCAGAGAAGGAGATTCCACAGCCTCCCTGGGCAGTCTGTTCAGTGTTCTGTTACCCTTCTGGAAAAGAAGTTCCTCATGTTCAGGATGAACTTCCCGGGCATCAGTTTCTGCACATTTCCTCTTGTCCCGTTGCTGGGCGCTATGGAGCACAGCCCAGTCCATGCTCTCATCCCTGCCTGCAGATATTTATGCACATCAACAAGATTCCCTCTCAGTTTTTCCTTCTCTCATTCTCAGAAGGGCAGACAACTGAAAAAATGAAAATTAAAAAATGAGATGAAAGGTTACCTTTGCACAGTTGTGACTTTCAGTCTCACAGTAGTGGGTGACCTTACTTAGCTGTGCCTCCCACTCCATGGCAATGCTCAAGGGGCATGAGGACTGGACCTGCAGCCAGCCACCAGCTTGGCACAGGCTGGTATTTGGACCCACTCAGTCATCATGGTCCTTTAAAAGATGTTAAGACCTGGAAGAAACCGGGAAACAAAAATCTTGCAAAGGCTCTGAGCACCACTGATCTTGCTGATGGATCTGTGAGGTTCAAAGATGTTTGCCCAGATATGCAGCAAGTGCCCTCTGCTCTCTCCCATGTGAGACGGACTTTCAGTTTTTGAGTTGACTGTCTGTCACCTCTAGAATTCCACAGAATAATATGTAAAATAGTGCTGAAAATCTGGCATTTGTTTCATAAGATTTTACTTACTTAAGACTACTTCTCACAAAGAATTCCTTACCTCCATTTTCTCCACTTAGCCAAAAAACTTAACAAACTTCCCATCAAATCCTGTATTTGCATGAGAGCATCTAGCATGTCTTCTCAGGATCATGAATATGACTTCAAACAAATATTGCACATAAGCTAAAATCAGCATCACATCCTTTTCAGTTTCTTTGTCCAACCTTCCAAAAATAGCTTGCAAAAGTTAGCAGATTTGTATCTTTCTTTGCCTCAGCTTTGTTGTTCTGAAATTATAGATGGGGGTGGGGGGGAAGAGTTTGTTTAGCAAATATTTCAGTGGTGTGAGACAAGTTGGGGTGGCAGAATAGTTCTCATGGACAGAGATGGTGCAGGTATTTTGAAGAAAAGACCTGCACCCTGATGGTTTTAGTTACAAGCTCATAAGTTGGTGTGATTCTACCAGTAAAAGGAGAGAAAACTGGTATCTGTGTCAGCTGACAGTGATTCTTTATCATAAGAAGTGTTAATGGCAATTGATATTTATCACTATGGACCATAGTAAACAAAACACTTAGGAATTTCCAGTGCACTGAGTTTAAGTTTTATGTGCTTTAGACTTAGGAGCATGCTTAGCTACCTCACTGTCTCAAGGTATCTACCATTTTTAGCTTGATTTCTTTTTTCTAAGATTTTCAGTTCTTTGGTTTTAAGACAAGTTGTGAATTGGTGATAAAATACATCTGAATTGTAATGTCTCCTCAGTATATACAGGAAGTTTCCTGTGGGTCTTGATTTCATTTTTCCGTGTTTTTCCTCTTTAAATCTGCAGTTTAAAAATAATTTAACATCCCAGTGACTAAGAATTTGAAAGCAGTTTAAAGAAATTTTAAGCCTTCATAATTTTTAATCCCTTAATGGTCACGGATTGAAATGGAAATCAAAAAAGCTACAACAATTTGGGGAGAAGATTTATAATCCAAAAAGTCCAAATGATGATTGGTTCTTGTTTTCTTTGTCTAAGGAAAACAGGACAACATTTGAAGTTATGCGGAAGTGCAAATTATGCTTACAACAGAGAGGACTTAATTTTGAATAATTCTATATGCTTTGATTTTATTGGAACTAATAAATTGTTTGTGTGGATTTATTGCTTACGTTCAAAATGCGAAGCAGTGCTCTTCTCTGTTCTACACCAAGTGTGGAGATGCTCATTTTAAACCAAGCTGCTACAACACTCACCATGCAGAATCAATTCTTGAAGACAAATTCACTTTTTATATTTCTACTAGCATTAAATAAATGGTTCCAACCAAGAGCTATTTACTACGGAAAGGGTATTTCTTCATCAGAATTGGTGATTACAGCTGTCAAAGATTTCCATATAGCTTTCACATGCTAAAGGTTATTATTTTACTGTGTCATATTTACAGTTATCAGTCATTGCTATTTATCAGGAAACAGTGGTCATTACACAGTTCAGTTTATTTTAAAACTTTTAATTATTTCTCAATTTCACGTTTTTGGAATGTAACTCTATCAAGATTGGATCATTAAAATCTTACTCATTTAGTATCTCTAATTCACAGTGTTACAGTTTTTCTAATTTTATTCATTAATTTTCTGATGAAGGGCTGTGATCCACTTCTATGTGTATTTCTCTATCCACCTGGAAGCCTTTTCACCTGACCTCCACCCAAGCATTCCCTGCCTGGGAAAAGAGCTCTGTTCTGCAGAGCCTGAGTGTGAGACATCTTTACCAGTAAATGAACACAGCTGCTTCCACAAAGTGACAGTCTGCAAGGTACAGCTTTCCCTGAAGATAAATTGCCATCACAGGCTTCAGAGAATGACCATGCAGAATGTTTATTTGTGAAGGCAGCAGCTCAGTGGAGTTTGGCCTCCAACATAAAGCTATCTTTAAATTCATTAATCTTTGTCAAATGTATTACAGTTTAATTTTTCCTGTTTGGTTTCTATTTTTTTAATTGACAAGCTAAGAAATAAGATAGCTCAATTCTGTGATGCAGTGCATGGTTGTAACATACTGAATCTCCTTCTCTAGGCTATTACAAACACCTTTTAGCATTACAATTTTGTAAAATAATAAAGGTAGAAAGCACAACTTTTAAAGAAGGACCTTTAGTTCAGGTCATTCTAAGAAAGCATATCTTCGTCGACCTAGATTACTGAAATATTTATGATTTCATCAATCGAAACAAATTTAATTTAACTTTATTGCATCCTCTTCTGAAAAGTTTGCAATACTTTTTTAGCAGAAGTAACAAGTAACAAAAGATAGCACATCAGTGTATGCCTTTGCTCTGTCTAGGTGTAATTATTGATAGAACCACTCTTCATGTACATAGATGCATGGTATTTTTGTTTCCATAAAGAAAGTGCTCTCCCTCCCTTCTGGCTGCATAGGGTATTGTACATCTCAAGATGTTTCCATTCATTTCTCTCTCTCTCTCTCTCTTCATTTCCATCTATTCCCCCTGCTATTGCTTTTCGTCCCAGCCAGCTCTTATCTCTGTACCATAGCAATGCCTCTTCCAAAGCTGCATTCCAAGTATCTGCCATATGTGTGATTCAGACTCCACCAGATATTTTCTGTTGCCTTGGTGAGAGCATGTACCAAAGACATTTTATCTTGGGACCAAGAAGGACAGAGATCAACAGACCCATCACTGTACTTTTATGAGCTGCTTGTCTCAGTTACATACAAAGAAAACTGCTGCAGTGAATTCTTTGTTTCTTTTTCTGGGCCATTGAAAGTCCCAATCTTGTATCCCTGTGACCACTTCTGGAAGACCAAGCCTGCCCTAGCTCCAGTTTTTTCTCTGCACTGCCATGGCAGTGCTGAGATGCTGCAAGCCCTGAATTCACTGATAAGGGTCCTGAGCCTGGCTGCAAGAGCCACAGCTCCAGCTCACACTGCTGAGACCAAAGAAAAGAGTCAGCCAAGGGCCACTTCCTGTTTTATTGCCGCACTGAGGTTTCTCAGGTGTGACATCTCTGTTACCATTGGGCCTTGAGTGCGTTCTGCTTGGAAGAACTGACACTGACATCAAGAACAACATCAGTCTTTTGTGGCTTTGAGAGGCCACTGGATCTGCATGGAGCACTCACCCTGCTGCTGAAGCACGATTCCCTTTAGATGCTTTCAAAGAGCCTGGGAGCTTGGGATGGATGTTTCAGCATAGACACTTGAGCATTTCATAGGAAATATTTTCACAGAACTGTTTCCCAGACAAGATCCTGTGTTTTGGAGTCTGCATAGTGTGAATTATGTTAATGTGATGTTACAGTGGTAACAGCTGAGGCATTTATCTCACATCTTAGTGCAGCTTCAGACCACACATTTCTTGGTGGTGAGATTCTGTGCAGCCCCTTGAGCCACATAGCAGCATGTGACTGTGTTATTTGAGGTGCCCTAGGAGAAGACACCTTCTGAACATGAGAGGTGACACATCCCTGTGCCATAGGAAAACCCAGCTAGTAGGTTACTCTCCTGTTTTTCTTGTCTTTCTAGTTTCCTTCTGATGCATCCATCACTCCAAGCACAGCAGCTTAGCCAATACCCTTTCATGAAGGGAAAGTTTTAAATCCATATCTTCGAAGTTAGGCCAGTACAAAACCCATGTAAAGTGTTGGCTTTATCTCCAGGGACGCTGTGTCCAAAACATGATCAAAAATACTGACACCCTGTACTGTAGCAATGTTTAAAATGGTACATGGGGATGATCAACGCTTGAAAAGGGTGCTGGAAACCAGAACTAAGTGCTGGGGATCCAGTTCCCAAGTATATAAACACCCTGCAAGCTCAGCTTATCTTACTGTTGGATTACAGGTGGGAGATCTTGCTCAATACCCTGAAGGGCATTTTCTGGTGCTGAGTGTGTTCTGAGATAGACCTCTTCAGCTCAGATATTGAGGAAAGACACCAGACCTCCTGCATAATCAGATGGTGTCCTGAGTTTCTGTTGGGTGGGCTCCAGGCCCTCTGGGCTCAAGAACATGCTCCTGCCAGTTCCTCTCCTTCTGAGACAGAGCAAGACAGAACAGAGGTATCACCACCATGGGGGCATTTAGACTACACTTTGGTACCTCAGCACAAAATCTAAACTTTACCTTACAATATTCACATAGGAAATATTTTGGAATAGAGCACACACTTCATGTCATGGGATGGATGCTGTGGCTCTCCTTGCTAAAGAGTGTCTGGGGTTTATAATCAAAATAATAGGCTCTAAAAGACATGCTTGTAATAATCTCAGCGTTCTGAACTGACGTCAAGAGCTGGAGAAAGAAACTCCATATGATGTAAATGGAATCCTGGCTCAGATCAAAGTAACATTAAACCTACAGATTTCTGTGGCCGAGTAATCTGCTCCATTTCTCTGTGTTTACAGAGTTGTGCACATGGCTAGTGGTTGCTAAACGCAGTCCTCAGCATGTGCCGTCTTCAATAGATGTCACCATTTAGTGGAAGGGAGTTGTGGAAGTTTAGTGGAAGGAAGAAATGGGCTGCAGTCCAAAGAGCCCATCTGTGTGCTGGTGTTTGCAGTGACACGTATACGCACATATGACTCAGAATGACATTTTGCAAGCTCAGGATTATGAAGTTGTATTCTGGGTGGATAAATCATCACACCCTGGTTAGAACTGAATCCAGCTGTGCCATTTCAACTATGCTTTTTCTAGCCTCCATGGAGGAGAGTACTTTGAAGGTTCTCTGATGGTGCTTGCTGAATATGTGTCTGAAGAGATCATAATAAAATTCTTGTAGGGTAGCAGAAGTCTACCTTGAAGGAAGAAAAAAAAATGCCTGTCAATCTCACAAGGAAAAGCTTATTAATGTCAAACCTTGAACTGCAGTAAATATCAGTGCTGATGCAACCCAATTATACTTTAGAAATGAAAAAGAACACAAAGCTCAAGGGGCTGAGGGTAAGATATTCTTGCTAACAAGTCATATCTACATTTTTCCCTGATGAATGAGAAATACACAGTTCATGTTCCTTTCCATGGTTACAGAAATCCAGAGCAAGCGTCAGGAAAGAAAGAGAAGAAGCACAGCAAATCCAGCCTACAGTGGGCTCTTGGAAACAGAGGTACTTTATCATTCCCTTTTTTACCACAGTTCTATTTCATATCAATAAAAGGTCTAAGTGTTTCTTACTACAAAAATATATATGAATGCAGAACCACAGGTACTTGTAAAGAGATCCTGATGTAGAAAAGAAAGAAAATATCTCAGTGGCTAAGCAACGGGTTTTCACCAAACAACATCACTTGCTCCAAACTAGAATTCATCTCAGTTTTAATAAAGTCCGAGAGAACTAAATTAATGTGGGACCTAATTACTCTTTTATCTACAAAGGCAGTACCTTTAGAGCATAACTAGAGATCAAAAATGCTGCATTATGTTGAAATGTACATTGCTATTTCTCTTTTTTTAAGTGCCAAATAATAAATTATATTTTCTTATGTGCCAAATTATTATTATTATTATTATTATTATTATTATTAATAATAATAATAATAATAATAATAATAATAATAATAATAATAGCTTTTTAAATTTTTTTTATGTTCATAAAAGGGGTGTATTGGTTTAAGAATCAGTGTAGTCTGCAAAGGGTATAGAAATCTGCATAATAAATATAATAATGCATTATTAAAAATAAAATGCCCTGGATAATCTCTGTTGTATGTTACACTTACACTGTTGCATTTAGAGTAGTATCAGAATTTGGTCCTGCGTAATATTGGATTGCAAACTTGGTATAAAAGCAGCATATAAATAGGCTTAACTTTTTCTGGATTTTTTTTTCTTTGTTTCTAAACTAACATATATGCATTTATTCAGCTAATTAAAATTTCACATTTAAAATTTCAGCACAGTTTGGGTTTGCTGTCTGAACTTTCTACTGGAATGAAACTCAGTTGCAGCCAGCTCTCCATTTAAGCAAGGCTTCTCTGTGTTCTGAGTTCTCTAAGACTAAAGAAAGTGATTGTTCTTTATCTAGGCATAAGTGATGCAGAATTTCTGGTATGCCAGTATTTCAGATTTCTGTCTTCATTGGCAGATAGCAAACAGATGAGGCTAAGAAGAAGCACACTGCTGCATCCAAACTGCTGAATCGCTTGATTGTTCTTTTTTTTGAAAGCACTGGAGATTTTTATTCTCCAAAGCAGCTCTGGGCACTTGAGTTCTTCAGAATTCCTCAACTAATTTTTTTCAGTGCAAATACTGATGTCCATATCTGCAGTATTTAACACAGTAGGAACTTTAGCCTTGCTAGCATTAAAGAGCTGTACCTCTGTAGAGGTTTTTGTCCTGATTATTAAAATACTTGCAGCAGAGTTTTGTGGCTGCAGCCAGATTGGTGTTTGTGACAAACTCTATTACCTTGGAGAGGTGGAAGAGAAGATGGCCTGGGTCTACTGCACGCCTAGTTCATATTTCTCATCATATCTATTCTCAAAAGCATATGCTTGAATGAAGGATGGCATGGAGAAAGAAATGTCTGTGAAAGACTCCTGTGGCTGATCAGCTGTATCCTTATTAGGAGCTGTCATTAAGTACTGACCATGGGGAATGCCATTCAAGTAAAATGGAGGCAGATGTTTTTTCTCTAATCAATTAGCTGCTCAGACTGATTTGCTAATCAGGGAGTTGAGGTATTAGTGGCATTTCAGGCATTTTGGTGCAGTTTAATTTAGTCTACTGAATGATCTTTAATTCATTATTGTTTAAATTAAAATTGCATATAAATTAGACCTTTTATTTGCCAACACCCCTCAAAATGGAAGGTGCTCAGCATTTGTAGTGGTGATACTAACTTTGACTGCAAAAATATGATCATGGTCTTAAGTCTTCACTTGAATGGTGTGCTTTTTCTTCTCAAAGCTTTGTTCTTAAAAAAATTGAGATACCATTTTATTTTCATACCCTCAGTAGCCTTTTTTTCATAGGAAAGGGTTACATTTTGTGCTGGTTATTTTTTGAAGAAAGAAACATCTATTCAAAGTTCATTAACAGATTGGCAGGCACCTGTCTGTAAGAGAATAGTTTTTTCACCACTAAATAAATAATTACTAGCAAAACCCCTCTAATTTTCTTCCAAGCTGAATCTGACAATATCTAATGGAGCAAAATGGTGCTGTTTCTAGTCCTGCTGTACAAGTATTGGGTGTCTCAGAGAACAATTCGGGGTCATCTAGACTATTAATGAAGCCTGGCTTGCTATTGACCATAGCTTGTGCAGTCAGACAAGGCTGGCCATGGGCTATGTTAGATGAGTTAAACATCTCAGACAGGTTTGGGGTGCTTTCTGCTTGTAACTTTGGTGATCTCAGCAGATTGAAATCACTGCCAGCTCCTCAAGGTCCTGCACATTCACTTCTCAAAGGGAAATATTTTGCTAAGGCCCTTATTTGTTTCTTGCAAATGCAGTATGTTCCTCTGAACTGTAGGCAGGTGTCATAAAGGTAGTAGTGTTTTTCCTGCAGGTGAGAAATCCATCACCATTTCTATATATACAAATAAAAATGTCATCTCACAGCAACAATTTTCCCTTATGGACGTTGTTGGGCTTGAAGTTAGTTTTGCTGTAGTCCTGCTCTTACCAGCCCATGCAACGTATCCTGCAAACCCATTAATAACATCTACAATTTGTATTTCTCCTTAATAAAATCTAATGCACAATAAACTGCTCTGTGAAAAACTTGTTAGAAAGGTAAATCATGCAACTGTCTGACTGTGTCAGTGGTCTCCAAGGAGCTTTTGGAGAGCTGGTTAGGTATGAGGTAAACCCATGGAGATTGATAATCTGAAATGTAAGAGACAACCAGAGCACTGCAATGACACGGGGGTTGGTTTCTTTTCCCTTGTAGCGGAAACGCCTTGCATCGAATTATTTGAATAACCCCTTGTTCCTTTCAACGAGAGGTAAGCATATTTTTAAATGAATATACTACTCTTCTAATGGTGTGTTAAAAATTTATTAGTAGGATTTCACATGAGTTACTGTTAGGATACCACAGGGCATTACTTTGTGTAATGGCCCTGCGTTTTTTAATATGGAGTGAAAATAGATTGTTTTCCTGCAAAAACAATGGAAGGATAAGGCTAAAGGTCACAATTTTGTAGAGATGGATCCAAAACCTCTGCAATCAGTGGAAAATCTGATCTCTGGCACTGTTTTGGTTTGAAAAGACGGGTGTCTGCTAGGGAAGGCAGGAGCCTCCCTTGAAATGGAGAATGTAAACCCCCTCCCTTTGAATTATAATACTGAAATTAAGGGGCTCTCAGTCGAAGATATGGGAGCAGGAATAACAGTTCTTTATTAGGGAAAAAAAATAAAATAGAAATGCAGTAACACAAAACAACACTGTCAGAGTCAGAATACAACCTGACACCCTGTGGGTCAGGGTGTTGGTAGCAGTCCCATTCAATGGTGGCTGCAGTCCTCCTGCAGTGTCAGCTGTGGTTCTGTTGGAGCAGTGACCCGGTAGAAGGGTGGAGTCTTCCTCTGAAGATCCAGTGGTGGTGTAGATGGGCCTGGTCTTCTTCTGAGAATCTAGTAGAAGAGAAAGCTTCTCCTTTGGCAATCTAGTGGAAAAGGCTAATTATGGTGTTCTATATCTCAGATGATATCCAGGTAGGAATGCTTGGCTCCTCTCCATGGGTGGAGCATCTCACAATGGAATGATGTAATTTTTATCAGTCATGCAGTGAGACTCAATGGCTCATTAGCAGATGATATTTCCCCGGAGGGAGAATGGGTTGTGGAAGAGATAAAGAAAACTGCCCCTCCTGGTTTTAACGGGTGGCCCAATTAACAGAAGATAACTGCCCCACCTCTAACTGATGGCAATCGATTACACAACCCCAGCCACACCTTGCAACCTAAGACAGACACTTAAAGTACCGTACAGTGAGAGAACCGATTGAAGAAAGTAGTGTTGCCAACCCCAAGTACTTAAAAATATATATTAAAAAAATAATTACTATTTTAGGCTTTTCATTTGCCTCTTTCTACCAGCTTTAAGAAACTGCTCTCCATCCTCAAGCACCAGAAATTCCCCACAACTTTTGCTACAGTAACAAGCACTGAAGGCCAGTTTTTCTGATTCCAAGAGGTAGAGTCATAAATCTAGACCTGATGACTTTCAAGATGCCTTCCAGTCTTGTACTTATAGGAACTTAATAGTAGATGCCTTGAGAATTAATAACTCAGAGGAGCCATTTGGAGATGCTGATGATTAGCTCATGGGAAGAAGCACATTTCAGGAAAACATGTGCAACACAGAGAAGACAAAGAGTTGGGACATGTGAGGTGAAACACAGAGAATGTTGAGTATAGTTTAATTCTTCAGAAAAGACCCATGTACTATTTTAAGGAAGAAGGAAGAAACTTGTGTTTCAGAAGAGAAGACAAAGTCAGTAAAGAAATTTGATTCTGTCCTTGCCCTTGTTTTGCCTTTCTTTTTCTCTACTGAGATGCATTAGAGGTAAGGGAAGAGAGACCTTTTTCTAAGTTAAATATTATTTCAGTATTAGGAGCATTTGCAGAGGTAATTATAATTGAGTCATGAAGTTTTGACAGTTTTTCAGTGTTTACTTGATCTCACTGTCAAGTGTCATGCTTAGTGCTTGAGATTCACCTTTCTGCCTCTGCCTTGACTTCCTGCACCACAGGAGCACCGACTGAAAGGCACCAGTGCTTCTCTCTGCCTTCAAAATTTCACATGCCAGATACAGACACTTGGCCTACTTACCATATGCATTACTTTACTTACCTCTAATGCATTTGGTCTCAGAGGACAGGAGAGGTTATTACAGTAAGCAGCTATGATGACATGCCTCTTAGCAGGAAGCCAGGCTCATGTGAGCCCCACTGGAAAGAATATATTATTCCTGTCTTAGTTTTATACTGAGAATTAAAATTGTAATATCTTGTTTGTCTTATCATAGCACTTGTTTTTCCCGTGGAAACACATGTGAGAAATGAGGACAGAATGGCATTGTTAGCAAGTTGTGCCTCCGGCCCCTTGGTGGGTTTAAGTTAGGTTTTGATATCTCTGACCTTCCTTTCATTACACGTTTCTCATTTTATTTGCAAGGACGTAGGCAAGTGACAGGTGTCTACTGTTGCAGCTGTCTCAGAGCTTCCTGGAAATCAGCAACCTCTCTGCTTGATCATCAATTCCTCTTTGAGTCCTGTATCTTTGGTTTTTCCAGAATCCAGAATACATGCTGGAGTTCTGAATATTCTGAGAATGTTGAGATGGACTTCTTTATAGCAGAATTCCCCACCTATGCAAGGATATTTTTGGCACCAGCACTGTTTTGCTGGATGCTGTGCAAGCGCTGAGCAGAAGGCAGGTGCTGTCCCAGGTTGTTTGGCTCTGCAGTGATGCAGTTCTCCAGCTTCAGTGCAGAGATGGCTGCCCTTCTCTTATAAAGTGCTCCTTTAAAATACTGTCTTCAGTTTAATTTTTCAGCAACTAGAAGAAGGAAGTGGACATGTTTTAAGAAGTTTAAAACTTTGTAGCAAAAGTGAGCTGAAAAGACAAACAAACAAACTAGAAAAAAATCCCCATGATGTCCAGGGAACAACTGTCATTTCTGGAAATACAGAAGAGGACAATTCTTGTAAATTTTGATCAAAATCTTAATTGATCAGGATTGATTTAAATGAAAATGTCTTATCTGAAATGAGGTCACATCCCCTGACATGTATCATTTGTACAAAAGATTCATCAATTATCAAGCTTCTGTTTATCTGAATAACATTTATATCCCCTGAGTAATCATTGTGTCATACAGCGGTGGACCTTTGTGTGTGTGTTTTTGGATATGAAGTAACATCTGCACATTTTATAAGTCTGTGATTATTTATGGACCTCATTGCCAAAGTATGCTAGAAATTTTTGGGAAAAGTAGAGAAATTTATGGAATAAAAAAAATCTACCAAAGGCTGTTAAATATAAAAATGAAGACGCAAGCTCAGTGTTGGGGCAGCCCATAAACTGCCAGCACCGGAAGGATGCTTCTGCATTTACTCAGTGTTTGCCCTGTTCTTGCACTCTGCAGGAGTGGCAGCACTGTGTGCTGTTAGCAAAGGACATGGGATATACAGCCTGTGGTCCAAGTTAGGTGAAGCTGTTTGTATATTCTCGAGTTCCTCTTCCTACATGTGTGTGAGGCCTGCTCACGTGTACATCTTCACGTGTATGCACACATTGGTGTGTAAAACCAGTGTGGAACGCAGGGAGGGGGTTTCCAGGTGGGTCTGATATGAGGAATCACAATGGGACAGCTATCAGAGAGGGAGCTGAAGGAGGACAGGAGAGAAATATCAGTTTGGTTGCCTCCACTTTAATCCAAAGAAAGGTCTGTCCATTAGGTGTTTTTCACTGGGACAGTGTGCTCTAGCCCCTTGCAAGAGCCCAGGCAAAGAGCTGGATCTGTGCCAGGGGCATATTAGGCTGGATATCAGGAAAAGGTTCTTCCCCCAGCAGGTGGTGGGGCACTGAACAGGTTCGCCAGGGTCTGGTCACGGCCCCAAGGCTGCCAGAGCTCCAGGAGACTTTGGACAATGTTCTCAGGCACAGGGTGGGATTGCTGGGGTGTCTGTGCAGGGCCAGGATCTGGAGTCAGTGATCCTGATGGTGCCTTCCAGCTTAGGATATTCTGTGATTCTATGAAATCAGCAGCAGAAATTGCAACACACTGTGCAGTTTCCATAAAGCTCTTAATTTTTTCTGGCTTTTTATTTTTGGACCAAAGTGTGTTGAATTCCATTTTTTTTTTTTTTTTTATGGAAGGCTTGGCCTGCTTGCCAGTGAGCTCTATTGGTTCTTGTTCATACCAGGTTGTGAATACAATCAGTACAGACTCAGTTCATCTAAAGGTCACTGGTGTTCCGGGTGGGAGTAGTTTAATGAGAAGGACTTGGTGATACCATCAGGCTCACTCCTACAGGGGTTGACTATTTTGTCTGGGAATCAGCTCAACATTTAAATCTGTGTTTAACATTTAATCTGTGTTGAGTTGGAGGCACCTATTTCATGCTCCACATTAATGCATTGCTGGTTCAGGGCCAGCCTTTTCAACACCCAACATGCTGTGGTCCTTCAGGAGGACTTTTTGACTACTGACATGTGGAGAGGAGCTCTGCATGGAAATTTCTGAAAGTTTCAAATACTATGACCTTTTAGCATCAGACCTTTGGACATGGTGTTCCTGCAATGTACATTTTTAAATCTCAAATGCTAATTTCACTGCTTGCTGTTACATTCTTTACTGCCTGCATTAATTTTGGCAATGTCCTGATCTCCTATGCCACATCCTGATTAAAATTACTCCCACAGCCGAGAACTAGCAACTGCTGCAGCAATGTATTTTCTACTGATCTGTTTTCTGCCCTTCTTTTACATGCTAGCAAATGAGGATTCATTCTGGAAGGTATGTGTGGCAAAGTTTGTGTATTAGCAGGTATCTTTCTCATCACTGTATATTCAGTGTTTGCTTCTGATTATTGTAGTCACTCTCAAGATACCTAATTGCAGTATTCTATTCTCCCACTTAACTAAATCTTTGAGTTCCTAAGACAGAATTTTAAAGAGATGAACTCTTGGGCTTTCACATGCAAGGCTTGAGTTTAGTCCCTTTGTTGACTCCACTGATTGAGAAATTTCTAGTCCAGATTTATGAGTTTAACAAAAATTTGATAAGAAAAATGAGTAACCATTCTAGTACGTAAATCTCTCTACATTGCAGTTAAAATTAAGATTCTTTGAGCAGGTAGTTTATAAAGAGTAATATTTTGGAGAGTGATTTTTTGACAGGACTGGTTTAGAATTCAAGATACAAGCCTGACTAAAACTGCCGTGAAACTTTTTAATTACTATTCCAAAAAATTAAAACATGCTTTTGGAATTAAACATAAAATTACTATTCTACTTCCTAGAAAAGCAGTAGGAATTTTTATTTTTTTGGTAATGATTCACAAGGCATGAAAGTATTGGAATCAGTGTCTCCTTTATTAAAAGGAGTAATTAATGTTGCCACCAGATTAGCATAGCAATTGACATAGCATGACATTGTAACTTTGTTGATGAGTCTTAGTTCATATTGTGTATTGCTTCAGACAAAGCATTAATCAGTCTTGTTGGAGAAAGATTGTCAGAGCACGTCTGAGCAGAGAACAATTAGTGCCAGGGAGAAAGAGGCCAGAGGAGTTCACAAAAAAGGGTATATAGCCCGAGGCTGTCCTCCAGCTCCTGTTTCCCCAGCTGCCCTTTGAGGCAATGGGAATGAAACATGGAACTGTGCTTCTTCCCCAGAACCCTTTTCTTGCTTGCTTCCTTCTGCTTTGGGCATGAGGGAGAAGTGATCCCCACATTTACTCTGATCCAGGACAGAGCCATGCATGGGGATACACGTGTTGTAGTAACACACTGGCAAAGAAAAAAGTGAAATAATTCCGATATCACAATCTGGCTATATTAGTGGACTCTCTCCTGTGTTTGATTAGTTGGGTTTTATGTTTCTGTTTCAATTTATGTAACTTGCTTCTGGGTCATTTGTTGTTTGTATTTGTTGCTATCATATATCTATTATTTCTGTCTTCTGTGTCTGTCAGGGTCCTTCTGACAATTAGATTTCGTGTTTGAAGGAGCCTGTCTGCTGCAGTAGAGGCTTTGAATGCTGTATAGAGAGAAGTTCTCAATGGATTGACTTTACCCAGGGCACCCTTCTCTTGCAGAACGAGATCCATCACGATGAACACTGCACTGCTTGCAAGCGTGGAGTTAACTTGCAGCCCTGTGGCACATGTCCCAGAGCATATCACCTCAACTGCTTGGACCCACCCCTCAAAACTGCCCCCAAAGGGCTCTGGGTCTGCCCAAAGTGCCAACAGAAGGTAAGATACATGGAGCATGGTATACCAAGAAGGGAAAATGGGAGACACCTCAGATTTGTGTACTCCTAAACAAATCTAACCTATGGTCGTAGCTCAGTGGACTACATTAGATAAAGAAGTACTGAGAGGCTTTTAGGGCAGTTTGCAGTATTTATTTCTGGTATTTTTCACCCTCCTAGAGTTAGAACATACAGGGAGTGCTGCAGCTTGCCTGTAATTGCTAAGAATTGTCTTCTTAAAATGTCTCTTCAGTTCTTTCAGCTCCTTTGTTTACAGTAACACCACCATCATGTAGCCAGACAAAAGAATGTAAATCTTAGAGATGAGGGAGGCAGTGTCAGAAGAAGACACTGTTCACCTTTCCTTTTATTTAAATCACATTTGTTACACACAACTGTTCATCACAGTTATGTGAGATATGCTAAACTATCTAGTTGCTGTGAATAATGCTGATTGCACAAGAAAGAAAAAAAATTTTAAAACACTAAAGTGTCACTAAAGTGTAGATTCTGTGCCTTAGAGTTCCTTGTGCTTAGCCTTGAGATCACTTCTATGTTCTGAGACAAGGACCCAAGTTCTGGTCTTGCCAAACTGTAAGGCTGGAGCAAACATTAATGGGTGTTTTTTTTTTTTAATCCTAACCATTTATTGTTTCCTGGGCTTATAGGTTTTAAAGAAAGATGACAATGTGCCATGGACTGGAACTCTGGCTATTGTTCACTCCTATGTTACTCATAAAACAGGTAGGGATTAACTCAGCCACTGACAAGGGATTTCTCTGCTCATGATAGCAATGCTACTTGAGTCCTTAGCTGAAATATCAAAGTAGTGTTATAATGCTGCCAGGTCTGATGGTGTAGATCATAGGGCCATACATGACTGGGGATGGCAGACATTTTCTGTCCCCTTCCCCTCTGGTCTTCTCTCTGTAAGGAAGTTGAGAGTGATCTCTCAGGAATTTCACTCTCCTGGAGGAAGCTGTCATCAAAGTGGTGCCTTCCCTGGAACAGTGCTGAAAACAGGATTTTGAGGCAGAATTATTGTGAGGCAGAGTCCGGCTAAGCAGAGCCATGTAATTGGGTGTGAACACAATGCCAGACTAGTGTCCCTGACCCCACAGCAATACCAGCTTCTAATTGTTTCAGTGTTCTGTGGTATGGCAGCCACTTGAGTCATATGCTGTGTAACAGTTGTGCACTGAGCATTATTCTTTTTTAATTCCCTGTTGCACTCTTACAATAGGCTGTTTGAGGCATTGGAACATATTTGTAAGGACCTTTATGGAGGTCTGGCACACTTATAATTGTGCTTTTCTGCCAGGGTCACTAACTATTGCCATTCCATGGGGCTGGCCTCTTCCTCAATACCACTCACCTCTTTCTTGGAGACCTCCAGGATCACATATAGTCTAAGGATTAATTTTCATTCACCTTAAAGGTGCACTGTACCTTTTGGGTTGTCCTCCTGTGTGTTAACCATTGACATAGACACATGCATAGAATCCCAGAACCATTTATGTTGGAAAAGACCTCCAAGTTCATTGAGTCCAACCTATAACTGATCCCACCTTGTCAACCAGCCCAGGGCACTGAGTGCCATGTCCAGTTGTTCCATGGACACCTGTAGGGATGAGGACTCCACCACCTCCCTAGGCAGCCCCTTCCAATGCCCGACCACCCTCTTAGTGAAGAAATGCCTGCAAGCAGAAACTCCAGATTTCTCTGGCTGTACTTGCTGACAAAAGGCTAACGAGACCCTAAACTCACCATGCAAAGCACCTGCTTCTGCTTTCTGTCCTCAAGTGCACAGTGCATCCTTTTCTTAACCTCTGCATCCTTAATCTTATTGTTCCACAGTCAAAGAAGAAGAGAAGCGAAAGTTATTAAAGAGAAGCAGTGAGCTGAAGAGTGAGCATAGACAGTTAGAAGAAAAAGATCGACTTCTCAACAGTGCAGTTAAGGTAGGACACCTGATGGGGACACAGAATCTCCTGAAGAGATGTTTATAAAGAATTTAAGCCAAAAAAAAAAGGTATTTTGTGGCTAGAAAATGATTCAAACTCCCAAGCAATAGATTTTCAAATGTGAATGTGTTTCTCTCTGAGGAAGTACGTGTGCATTTTCTTTATGCACGAAATTAAGCCACTCTGGCAGGCAGAGGAGGAGAAATCACTTGAATTTCTGTGGCAAAACACACACAAACAAAACTCCACAAATAGCCATGGCTCCCTTCCTTGTAGTTGCATCTACAACTCTGAGGTACCCAATGACTTCAAGGCACTTTCATCCTCTAGGTGAAAAGTTTAGTCACAAGCGTGTCCTCTGGTGGTAGCTGCTTGTCCATTAGCTCAAACCTCTTGATATTAAGTAGAAATAACCATCTTTACTGAATGTTGTAGCATCTCTCCATGACTGGACATGAGCTATTTTGTCTCTCCAAACTCATTTTAAAGCTAAATGTTGTCTGGAGGTGTCTTCCACACATATTGTGCTGTGAGGAGCAGTCTCTGGCTGAATGGGCTGAATTCAAAGCCTAATTCCTACCCTTCGTGGCTGAAGGAACTATCTGGGGCTACCTCCGTCCTGAGAAGTAGCTGTTAGTTTGCATGGCAGCCTCAATAAATACTTGACACTACCTTACCCTGGAAAAATCCAAGTGGCAGCTTCAGGAGTAACTGGTCACTGCTTGTTTTACCATTGCAGTTATCCAGAGGAGGCATGTTACAATATTTATCATGTAAAACAGAGTGGAAGGAAAAGCAATAACTTAATAAAAGACATCGCTGTATATTCCCTGTACATGTGTATAGCACTAATGGAACCACATGTGTATGTAATAGGTAGGAGAGTGCAGTGGGCTGAGGAATTTGGAAAAACAAAAGCCATTAGCTATCAGGTGTGTGTCATGGCTGTCAAAATCAGTAAGATTTCTACCTAAGCAGAATCAGGTTCTTCCAGCAGGCAACACTGTCTTATTTAAATGGTAATATCAGGCAATGATTATATGTATTGGAAAGGTATCCACTTGAAAGAAGAAAATAAATTGAAGGTGTCCCACACAGAGCAATTTCATTCTGACATTTTAACAGAGATTTATATGAAAAAAAACCACTCTCATACACCCCACAGCTGCAATGGTAAAAACAGAACATAATTTATCTTTCATCTGAAATTTCATCTCTCTAAACCAACCTCCGAGCAGCTCCACACAGTTGCTTTCCGAACAAGTTGATTTTCAAGTGAGCATCTCCCAATTCCCCAGCACTGGAGAATCCCCACCCCTGGGCAGTCTGGACCATAGCCAAAGAGAAGCAATCTGCAGACAAGTAATCAGTTTGGTCAGAATCCTGGGTGCACAGGGAGAAAGAAAACAGGTTTCAGGTATTAGAGGCCGCTGCCCCCTTTCATCTTGCAGACAGACTCAGGGTGTGGGTCTGTCCCTCACTGAAGAATGGGGTGCTGGATGCAGCAGTCCATGGTTGGGGAGGGAAAGGAGAATTACTGATTCTTACTACCTCTTCCTGGAGAAATGGAGGATTTGGGATGCCTTTGTTTAGCTCCTGCTCTCGTGCCCATTTGCATGGAGGTTTTTATTTCAAGAGATCACAGGGAGAAATTTGGCCACCCTGAGGGATGAAAGCTTTCTTGAGAATGCTCTGGTGTAACAGTTGCGTCTTGGAGCAAAGTTTTCTGCTGGAAAAATATTGATATCATGTTCAGTGAGATTAATGTGTCTTCACAGTGCCTATTCCCTGAAATGTGTGGCACATATGAAATGCATCCTGGTGAGAGGTTCACCCACCAAACATTTATCAGGGTCCTTTGGTAAGAGTGAAAGACCTGAGTGGCGAAAGACCTGAGTGGCGCCTTCTGTATTTTCAGTAACAGCTATTGCACTCCTGTGCCAGGCATCTCTGTGGAGTGCAGAAGGTGTTCCTGCCAGGCTGTCTACAGGATGGAGTCGGAAACATCCTCCAAAAGCATTTTGCCTGGGAAGGATATTGTCCCCTCAGACAGCTGCTGCAATGTGTGCAGCACTGCTGGTTACTCCATTTGTTAAGCTGTGGTTTTGCTTTCCCCAAAGGAGAACACGCTTCATTTGAGCAGAATGCGCACCCGAGGCACCAAAGGATGTTTGGAGAGATGTTTGACACCACTTTGAATGTATTCTCAGTCTTTCCTTCTCTCTCCTCTTCTCTTTATTTGACAGAAATGCTTAGAGCTAAAAACCAGCCTGATGGCCCAGCAGAAAGGGACTCAGTCATCACTGGAACGTCTCAAAACCCTCATTAGACTGATACAAAATGAGCAGATGATTCAGGTTACCATGACCACCACCACCACGACCTCCCTGCTATCCATCCCCTGGATCAAACCCTCCGCTGCCTCTGCTGCCATGCACAAAGCTTTGCAGCCATCACAGGGCAACAACTGACAAGAGTCGGCTGTGCGAGCTCTGAGGAACGGGCGACGAGAAACTTTATGCACACGAGCAGAGGAGAGATGAAACTGGAACAAAGGACAGAAGGAGCAGTCTCAGTTTTGATACACTTAGAGACTTGCAGACCAGGCAGCCCAGTTTGCAGGTCACTGTGGCAGCACACTCCCACAGAGCGGGTTGTGCTGCAGTTTTGTATTTGCCAAGACCTTCAGTGCTTATGACATTTTGTTTTGTTATGTTGGCCTTAATGTATTGATGACTGAGGATGAACTGGAAAAGCATGGCTGATAGAGGAAGCAGGATAGCCTTTTGTGGTGGCAGACAGGCTTTCTGTTCTAAGGGGAGAGGAGTAGTGAGGTATTAGAGAAGTAGTTGAGCTGAAAGCTACGTGTGTGGGGGCAGTCGGTGAGAGAACCAGAAACTGAGCTACTTAGCACTTGACATGGATTTCAGAGGAACAAGTTGGGCCCCATTGATTCAGGTGACCTGGATATGGGGTCTTTGTGACCAGAACAGCATTATGGACACTCACAGAGCCTTGGAAACAAAATATCTTTTTTTTTTTTTTTTTTTCATATTATTAGACTTGAGAATTGCAGATATTTAAATAAAGAAACTGTATGAAGTTAGCATTTCTAGTAAAATATTGAAGTATTTTCATGCTGATGCATCTGTATATGCGTTCCAAAATATTTAAAAAATACTACTGTAAAACTCCTTTTGCAGGTCCTTTTTACTTATTTTACTATCAGTGTATTTTTCTCATGGAGTTTTTGTGCAAGGTTTAGCATCAACCATAACAGTGGATATCTTTGACAGTTTGGGTATCATTTTTTAAAGTGATTATTTTGTGGTTTTCTGTATTTTTGTTCTTTTTGGATTCTTTTTTAAACAAAAAAAGCAAATAAATATTCTGGGTTTTGTTTCTTGTCAGTACAGATAATATGCCAAAAAAAATAACCTTTTTGTACTGCATTTTTAAAAATATGCAAGATGATTTTTTTGTTGATTTGTTTTGTTTGGGGTTTTTGGTTTTGGTTTTTTTTTGTTGTTGTTGTGGTTTGTTGTGGGATTTTTTTGGTTGCTTTGTGGTTTTTTTGGTTGGTTGGTGGGTTGGTTGGTTGGGGTTTTTTGTAGAAATATCTGCTGAAATGGTACAGGGAAAAAAAAAACTGCCTCAAGGCGTTGTTTCTCAAACTGGAGACTCGAACACAAGACTTCTGGGGGAGGGACAGGGCATGGAAAATTAAAAAGGTTTGGGAGGATTTTGTTTTTGGAAACTTGATTCCTTTTTAACATTTTGTTGGATTTTAGCATATTTGGGAAGTGTTAAGCGTTAGCCTGAGAAAATTCCAGTGCACCTGCCTGTTTACTAGCTGGTCTTCCTGATTCTGCAAGGTGCTGCCTGGCCCCCTCCTGCAGCTGCCTGGGAAGGTGGTGATGGACACCCCGGTTTTCTCAACCCACACTCCCCTGTGCCATTGTCTCTGTCCTTACAAGTTCCTCCATCCATTAGCACAACAGGTACTTATGGAAAGCCACCAGAGTGGGACACAAGGCTAGTCTCTCACATCAGCGTGTTACGTGGTGCCGAATAGCCTCTTTTGGTTTTAATTTTAAAAAGTAAACACGTGAGGGACTGGCTTTTTCTGTTGCCCAGAAAGCACATGGTCCCTTCAACCATTTTCACAACTCCGGGAGAAACTGTGCAGTACTATACAAATCTATTTTAATACACAACACTCGATTGAACAAGATTTTTATATTCTTTTATTGATGAATAGAGTGAACTAAGTAAAACACAGTTGTTATACATTGGTTAATGTATGCAATTATGCATTCTGAGTGGCTTGCAATGTAGATGTTTTCAGGTTTCATAATTTTTTTTTCCTTCTCAGACAAATAAAAAATAAAGGAAAAGTGTAGAAGATTGAATATGTGAAGAATTTCTGAAAAACTGTCTTCAACTGTTAAAAGTAGTTATTTTGAAAAGGGGGCTGTCCAGTGGATAGTGTGCATAGAAAAAAAAGAAGTGTTTGTCTTAAATATGCCAATGTAGTTTTACTTCTTTATGATGCATTAAACTTGACTGACAATTTCCTGGCATTGTTGTGGTGGTTTCTGCTGCCCAGGGTCACAGCATGGCCTGCCCAGGCCCTCTTGAGGGACCCCCTCCCTGGCCAGACTGTCTTGTGGGGGGGTGGGGGGGGAAGAAACTGGTGCTGATTTCTCCACCACTGTGTTCCATTTTCAAACTCAAGCCCTGCAAGAACGAGTACAATGCTTTCTGCTTGCTTTCTTTCAGGAAGGTGGCCTCTTCCCTGAGGCCACTGTGTCTCCCAGGCAGAGGCACCCTGTCCAGTCCCTTGCTTAGCTTCCCACCTATTGGAATAATTGCCAATCCACCAGACCCCTGGGCTCTCCTTTCATACCTGCACTCTCAGGTGCTCTTCAAATGTGTGGTGACCCTATTTTGTAAAGTAATTTATAAATCACTTTTTAACTGCAGTAAAGAAACAAGGAGAGAGGACCCTAACGGAGCTTGGCTGGTTTCTGGCTGGTGGAAGGGATAGAACTTCCTCCCAATAAAATCAATCAAATTAAAGCAGAACACTGTCACAGCTGCATAAAGCCTGCCACAGTGGCTAGTGCTTATGCAGAGCAGAAACAGGATTGGGTTTTCTTGTTAGGGGTAGGGAAGAGGGTATTTTTTTTGTCTGGGAGTGTGTTGCCTTGTCTTCATCTCCTGGCAATATTACCTTTTAATTTCAGGCTGCAATGGGCAAGGGAACTCAGCACTGCACTCCTGCTTTCCCTACAGCTCAGCTGCCCTCTCCTCCCTCCCAACTCCTGCTACATGGAAGGCAGGCTGATTTTTCCTGACATTGCTTCCAGTATTAGAAAACACCTCTCCTCCATGCCAGAAAACTCCGCAAATCACATGTTGTCATCATCATCATCATCATCATCACCATCATCTGTCTGCCACCACCCTAACCTTTAAACTCAGTCTTGTGCTAACAGATAAGAGCCATTGATAGATCTCTGCATGCTGCCTTGATAATTAATGCAGTTGAAAGAGAGTGCAGCCTTTAATCTTTGATAGTATTTTAAATTGAGGTTTTGGTGGAGATTTGCAGGAGTTATGGTAGCCTCTGTGTTCCTTGCTGTGGTACAGGCATTGCCTTTGAAAAGAATCAGGAGCTGCAGGGTTCCCTGCCTCCCCTCCCAAGTGAAAGTTATTTTCACAGCTATGCCAGACTTCACAGCTTCAGGGCTCTTTATTTTACTATGACAGACTGTTTTCTGTGCACAGGACTTTTTCACTTGCCATAAGTTATCTTGCAGAGGATCTGCTCTGCAAATAGCCATTTGAATGAAGTGTGTTTTCTCCAAGGCTGTCAGTTTTGTATTTGCACCTCTTCAAATGTTATTTCACCTATTCTTCCTCTTCACTGTCTCTTGTCCCTCAAAAATGAGAGGAAAAGGAACACTTCTCTCTGTTGGGAAGTAACACAGAGCAATGCCAGAATGAGCAATTTTTGTGTCAGGATCTCAGATGTCTTGAGGTTTCATGCTCTTTAGCAAGAGAAGCCACTTGGACCTAAACACTCAGAAGTCAGGAAGCAAAGTCAAGACCACTCAATTTTTTTTTAGTATTTTGTTTACAATCAGAGCAGCAATTTTTGCAAGATGTTGCAAGATGATTTCACAATAACATCAGCCCAGCAAGCGGCTTCTCTCATGGCAGACTTATGTGTAAGGATGGCAACACAAACTATAGCAGCCTGATCAGGAGTTTATTCCACATGCCAAGCTGTTTTCTAGTAGTTTGATGGCCTATTAGGATCACTTAAAGTTTAAGAAGAATGCATCATAAACTGACACATACTTTTTGTTCTGTGTTCTGCATATCATCTGTAGTTGGAAAGAAAGTCATTATGCTGAAATGAGTGGCAATAGGCACATCAGATCAAACTCTACTCACCTTAATCAGGTTTATCCAACTGCAGCCTATTTTGCTTAGAAAATAAAAGCTGGCTTCTGAGATCAATCACTAGCAACTGACTGATGCAAACAGAAAATGCCACACTCCCCTGCTGTAAGCCACTTTAAAGTTCACCATACTGAAGATCATTAAAACAAGAGTTGGGATTTTTTCCCTCCCTTAAAAAAGCAAACAAAAACTAAATTGTCATGACAGGAAAAAATAGTTCAAAGCATACACAAGCTTGCTGTAATACATTCTTGCCAGGGAGAAGGAAAAACAAAAAAAAGATACCACTGCCCTTTGAAGTTCTTGTTTGCATTCTCACTGGCAAACTGCAGACAATTCTTTGCTGTTTAAATGCAGCAGAAATACTGCACTCCAACCTTTGACTGAGCAGTTACCACAGAAATTTTAATTCACTTTTGCATTTCATCTTTGGGCTTAAAAGGCTGCAATAAATCCCCTTTCCCCTCAATATTAATGCTAGAAACACAGCTGACTGTGTGTTCACAGTCTAGTTGCAGTTGACACTCTTCCAGTTGCCGAGGTGGAAACTTCAATCATCCCAGCGCTGGTGCTGTGTGGGTTCCACATGGGAACAGCACCATTTCACTGCTGGTGTGTGGCCCTGTCCCCACGGTGTTTGTGGTTACCCTGCTAAGCAGGAGTGCTGCTGTGATGGCACCTCCGTGAGTGGCTGCTGTGGCTCACTCCTTGATCTCCAGAACTCCACATGCTTTGCTTACCTCCCTCTCAGGGAGACAGAAGGGAAATCTAAGCAAAGCACAGAGTCCCAAGCTAAGCCATGGCCAAGGCTCTGAAAATCAGAGTGACACAAGATTCATTATTTTCCATTGGAGGAGGATAGAAATAATAATTTAACGAGTGAGTCCAGTATCTCTTCAAATACTACATTCTCTTTCCCCTCTCATTTTTCAAACTGGGGTGCTTTGCTGCAGTGGCAGAAGGGAGAACAAGAGACACAGGCTCAGGAAGTGACTTTCTGTCCCTGCATACAGGTGAGTAAAAGCTCCAAGACTGGAGCAACCAGTGCCTGCGATAAGCCTTCTTCCCTCTGCAGCCAAGCATGGCAAACTCTAAGGTACCAAAGCAGCTGGAAGACCTTCACAATCTTTCCCCACCATGCAAGTCCTGCTGCCAGTGTGCTCCATGTTGTTGAAAACTGAGGGTTGTGGTTTAAGCTGTAGCTGCTGAAAAAGAAATGATGCATCCTTCACCCTGATGGGCTTTCACATCCCTTCACATGAGACCTTCCCAACTGTCTTCATCTGCACCTTGGGGCCACTCCTGCTTTTCTTGGCCATGGAAATATTGTCTTAGCTAAAACTCCAAGGAATTAAGAAGGGATGATGTTAGAAATAAATTCACAAAGCAGTGAATTGAGAAAAATGAAATTCTGGTGTAGATAGGGCAATTAAAGGTTGAAGTGCAGAAATCACTTGACAGTACAACTCAGTATTGGGGCATACAATCCACAATAATACAAAAGAAATACAGAAAGAAAAAATAATAAAGAAATAATAAAGAAAACAATAAAGAAAATATACAGAAATGCTGATTTTCTATCAGGCTTGAGGAGCTTGGCATTAGTATCTGGCCTGGCAGCAACTTAAATGAGTCTGTTTTTAAGGATTGAAGCAAAAGAAAAGGAAGCAGGCAGCAGACCAAGCTGTGTTTCAGAGAAGCACATTTCCATGTGTTGCCCCGCCCCTCCCCCCTCCCAAATATTTGTGTCAGCATCAGGTCCAGCCACTCCCAAGAACAGGCACAAACTCTAACCTGTGATCTGAGGACTAGAGAGACTGCCAGGCAGGAGAGAAGTTACTACACCAAGATTGCACCATGGAGAAATCAGGGCCGCACCAAAAAAAGGCAGCGCTAATGGTCAGCCAGTTCCCCCTGTTACGTTAAAATCCACGTGTTCTGTGAGGTTGATGGCCAGAGAGAGGGACAACACAGACACCTCAAAGCTCCAGGCAACAAACAGCGTGTCCTATTGCTGAGAGCCTTCTCATACAGGGAGTTCAAAACTCCAGGGTCTAGACAGCTCATCAGCCTGATCCTCACACAGCCCAGCTCCTGGCCAGCGAGATGCCTGCAGCCCAGGATGGAACGTGATAAGATGAAGGTCCCTGTCTATCAACCCAGGGACTCCAATGCCACAATTCACCCTTTCAGTTATATCAAAAAATGTCTTTGTTAGCTTTCTCAGTGTTTCTTATGTATTGCTGGAGCTGCAGCACTCACATCCAGGAGCTGTTGGGAGAGAACTCAGGCTAGCATGTCACAGGCTTAATGCTTAGAAATGACAAGTTAAAACTTACCTCTAAAACCAAGAAACTATTTAACCCTTAAACCATTTAACCCTTAAACTGTTAGAGAAAACCCAACTGCTAGAAAAAAAACAGTCTGTAAACAGAAAAGGCAATTTGTAAACAGGAAAAAATAATTTGTAAACAAATCAAGTCCTTATGTGAACTGTTGCTTTAAGAGTCCCAGATTTCCATGGGGTAGGTGGTCAGTTGTTCTGGTTACGTGGCTCTGTGATATCTGTTGAGGGCTATCAGCAGGGTAGAATTGCTGCCTGTGGTCCTGAGCAGGACGTGGTGCAGGGCAGTCACATCTGGCAGGTGTCCAGCGTGTCTCAGTGCCCATTGAAACACATTCATATTACCATTACTCTGGGCTTGGGCAGCTGAACATCATAGGATTATTGTATTATTATATGACTGACTGAAAGATATGAGAACATAATATTACCTAAGACTTAAAAGGGGGTGCACATTCACCTCAACCTTTTCCCCCTTGCCTTTGTATTAATAACTAAAATAGGAACAAAACATGGATTTTTGAACAGCACTAATAAGGTACTATTATCTAGGGTTTGCTGTTGCTCAGGGGCTCCTTTTTCACAATGAGGACTTGGAGGGCTGCTTCCAGATGAAGCCTCCACATTTATCTCAAAGGAAAAAGAGTTTAGCTTTTGCAAAGTTTGCACAGAATCATCTAGATTTACTGGTAGATTTTTCCTTTACCAGCCAGGATCATGGCTTGATCAGGGCCAAGAACTTGGTTGGGAAAGGTTTTCCCTAATTATATTTCAAAAACAAGCATTTATTAATATTCACTGCAAAATTTTTTTATCAGGATCAACTTATGAATAATTAAAGAAATATAGGCACTTTAATTTTTTAGTTATTATGGTAACAGTGGAAGCAATATAATTTTCTTCTTTTTGTTAGAAGTTAGAAATTTATTATTGACATCAGTAGATGATTCAGTAGATGAGTCACCTTTTAAAATGATGACTGGTGGCAAATTTTTAGTTAGAAAATTTTGCAACTGAAATTTGCTTATGACATTACTAAATTAGTGTTTTTGTGTTTGCTTTAATAGATCTAGAATGTTAGAACAAGTAAATTCTTTGAGTTTTTCAGGTTGATCTAGTTGGTATGCTGCATGCATTGTGCATAGAATTTATAGAATTAATATGAATAAACTTTGTAACTTACATTCTAGGATATATTTAATAAAACAGTAGTCCATACTTGAAACAAAGCCTACCTTCTTAGTAATTGTAACAGAATTGGCTAATAGAGACTTATTAATTTTGGTTTTGGCACATGTAAACAATAATAACAAATATTGTACTATGAATTATAGGAAGTATTTAGCAAACACTTGTGCGTATTTATAACCCTTGCGTGACACCTTTATTATAACTATGATAGACTTGGTTAACTTAGTTACTTTATATGAGTCTGTTTTACTCCTAGCACATTATTAGAGTTTATTAGAGTCTGTAGAGCATGAGAACCTTGGCAGAGTTAAAGCACCAGGAGGAAGGGTGGCTGTGAGGCTCTGCTGCTGTGTGTGGGGTAGGAACTCGGCGCTGCCTTTGTGGATACTGCTTTGGCCGGTGCTGTTAAATTTTTTAGTTTGCCTCTTCGCTTGCCCACACGCAGGGAGCTGCTGGCTTCCCGCTGGGCTTGGTGAGAGGGTGGCCCACTCTTAACTGCCGAGTGATGGCTGTGCAATGCTGCCAGCACCATTTCTTCGGGCAGGCTCGTTTGCTAGTCCCCACGGTACAACACTCTCCATGCTTTTTCCCTCTGCCGTTTGCTCGGCGGGGCCCCCGCAGGGGCTTTTCCCATGCTCTGGAAAACTCAGGATTGATGTTTGGAGATGAAGAACTCCCTCCTTTTCCCTGGCAATAATTGCAGCACCACGGGCGGAAGGGTGATGCCATCTCGGAAGTGCACGAATGGGAAGCAGGGATGATTGTTTCCCTGGCTCTGGAGCACTGCAGAGGCTGGCAGAGCCAGAGCTGCGTCCTTGATGAGCCCAGAGTTCTGTGGCTCAGAGACACAGGCAGCTTTCTAGAAGAACTCCATGATTTCTGGAAGAATTGCAACAAAATTAGCCTTTTAAGAAAGCACTTGTAATTTTTGTTGAGTTGCCATGTTCTAGCAGAAATAATTTTTCAATCAGCTAATTTTTAGTTTTTTTCATTTGCCAACTATTCTAGAGAGGAACATCCAGAATATAGGTCTATGGTCCTACTGTGTACAATTTCCACAGCTTTCCTAGCATTAAAGACACCAGTTAGGAAGAAACATGAGAACTCGTGTACCAAATCAAAAGACTTTTCCCTCAGAGTGACAAGTCTGGGTGACAGTTCTTAGATGCTGATCAACCCACTGTGGAAAAGGGCATTTTTCCTGGTTCTATTTGAGTTCCTTTACTAGTGTCCAGCCCAATTCACTGTACAAATCACCAGCCCTCAAGACAGTCTTTTCTCAAGCAAAACCCAAAAGAGCATTTGTAGCACCTCACTGCAATCTTCCACCACTCTCAGATGATGGTGGAGGATGCTGGAATCCTTTGCAACATTCCATACACTTAAATGGCTTTCCAGGATGTGCATAGATAAAGACAAAAATCTAACTCTTCAGATTGTGCAAATGAGTATTACTCCACCAGGAAAGGCACAAAACCCTTCACACCCCAGCCATGTGTATCGAATATAGGATTCACACACATTTCACAGTCATACTTTTGATTTCGATGGAGTCTTCCTGTTCAAAACAGGGCATGTTTGCTTCTGACTTCTCTTTGTAATTGAAAACCTGTTTGAAATGAACAGGCTATGTACAGGAACACTACAGACAAGTAGAGGTTTGGCTGAATATGAGTTTCTCACATCAAAAATTCCAGGTGCTGGCAGTAACTCTCCCTCACCTTCTTCACCCGTGATCCCAACACCCCCATGGCCTCTCAAAAAGTGAGAGTGCTGGCAAATCTACAATTTCCACAGCTGGGAATGCAAACTAGTCAGGAAACAAAATGGGGGATGTGTGATTGTACCATCAATCCCATTAGAAGTTCAACTTGCTACCTAAGTATACATTGATCACGCAAATAAAATATTGGGAACTTTTCTATTATTAGTCTTCTCATGGGTAGATGAATCTATTAAAGTTTATAAGGCTCTGAGAGATTCCATGATGAATGCTGCTCAAGAAATGCAGCACATCCAGACAGATCATCTAAACACATGTAAGTGATATTCATTTATGAAAGTTTTTTTTTGTAAGAACTGCAAAGGGCCCCCTTGGTTAATGACATTTTTCAATCTTATGTTTCTTCATAGATTCAGGGTAGAAAAGTATTCCCTTTCCCTTTTGGTGCTTGTTGCTAGAGGTGTCCTGATAATCAGACTAATCTTGGGACCAATTTTCAATTCCTAGCAGCTCAGTAAACTAAAATGCTTACACAATTTATTCCCTATATATCATCAACTAGGTAACATTTGCTTTTTCATTTCATGACTGCATTTTATTGTTTTCAACTGAAATCCAGCATGTGTGTTTTCAACAGATTATCTCCACAATCACTTTCTTTTTACTATGGAAATGATCTGAAAATTGTTCTTAGATATGAGAGAAGAGTTCACAAGGTCACACTGTATAAAAGCTTGAATTGTGCAATTATCATTTGTAAAGAGAAACTGTTATCAAAGTAACTGCAGGGGACACCTCCAGGACTCCTCTTAGAGTCAGGAAATTTGAAACATAGATTTCTCTAACATGAAATTCACTCCAAACCCTTCTGAATAATTCATGTGAGCTGATTTAATGCCATAGTTAAGTCTGGCACTGAGGACAGAGATCGGGGCTGGCGGGGTTCTGCCACAAATGGAGGATTTCACCAGTTCCTCTAGGGATGGGGGACAGAGCTGGGGTCTCATCACTAGGGATTTGTACCCAGGTGCCTTTAGTTTGGGAAAGTCCATTCCCTGTGGTCAGCAGCCTTGTAGGGAAAGGCTGGGGTAGAGGTGATTCGTTTCCTGTTTCTGCTCAGACTGCCTGCTGGGGAGGCAGGAAGGCAAAGGGGAGCAGGAGCCCTGGACCCCCATCACTCTGTCCCCAGCAGAGCTAATGGCAATCAGAACCAGAGCTTCTGGTTTTCTTAAGCAGCATCAAATGACCCGCGCTGGGATAACAGGCGTTATTGGTCCTTTAAAGAAAAAAAAGTACCTTGACATGAGAGAGCACCATTTTGTTCTTCCTTCACTAAATGAGAGGAGCTGTTAATTGCTAGGAAATGGTAGTTTGCAGGAGTAAGAGGAAGGCCTGGTGTTTATCATGTGACCAATACTGAAAGAGGGAGTCTGGTTTTAGTTATCGTCTCAAGTGTCCACAGACAGGTAAATCAGCTGGAGGGATACTTGCAGCTTGTACTTTTCCTTTCTAAAAGTAAAGGGGTCAGAGACAATTACGTTCTGACAACTGCAGCCGGCAAATTCCTGTTGTCTCCCAACCTAAGATGAGTGGGAGAACTAGATCTATGTGGGAGCCCCTACCTACCTCTGGGGACATTTTGAGCAAAGCTGACTTCCAGGAACTCAGGGGGCTCTAGTCTGTTATGGTGCTAAAGCTGTCCAGGACTCCCATTCCCTTTATGCAACACAGCCTGCAGACCAAATGCCATTTGGTGTTGGCTAGATTTTTAAATCAGGACGTGAGGAAATAGAAAGTCCTTTTACAGGACTTACCAGTATTTAATCACAAGGAGGTTTTCTAATGCCAGGTGCTCCTTTATTATTTTTACAGACAGTGAAACTAACACATATGTATTTTGACCAAAGTCAGAGGGTGGCAAAATACTGTGGTTTTGTTAATTCCTAGAGGCAAAATACCTCCCCATCACAGGGTGCTGATGTACAGAACGAAGTTGCTGAGCAGTGCTGAGCATAAGTATGTTTGAGTTTCAATACAACTCGGAGGGCTAGGAGGTTCTCACACAGATGTAAAGCTGATGAGTTGCAATGCAAAACTATGACAGTTTTGTTCTTGGCAATCTCATTTTGCTGAAAAGTCCTGAATTCTTGTTAATTTTTCTCTGTGTAATATGCCGGATTTTATATTTAAATAGGTGGTTATTGTAATGAACAAAGTTCCAGATACTCCTGGGCAGGGCCTTCCTAGTTCCCATGGCAACACTGAAACAACTACTGACTCTAGCTGAGTACCGATATTGAAATGTTAATTAGCTAATTGCTCTGTTTGTTTTCTCTAAACTACCTGGAGATAACCTGCCTCCCACCCCCCACGCTGCCATTCTGGGACTAAAATGCAAATAAAAAAACCCTTGGGATCATGGGAGTATTTTTAGGGGCTAAAGACACCCCTAAATAAAGAACTAAACACAGTAGAGGGGGCTAGACAAATGCCCTAGTTGAGGAAGAGGGAAACACGTCCCCTGATCAACTTTTGCCCGTCACCATCACCTGCAAAAGACTAGACTAGAGTAGGCTGTGGGAAGCAGAGTCAAAGAGATAGAATTTCCTGGTGCTGCCACAAGGAAAGGAGAGGGGACAGCTGTTGTTCTGGACTTCAGCAGCAGATTCTGCACACCTCCCCACCCTTCAGCTACCAGTGTGCCACAAGGAAAGGAGAGGGGACAGCTGCTGCTCTGGATTTCAGCGGCAGACTCTGCACGCCTCCTTCCCTTTCGGCTACCTGGGAAAGCTGCAACAGCAGGGAGGAGCTCTGTGTTGGGTCCCCTGCCCAGCTGATCTTTTTAATAAAGAACTGAACATTCATAAAGGCACTAGCCCTGTTCATTTCAGTTATTACTTACAGATATTCAAAAGCCACATGTTGTCTTTATGACACTTGAGGAACAGGAGAAAACATGCAGCTGTGCCATCAGAAGTTGGTCCTAACCCACCTTGTTCTAAAGCCTCTATTTTTTAAATTTTAATCACTGCCTAATGCTACAGATGACACCTGCTGGGCAAACGAAGGCCTGGCACACCCAGCATTCCACAGCCTCCTGAATATTTGGCTATTTCCTGAGACAAGAACAAATCCTCGTCACCCTCTGTGACAAGATTTTGTTGCACTCTTCACACAGGCTGGCAATTTCCAACTGCCAAGAGGAAGGACAGGAGCACAAGTCCTCAAGTCACTAAAACTTGTGGGATAAAAAGTGCTTGTGTTTGCAGAGGAGAAGGTCCTCCTGAGACTATTACTTTTACTGCAATCTAAATATTCCCTCTGTTTCATTTGCTCTGTACAGAAGCAGGAAGGCCAGAGCATTAGGGAAAACACCACTTACCTTTTTTAACCCTGGCTAATTTTCTTTTGCTCTACAAGCAAATATGATGATAACTTGTTTAATACGTGCCATTACCAAACAGTGTTAAACAACAGTTAAACCTAAATAGCAGGTTGTTGGAGCCCATCAAACACAAGCAATATTCACAGCATAGTTAGAAAGAAAACACTGAAAATTCTCCCTTTATGCTGGCTAATAATTCACACTGGGACCAATAACAGATTTTCAATGTGTAAAAATATTAGGTACATTATCCAAGTTGTTGTTCTTACTGCTTTCTAAAGAAATTTGAAATTTCTATCAACTCAATCTGCAAAAGCAATGCAGCCCAAACATTGGGGGTACTCAAAGTTAGTCTATATTCTGTATTATGCACTCACCAATATAGCTCCACTGATTAAAATTCCAAGAATTTGGAGGAAAATTCCAAGAATTTAGAGGATTGTTTCTCCTCATTTGAATTTATAAGAAAAAACTGACACACTTTGCATGTACAGCTACAGTAATTAACTGCAAATATTAGATATTTGGGAGCATTATTCGTTAGCCATCTGCACAATTTAAATTACACAGGAAACATTTTATTCTTCATGGTACTTGTCAACCTGATGTGACACAACTGCCCACAACTCTTTGTGTAAAAGAAGATACTTAAGTATAGGGAAAAATAGTTCAAAAACATTCATATCTTAAGAATTGATTCCACATTTATAAACTTAATAGGGTAATTACTAATAAACTTGTATTCAAATAAAAAGTAGAAAATAAAAAACATAAAAAATAAAAATATGTACATTCAGGAGTGGTCCAGAAATTACCTCTGCCCATGCAGAAAATAATGTCACATAATAAAGTCTCCAGATCCACAAAGAAGTGACAGACTGGCATGTAGTGTCATGGGTTTTTTTAACATTTCAGTTTTTGTCAGCTGCTCAAGTTTAGTAAGGGGATTCACTTTGATCTATTGGTCCTTGAATGTTCATGTTCATATTCTCCCCGTGTGATGGCAATATACAGGGCACTGGTCTTCTCCAAACATCTTTGGTATTTGAAAAGATATATATAAACTTTACTCTCTGTTGAAATTTTTTTTCCCAGAAGAGCCCTAAATATAGAGGTCCCTTCCAAGAGACCTTTTCCTCAGGCAGCCTTATTCCATTTTCCCTTCTGAGAACATTAAGCTAAGATCTCAGCAGGCACTGTTTGGGAGTTGAATATATTCGTGTAGAAATCTATCAGCAGTTCAGTGAAGAGATTCACAGGTACCAGAGCACTCAAGGAGGTGGTTCCTTTCAATTCTGCCACGGACCTCAGTCCACTCCAGCTTCAAGAAGACCCTACAAATCCTTCTCTAGCAGCTAGGTGGACTGTAAAGTAGAGATGGGCTGGCTGATTTATACCTTTCACCACTGGGCTCATTACTGGTAAAATCACTACTAATCTAAAGAACTTGGACCTGTTTTTAAAATTCAAGTCTGTCACTTCTGTACAAGTTGTGCTGTCTTGCTGCAGCATTCTTGGACTAGAAGGAAGCAAGGTGGTTGAGACTGCAGAGAAAATAGGGAATTTTTTTCTTCTTTCAGAAGCCTGTATCAAACTTGGAGTGTTCAAAACCTGTATCTAGTGATTACAATTCATCCCACTTCATGAAATTGCTACAAGTACCTCTTGCACTACTCAAGACTTAACTAATGGAAGAATTAAATTGCCTTTTATATATAAGGCAGAAGGTTGATGCCTGCAGGTAAAAACTAGGATTAGTGTTAAAGTATAAATTGTGGAAGCTTGTTCAGCACACCAATCTGCAATGAATAGAAATTTCTAGCTCTGAGAATGTTTCATGTTCCCTTGACCTTTCCAAATGCAAATATTCCCTGAGACATTAAGGAAGAAAACCTATGGATCAGCAAAAATTGCAGATGTGAGCACTAGTATCACTTGATGCTGTGCTTGACATAATAAGGCCTACTCAAAAAGAATGCTATATTCTGTTGCCCAATTACAGAAAATACTGTGTGGTAATTTTGCACACCTCATTAACACATCAAGTGCTCAGCTCTTAAGAAGTGCATTAAGATGATGTATCTATTACTGGAACAAAGTCACTTACACGATTCATAACACTGAGGAGAGATATCAGTTGCTAAAATAATAGTAAATGACATGAGGATTTCCTTAATAGCTTTAGAGTTCAGCTAGTTAACAGTAAATGAACACGTGGGTATTATAGCAATTACTGGTGATATCTATGTGTTTATCCTTTAATCTTGCTTTTTGCTAGTATTTTGACAGAAAAAGGGATTAAATGCACTTGTTTCTGAAATGCACGGTTGGCTAAAATATGGCCAACATGACTGTAGCCCAAGAAGAGCTACTGAATGCCAATTACCTGACTGGTGAAAATCAGTATCGTTCCCCAGACAGGATTGCTGTGGTGGGCTCTTAGGGCTTTTGAAGGAGAGATCACTTGCTTTAGGTATCAGCTACACCATGACCCTTCATGTGGGTAGTCTGCCAACCTTTTCAAAACTGCAATTTTATGTTTTGTCAGACCAGAACAGGCTAATATTTTAGATTACTCTGCTTCCAGTAGGAATTTCCAATTCAGACAGCATGTGAATGAAATTACATTATGTGCTGGATGGAACAGCACAAACTGGAAAGAAGGAAAGGGAGAGGTGAATGAGAGTTTTACCAAACTCAAAAAGCAAGAAGTACCACAAGTCTCAAGAAAAATAGCAGTTCTTGGTCCCATCCCATTTTGTATAATCATTGAGATAAATAATTTACCTTGAAAACTGAGGTCCATTGAGATCCTTTTTCAACATTTTTCTTCTCTAGATGAAGTCAAATTTCAGTTAATCCACAATGTTAGATAGACATCTTTCAGAAGATTAATGATAAATAATTCAGAACTGCCTCAAGACTAGAATCAGATATTTCAAAATATTGTGGACAGGCAGTGTTGAGTCCCAATGGCTTCCAGAGTGGTGGAAGGAGCAATGGTCTGCACCAAAATACCTTAAAACAGTTTCCTTTTAAAATTTGTTTTATAGTTGTTTAATTTTTAGACTATTTTTCAGGACTACTAGTAGAGGGCCTCTTCAGGAGGTCAGCCAGCATCCAGACTATCAAAAATGTGCAGAAACTCTACAACCAGGGTAAGCTGTCATCATACCATTGCCAGTAGAAATGCGAATGCTTTGTTCATCCTGGTTTTGTTGGTGAAGCAGAAATGCAATTTCTTGCAATTAATTAATCAATCAAAGCCATTTCTAACATAAAATAGTAAGAGCACTAGTAGAGAAACCTGAGAGACAGCAATAGGCACTTAGTGCTTACTGAATTGCAAGTCGTCTCTTGATGTCACACCAGAGCTATAATAAAATCTGTAACAGCTAATGAGGTTTGAGTAAAAAAAAAGATCTATTTTTTCACAAAAAAAAAAAAGTAAGAAAGTATTGAGTCTATGCACTTTACTGTAGTTACAGAGTATAGAGTCCCTGTGTCATCTTGCCTATGGTTATGGTAAAGAAATGTAATTTTACCTAATGATTTATGAAATATAGTGAAATAACTTTGAAAGTCACTGACTTCCCTGTGAAGACTTCCTTGGAGGCGCTACTGTATGTTTCTATATATGAGTGAGGAAGATCAGATAGACTTTTTTTTTTTCATGCAGATAAGTAGCCAGACTGAAACATTTGAGTATTTCAAGTAAAGTACATGTGGGTTTGTTTGCATGATGAAGAATCTTTACTTTGTTCTAGAATAAATGAGTCACACATCAATGAAGGATACTCAATCATTCTTGCAAATTCACTCACATTGCAGATGTATTTCATATATGAAAAAACAGTAAATAATAACAAAATTCCTTAATGAACCCATCATCTAGTATTTTTCATGTGAATTTAGGTCAGTATACTGAAAGAACTGATAACATACCACTGAAGTACATTCTCATAGACAAGTTTCAGGGACTTTTGCCAAGGACCCCAAGCTCTGCTTGAAAGCACTCCACTGACTACATTTAGAGGTTTGGCTGGAGCTCAGCTAAATACAGCTCCTAGTTACTTCCTAGGAATATATGCCCTTGCCTGTTGAATTGAATATTGAAATTTTAGCCCATGCACTCAGTTCTGGAAGGAGTATGACATTTCAAACTACCATACCTAAGCTTCTTAACATGTCTGCTTACTAGAGGAACCAAGTATGATATATTTGACCCCGGCTTTATTCTCCATCAGATTTTGTTTCACTTAAATAAATTTACAGCAAATAACATCACTGTAGTAAAACTGTTCCAATTAGATTTATAGTACAGCCTGTCTAAAAACACAGTTTGGGAAGTAGCAGCTGGGAACTGCTAGCTCCTCAAGGTGCTGTCCTCAGCAATTGCTTCCTGAGAATTTGTGGAATTTTATGCTGGTTGTTGTGGACTAGAGGTGTTCTACACAAACAACTCTTTCAGAAAACAGATATCCTTAAACACTTCTAATTTGGTTTTCAGGAATTGGGTTAATAATTAATGTTTTTATCTTATGCGAATCTCGCTGTAAGGACTACAATGTAATAAATATCAATTATTATCAGGTTTGTGCATTTATTGGCTGAGCTTTCAAGAGTCTTATTAAAGACATTTATTTGTAGTACAGACAACTGTACTTGTCTGGCTCTGCATCCTGTCAGTGCTACTGTAATGGCACATAACACTAAGCTCTTGTTGGTTATGTTTTTGGAGAGGGAAAAGCAACTTTCATCTTCATCTGCAAAAAAATGGGATACAGGCAATATCTGTGCTCCTTCCAGAACTCCTTTATCAGGCCAGGTGAAATTGAATCAACACACAGCAATTTGTTTGATCACAGGGGGCAATAAGCCAACTGCCAAAGTAAATATACCCAGTGCTTTTTACATTTGTGGGCAACCCAGCCAAATGAAAGGACACATAATTAAGTGTAGGTTAGTACAATTCTTAGGGGAAAAGAAAAAGCCATATTCTTCTACAGTAAATGAACTGCAACAGCAAGAGTCACATCTTTTTTCTTTTTCTTTTTTCCTTTCTGTGTGTATAACATGCTCAGACCATAAATAAGAAATTAGAGCAATTCTTAAATGAATCTACAGTTCTAACTTCAGTCTCTGTTAAACAGAAATATGAGTCAACAGCAATTATGCTCTTGATGGGGGAAAACAATGAGCCTGGGTGCCCTGATGAACTGGGATAAACATGAACTGAAAAGGACAATTTGCTTTAGAAGTTTGTAAATCTATTAATTGCTCTCTGTGGTTTAAGTTGGTCAGGTGAAAGTTACCTAAATCCATTATTTAAGAGATGGCATTTCCCTGTCACACAATGTGAACAGCATTAGCATATGACCCCAACAAGGGTCCCATAACAAGCGATGGGAAGTGTCTCCGTTTGAGACAGAGGAAAATTAGGAGAAAACATCCTGGAATGGGCATCTCCTCTGAAGAAGTAGGTTTTGGCACGCCCTTCCCCCCCCACTATTCAGGAATTTCTTTGTGGAAAGTGAAAAAACCTGTTTATTCAACAAGCAGACTGCACACAGGCATGGGGGAAAATTAATAATGCTAGATATTAAAACTTTCTTGCTGCAGAGAAAGCTGGTGGAGTTTAGATTTCTGCTCAGCTTCTCCGGAGGTCCAGAGCTGGGGCGTGGTACCCCTGAAGCCTCTCTCTGCTGGGCCACAGTGTGGGCCTCCCAGGGATGTTCTGGTGTTCCAGACCAGAGCTAAGCTGAACAGTTCCAGAAGAAGAAGCCAGAGTCCCGGGAAAAACTTCTTGCCTCAGCTAACAAAAAAAAGCTAGCTAAAAGCAAAGCATGTATTCTCTCCCTCTCTCTCCTGAGACAGATCAGGAGCAAGCACAGGGGAGCCTCTGTGTTTGAACACAGACCACCAACAGAATTCTCCTGGCTCCCCCCATCTCCCAGCCCTAGCTTACAGTTATGGGACTGGGCATAAAGCAGATGATAGGGGAGACAGTATCATAAAGTCGCTCCAAGACAGGAAGGAAGGAAGGGACCTGATGCCTCTTGTTGGATATTCCACAGTGGTGGGTAAGTACACAGCCTTATAAGCCTGGAAATACCTTCTCCAATCCTGAATCTGCCTTTTCAGACACTGGGGGAAAAACAACCCAGATCTTAGAACTACCATAATTAAGCCAACACAACTTACACAGACTAAAATAAAATTAATCACTGTGTCTCCCTTTTTGCAGACAAAATGCATGCTAAAACCACCTGACTCGTAGGATGAGAAAACAAAATTGACTGAAGGCAATCCTGATCATTACTGCGCAAAGCATTCATTTTTGTCCCATCAAGAAATAATTTTGAAGCAGTCTATTTAATTTTTGTTAGCAATGTTCTTCAATCAAATCCTGTTTACAGCATGATCCCTTACAGCTGTCTCTGAAAAAAGACTTTTTTTTTTGTCTGTACACACAAGTTGAGCTATTTTGCCATGAATAGTTTACTCACAGTCCATACAGAATATTCACCCTGGAGTAGCAGTGCCAGAGCACTGAGAGGGGCTGAGGGACATGAACCTGGACTCCCCAGTTCTGACGACCACTGCATGTCACTAGGTTCTGTCACCACTGCAGAGCCTGTGGTAAGGTAATTCACACAAACTGCCCCCTGCCCTTCACCAGAAAAGCAGAGATAGAGATAAATGGGCTTTTACCATCCTGCACTAAACTCCTCAGGTCAAAAAGAGTGAAATGTTAGTCTAAATATTAAGTACTATACAGAAAAATGTAGCTTATGACTTCCCAAGAAGCCATCTATATTCAATAAAAAGTGATACTGAAATTGAGAATGCAACTGAGTAATTATTTAAATGTCAGTAATCATAAATGAAAACAAGCAGGCACTTCATTTGACATTGAAATAGATGGCTTTCACCAGAGTAGACAAAATTTCACAGTGCCATGAGACAACTGTGTCACACTCTGCATTTATTTACTGTTGCTAAAAATGCTTAGCTTCTCTCCTACTTGCCCCCATCAGGTGTCCCACAAAAAAGACACAGGAAATCAAAACTGATAAAGATAAATTAAAGTAACGCATACTGTCACATTGCTGGAAACTTGTCAAAGAAATGCAGGCAAGAAAATTACATTCTTTTTCTTTCAATCATCCTTGATTTGAGGGTTGCTGGCATCAAAAACCTTTGTTAATTTGTCTGCTTTCAGAAGAGAAATGGCAAAGAGTGAGCATCTGAATCCCTTCTGTCCCAAATTGAGTTTGGAAATGTTTCTTACAACTGGGGTCCTGCTAAGTCTTACAAAGTGTCCATCCTGATTTTGGAATGGTTTCCATTCCCACTAATACATGTCTAAACCAAGACATCTTTCAGATTTCCTAGTTCTAGAAAGATTTTTGTTTTTAAAATCAGAACTGATTTATTTCTAATACAAGGACTTCAGAGTTGATAGCATATTTTAATTGTCACTGTTTCTTCTTAATTGCCCACAGTGGTATTAACTTTCCTGTTTAAGACAAATTTGAATTTTTGTTTTAAAGCTAGGATAACAGTGCAAGTGTGAGGAGGAGATTGCATATCCTCCCTTTTCCTTGCATTCTGTGCAATGAACACAGAGCAAGTGAGTGGGATGCCTGCAGCCCATAAAGGTGATTTGCACTGCAAGAATCAGTAAGGTGAAAAAGGTTGAGTGAACTTTGGGGACTGAGAGCTTCCTTAGCCTGGACACACCACTGTAGGTGCCTAGTCTGAATAGCAGCTCCTGCACCAGAGCTGCTCAAGAAATGAATCTGAGTAGTGCAGAATGGATGTAAGGGATGCCACAGGGCCACTGATATTTCAAGTAATCCTATCTCTGCTGATGAAGCAGGATTTTGCAGAAGCTTCTGTGGTCTAACTCAGAGTTTCTAAAACTGATTTCAAGCACACAGATGTGAAAATGTAGCAATGGAAGAAAGAGTGGAACTACTGCACCTTGGGTGAAAACCAAATCCCACTTCCTGCTAACTCTGCAAGGCTGAAAACTCTGCCAAAATCAAATTAAACAGGGCAATGACAGTGAATTTTTGTCACTTCCAGAAGACAAACTGAAGCTTTCACTGTGCTTATGGCCACGTCTCGAGTGCAAAGAATGCTGCCAGTCACTCTTCCAGGGCTGTCAGCAACCCACAAGGTCAGCACTTGCTGGAGACAGCACAACTGAGATATTCCAGATTTATAGAAAGAGTTAAAATCACAGCAGACAGCAGGTACAACAAATACCTGCACACCTACAATCTGTCTGTCACCTACTACTTAACAGCCTTGGCTGACAGGTACTTGGCTTTCAAGCATCAGCTGGCTGACAATGTAAAAAAATTACGTACCTTACAAGGAATCTCTCTTTAGAAATCTGGTTTGTGAAAATCTCTTTATGATAGGGAATATCACAGCTCTGTGCAAAGCTGGGATTGGCTGGAAAATAACAACATTAACAGAGCCCTGGACCCTCCTTCCTGAGGGCACAGAAGGATTGAGAGCTGGGGAAAAAATTAGATAGTTCAGCTGAGGAGTGCTTGAACTGGACTATGTATGGGTGGCCAGCACTACAATGCCACTATGATTTCTGAAGATGCAGAAAGCAGGACAAGAAGTCTCATCACATCAGAGTCCATCCCTTCCAAGCTGTATTGATACTGCATTGAATAGATGAAATTTTAGGCAAAGGTGGACAAGGTTTGGAGAAAACTCAAGGATGATTACTGCTTTCAGAATGGTAAACTTTTCATCTAGGAGAAATTCTGCAGTGACGAAGATGAGCCAACCCTGGAGTTTTTTTTTTAACAATAACCATCATGACTAGGTTTTTTTTTCCCCTCTACTGCACATCTGGTGTTGCTGCTTCAGAAAACTGTGTCTGAGCTGACTCAGCAATCGTTGAGGGAGAAGAGTACGAAATTGGTGCAGCAGTGATGAGACAAAACACCCAGGAAGACCAAAAGCAAGACATAGAGATTTTATGCCAGATCAATGCAAGAATAACTAGTTATTGTCACTAACACAACATAATGGTGGCCACAAACTTTCTGTTTCTTTAAAATCTTTAAATGGGACCAGAATGCAAAATCTTGCTCATATGCACAGGCAAAAGTTTAACTTAATTAACATTTCAGTGGTTATATTCTCACTCAATTTCTAGGTAATTACAGATGTAGGGGGTAGTAATGTTAGTGCCTCACTCGTCCTCATTACAGCTCTCTTGACTCCTGTGATTAGTAAGGAAGAGGTATTTGCTTATTAAGATAAACTAGGTATATGGAAGGATGATTGTTTCATAACAATTTAAAATACAAAAAAAAAAAAATCTGGCTTTCATCTGCAGATGGGGCATGCACTGATATACTACACAAGCTCTAATTATCCTCTCATGATCATAATTACAGGAATGCCACTCGTGTTCAACATTCTTAGTAGTGAACTATTTACATCCCCCTGTATTCAGCCATAACATTTGGTACAAGCTACCTCTGCAAAGTTTTCATAATCAGCACCACTCTGGAAGCAGCACATCCAAAGACCTGAGTGGGAATCCTGAATTTGGACCATGAGGTATTCAAAAAGGTCTATTAGGAACTCTTCATCTACTGCAGAACTCTTCACCTCTGACAGCAGAACTGGCCCCACTGCAGCACTTGGCCTTGCCTGCTGCAGGTATTTTGAAGTTAATCAGCAATTTTTAGGGGCAAGGAGCCAACTGTTTTGTACCCAAGCATCCCTACAGATGCTCCAGTACTTGCACACTCTAAGGTGCAGTGGATATTCCTCTTATTCTCCCATACCCATCATTAATAAGGTTCACTTAAGGTATGAAATATACAAGAAAATAAAGTGCTCAGTTATTTAATGTCCTTATTTACCCTGAGACAAACTAAAACACGAAGGAGCATAACCTAGCAATGAGGACAAATATCAATCTAGTCTGTCCTCAATTAAATATTTATTATCTTACACTGACCTAATGAAAGCCAGGATTTCTCTTGAAAATCAGCAAGGAAGCTGAGAAGCTATGTTTTTCTTGCCTGCCTCCTTTTGTCTTCACAATTGTGAAACCTATTCAGTGCAAGTTTTTTAAAATGTTTGTGATTTATGACTTGGGGTTTAAATAAACTCAAACTCAGACCAATCCCTAGTTAAAATGAACCCATATTAAGACACATATTGTTTGAATACTGAAAGCAAAAATTACAATACATTGATTTTTATTGGAGATTCTACTTAATTCAAACACTATTATATGGGTTTATGATGCATATTTCAAGACACTCCTCACCTCAGATTTGCTGTTTTCTAACTAATCCTAAGTGGGGAAAAAAACTTGTTTAGTGCTTCGTTTGGGTTTGACTTTTTTTTTAATAAGACAACATCAGACATTTTTTTATCAGACAATAATCTGATAATAATTATTTTACATCCTCTCATGCCAGCACCCAATCACCACTCCAGTTCTCAGGATATAAACATATCCTGTGTAGTTGTAATCTTTGCTGTATCAGGCACTGAGTGTTAGTTTCATACTTTATTCTTATTCAGAAAAACCCATCCTTTTTTGACACAGAACTCACATTTACTTTTTAGAGAGGATACAGTTTCCTTCATTACTGGGAGGATTAGTTTGCCTTTATTTTTGTCCTTCATACTGTCAGGAAGGAAAAAAAAAAAAGAAGTAACATCCTTTTAATGTCATTTAAAGACAGAGACTGAAAAGAGAACAGTCTGAGCAAAAACCTAAGACAAATCTGAGAGCACATATAGATATACATTAAATTTCACAAATGAAGTCATCTGTACCAAAGAAGAGATTTCTTCGGGACTCTTAACAGGCACTGAATGAAAAACTGAAAAAAAGAAATCTTTGGATTTCTATCCAAAGAGCCATTCCTAAACACTTATTTCTTGCCAGGAAAGCTGTGTAGCTGCCCCCGTGCCCAGAAATAAATTATATTTGCTGGGCAGAAAGGGAAGTAAGGACAGAGCAGCAGAATGATATTCCAAGCTAACCTTCTCCCTGCTGGAGACTAGTTTTGCTTAATTTAGTTCCCCAGCCTTGGCATGTCCCAGCTGAACTGTGTTTAACCACAACAGGCTGATGGTGGCACCTCTGATCAGATTTGGTTGGACACTGTTGGTGGAACAGGGTTTCCAGGCAGCGTAAAGGCAGGCAAGGAAGGAGTTCACAGCAAATGCTTGATCAAGAGATGCTGCAAGTTTAGGAAACTTTTATCATGCAGATTTTTCTTTGTCATTTGTTTCTTTCTAAGCCACAGTGTATGTATAATTAAAAGGATATTGTACTATTTATTTTGAAGGCAAAGCAATGCAGTGAGATTATTAATGCTTTTAATTATTTGAAATGCGGTTTCTTTCTCTTTCATGAGTGAACAGTTGAGGCAAAAAAATTAAGCTTTTTTTTTTGGATCTAGATAGAACAGAAAATTCTGTCATTATTTTTCTTATTTTAACAAAAAAAAGGTTTTGGCAGTTTGGCAAAAGAGAAGGTTAGTGTCTGCTGAGCATTCTGCTACACTTTATAGTAATTAACAACAAAAAAGCAGACCAACCTCAGGTTTTAAAGTAGACCTTGCGCTACCAGCTGAAGTTACACCGGCAGAAGAGAATGATTCTTAAGGCCTTTTTCTTTTCCAAGTACTATGATTTCTTCTCTATCTGTCTAGGCTTACTAATTACTTTATCAGTATAAACTAACTGATAATAACTGGAGTTGTATTTGATGCAACTTCTGTAACATCATTGCATGGAAAGAGCAATTCAGTTCAAGAGCAATTCATTTTGTGTTTACACTACACCAAAAGCTACTTCAAAAGGAATGTTTCAGCAACTAAGTCAGCATGAAGGAATAGGGAAATTGTCAAATCTCTCTCCGCTGCATTTGTTCTCCTGATGCTTGTCAAGAGTTAGCAGATAAGTAGATTAGGTAACTTTGGGTCTCCATGCTCAAGAGGTTGGTCACTCCCAGCTTTGCAGTGGAGGGATCCTCCAACAGGAAGACTCAGAGCAAGATCATGCCTTAGATACTGAATCACCCTGTGGTTTTGCCTCTCTTACTCATAAACTGACATGGGAATTCACTTCATGCTATTTGGTTTTTAAACCATCAAATATTTTGATTCCATTCCTCACTCCAGGGACACAATGCTATGACTGACCAGTACAGTCTCTCCCATTCACAGTTTCATTGCCCAACCAGTCCTTCTCTTCCTCTTTCCTGCTTTCACCATCCAACCTCTTCCCAGGCACTAAAAATCTGTATCTCTATTATGTTATCCAGATTCTCCCATACTACAGTTCATGCATCACTTTCTCATGTGATGAAGTTGCACTGAAGTTGCTATATGATTGTAATAAACATATTGATACATCTCCCAGAGCTCTCTCTACTATTTCAAATATTAGACCAATCTGCTGTTTAAAAGGAAGCTGCAGAATTAATGAAGTTGTTCTTTGCTGCTACGGATTTCTAGCCTACGTCCGACCTCTTTCTGCATCTTGGTAAGCAAAGATTATTTCTTTATACCATCTACAACCTCACTTCCCTTACAGAGTATTGTCATATCCTCTCCTCACTACTTTCTCTCATATTTACTTGTAAGGTAAAGAGTAGTTCATAACTAATCACCATCTAAACACTAACTGATGCACCAGCATACCAAAGGCAAGAGAAAACTGAATTCCTGCTACAGTTTCCATCCTTTCATGCAATGATTTTTAAAGGCTTGCAATATTTGGGAAAGCTCTACTCCTCTGTCAAGTTTGGATAACATAAGCCCAAAGCTCTTCTGTGAGCCTTACTAAAAATCAATCCACTGACTGTTCTTTTTCAACAAAATACCTGTATCATAATACTGAAGTGTATAAAATTCAATGATGCTCTATGTGTAGGTTAATACCACTTTGTGGACACTACTGTACCTACATGCAACATGAACTGTTTAGAAAAGGGGAATTTTCCTTGCTGTAAACAAACACAGAAATTTTGCTTTAAAATATAGCCAAATTTCACAAACCATGTTCACAACGTGACCATCTCAGACATTTGACCAATTAAGTTCTACAATGTATGCAATGCATGCAACACACTTGCAGGAAAGAAAAGACTAACGGCAAGGAATTAATTTAATTCAGATAATCCTAAAGTATGGTCTTTTATACATTAGAAATTATCATTATTTGCTGCTGCTTGCAAGTATAATCTTTAGATGAGACTATCCAAGTTCTTGTTCTCACACATTGGCAAGGCACCTTTAATTTCAGTACAAAACAGTACTAGACCTGCTGGAGCACTGATTCTCTGCAGCATCGTAATGACATGATAATGGCCAGAAGAAATATTTATGACCTGACTTGTAACACCAAGTCCCAGCACAATGTTCCCCATTATCACAGCTCTGAGAGCTAAAACAAAGGCTATGAGTACTCCATGAAAAAAAAAAACTCACTCATAAGAGAAGCTTCTGCCACCAGGGCCAAATTATTTACATAGTCCTCAGAGAAGCAACATAGTCATGCAGTGACTGGGCAGCCCCATTAATAAACTAGTCTTGCTAATAAACCACACCAGGAAGGAAGTTTTAGGGTCTCTTTGCACAGCAAGCAAAGTTGAAATCCCCAGTGAAATTGTATCTCCCAGTAAGGGACTGAAGAAGAACAGGGGGTGGGCAATGAGGTCAGTATTGAGGCCAACATTCCGGATGCCAGTGAGGAAAAGCCTGCAGCAAATCAAGGTAAGGGGAAAAAAATGCACATTCATTTTAGCTTTTCTAAAAGGGGAGTTCTAATATACTCCTTGTGTGTCAAAGGATTTTATTTCATGTATTTAAACCCTAAACACTCAGAGCAGCTTTTATTAAAATTAGTCAAAAGCTTCACTCACTTAAATGGGAGCACCATCAAGACTTTAATGTGTTTGGAAGCTGTTACATCTTTATTATTGACAATATAAGCTCATGGAACCCATTCTCAGCCTCTATAAAGTTGCACTGATTGCATTTTTTTTCTTACAGCTGCTCACTCCAGAGGAACCAAATAGCAACCCAGCAGTTTTTTTTTAAATGTTCTCTAATTATTATTGTTAGCTATAAATGTGTTTCCGGTTTCAGTGTATAAATAGCAAACTGATTATTTACAGCACTTGCTCCTGTTGAGAACTAGCATATCTGTCAGAGAGGTAAAACAAATAACTAGGCTATAATTTGTAATAATAAACCCTACACATCACTTTTTTTTTCCCTAGGGAAAAAAGGTACAGCTGTACAGTTTCTGCACTTCTACCATTTTCCATAGGATTCCAGTTTCCCTTGAAGGAAAGGTTCTGTTCTCAGTAAAATGAACAAGGTTCTCAAAAAAAAAAAAAAAAAAAAAAAAAGAGGTATTTAAAATAGAATAGGATATTCTTTGACAGTGACATGCAAAGGACTGCTCTGTTTGTGAAGCACTGGGGCCAGCTGGGCTGTGTATTTTCAGAGCATTTCACACTATGGGACACAGCTTTCACTTTACTGGACCTAAAGTGACATAAAATGATCAGGACATTACTTCAGTTAATGTAAATCAGACCAGCTCAAAGATCAATGAAATGACACCTCTGTCCTCTCTTTTTGGATCCTGCCAAGCAATCCATGTTTCTCCTGCCTTGTCCAGGATGGTGGGATGTGCTGCCGTGCCTTATGATGCATTATGCAAACCATCACTGGGGATTAGGCAGTACCACAGGCAATTTCAAACATGTTATTTTCTTACTCTTTCTGCTTAAGTGATGAGCAGAACAGAGCATTTCTACAGTGCTCAGTACAGCTTCTGGAAATGATTCACAGATCTTGGTTGTTTCACAGCAATGTCAGACTCCAGAGAGATCTATTCTGGTAAACACAGTGCCAGGGAGAAGAACTTCTCACTGTAGGATACATGATCAATTACTGCAACTCATTACACACCCAATGACTCATTTCTAGGCAGCAGACAGTTACCCACGCAAGGCTTTCACACATAGTACTGAAATGTCATTAGGTATTCTTGGCTGATAATCTTTCTCTTTCTTTGCTTTTCCTCTCCCTTTCATTTTCTCCCTGCTGAGGCCCATGGAGGTTTGATTTAGAATGCATTCCTCCTCCCTGGTCATCCATACACAGCATGGACAAGCAGAAAGATTATGACCAAAAGGAAAGCACTCTGAAATGTTTATGGTAACAATTTAACAAGCAAAAGCTGCACAGTTGTGGCAGTTTTGAACATTTTTCTCTGTCCCCTTTCCCCATTAGATAGGAAAAAAAAAAAAAAGGTTTTCTGTCTTCTCACAAAAGATATTTAATTTTTGATTTAAAAACTAATCAGATAAAACAGAACAATGTCAATAGCTAGTCAAGGCCAAGTCTGTGTGCTGTATTTGAGCTCAGCTGTGACCTTCCTTGATGAGAGAGGCAATCAGGTGCAGCAACAAGGGTTTATCAGAGCTTGCTGAACATACAACACAGGACAATGATGCTGTTTGACCCGTAGAGTCAATTATTAATTCCTTTGTTGGAATTTAGGACAGTTCATTCATGCATTTTAACTCTTCTTATCTGATCTACAAAAGCAGAGGGTCCCCTAAACTTTTCCTTACCTTTTTATATATAAAATCTTTACTAATGACTTTTAGAAGAAAAATCCTATTTTTCACCCTGACATGCAGAGCAAACTAAAGTAGATGGATTCTGAATAGCTAATTCCTCCTGCTCCACATTTTTATGTGTGAAGAGAAAAGCAGGAAAGTAGTCTTGCTGTAGCAACACAGTGCATGAACATTGTTTGAAATGTCTGGGTTTATGAAAGCAATAGCTACTGGTGAGTAAGAGCAAGTCATTTCCATAGCACTGTAGTGCTCTGCTCTGAAAGTCTCTGATCACCACAAGCTGGTACTTAGAGCCAAGGAGGAATCCTTCGGTGCCTGCCCTGTTTCAGCGCTATTCCCTGCCACTTCCCTCTGCTGAAGACTTGAGGGGAGGCTTGATTAACCTTTCAGCTACCTCACTGTGGTTGTTGCTCCCCTCACTATCTGCACATAAGAAGGTTGAATGAGCCAGTTAGAGCAGGCCACAATAAACAGCAAATGTGCAAAGCCATCCCAGCCGTTCTGTGCGACACATTCATCAGCACACATCAAACCTGAGCACGGATTCCCGTTGCACTGTAGCCAAAAAATTAAGTGTGGACAAAACTTCCTCAGAAGGATTGTTTTGTCTGATATTTCCATGAAGATGAACATAAATTTCAGTTGTCTTATTTTATATTTTTAAGGAAATCCCACTGTTTTTAACATGAAATCAAACCTTCAAAGGCACAATCTGACAACCAGGCAAGCCACTCAGAAATGCTATAGGAAGAGTATCATTCAGCAAACTGGGCAACACTGTCTATACCTGTAGCCATAAAGAAATAAAATAGGGTAAGAGATAACCTGCTGTGGTTCCCCACACTTTATTTCGAAGATGTCATATAAGGCAAGTTTGGATTATTTAAATGCCTTTACTAAGCTCACTAATTATTGTTGGAATTAGTGTAGTTTCAGTGGAAGCTTCAGGACAACTTGTTTCCACATTCGAGTTCAAGCTGCAAAGACCAAATTATTCAGTCCTTACAGAAGCTCACAATGAGGAAGGTTTTCCACTTCATGTCTGTGCCTAATACAAGCTACATGTTTAAATCCCAGACAAGCAAATATAAGTAAATCTGGATAGACACACAAGATTAAATCAATTTGGCATGTTTTTGTTTTTTCCTCTCCACAGAGAACTTAGGGTGACTCTGAGGGTTTAAAGACAGCAAATGCAGCCTTTTTAAATTTAGATTTTGCATCCCAAGTGGATGGGGGTAACATAGGGAAGAAAAGTTTTGAATTAAACTGTTAATAAGCCCTTCTGTTCTCTTATAAATTAACCCAAATTCTGTATAAATTACAGTTCCAAGAATTATACTCCCAGATCTCACAGACCCTCTATGATTTTTTAAATGCCCAGTTGCTCTCCATCATTTTGAAAATCCAACTCTACAAGGTTAAAAATGTCATTGTGAGTTAAAAGATTCCTCAAGGCAAGGTACTGGTCTTGGAAACTTACTGATTTATCACTGTCTAAATGGAAACTTCCTTCAGCTTCCCTTCGCTGTCCTAACAAAACAGGATTTTTCCCTTCCATATGTTGGACAAAAGTGAGATATTTTGAACCAGTGTTCTGCTCTTCTAGTTTTTAATTATAGGACATGAAAGCAAATGCATTAACCAATATAAATTGGTAAAAAAGTTACAGGAGGGAGTGTTAGCAGAGAGAGCATTGCCTGTTGCTTCTAGGGAGGCAAGTTCTAAAGGGAGTGGCTTTACCACCTTCCAGAGCCGACATCACTGGGATCCCATTAACAAACATCTCAGCAAAATTAGGCCACCTAGACTCCTAGGCTGAAATGAAGCCCTTTCAGCCCTCCTAGGCTTTGGATGAAGCCCTTTCACACATCTTTTACTGACTGAGTAACAGTCATCATCCCAGAAGTACCGAATATGATGGTATCTCAGACCTATGTGCCTTATAATTTCTGTTATTAAACTAAAGAAAGACTCCAACAAGAAACTGTTCTTTAATGACAGGAGCTTTATCTAGGCAGTTTCCCTGATAGTGCATTTTTACTAACAGTAATGAAATACACAGTCCACATCTTCCCATAAACGAATATAAAAATAAAAATAAAATCAGTCCTCCTGTAGATCTCTTCAGGGAAAGAGAAGAGCCTTTCAACCAAAAGAAGCTTTCAAACCTCTGCCTTTGCCAGACAGGTGGGAGATCAATGCTGTTTTGCCATCATTGTCTATAGAGAACATAAAAGGGGAGGGAATAAGCAGAAGCAATTCACTCCTCAAGTTGAAAGTTGATAATTTTTTTTTTCTGCTTCAGTTTTTAAAAGCTTTCAACACACATTACTTCCTCTTCTCCACTTCTACCTTTCTTTACAAACGTAGTCTAAATTAATCTATTTGTTTAGAAGTTACAGGGGATTTGTTTATTTGTAATTTTAAGTGGCGATGTCACACCATCTCTTCAGCAAGAGTGAATAAAACATGGCATAAACACTGTCCTTCTTAATGGCCCAGAAGAGCCCACCTGAAAGATATTCTCTGGACTAGGGAAGTGAATTAGCCATGTTTCAAGTATTAGGCTGAACTCTAAAGAGTTCATAAACATAAAAGTTAATCTCAAGTAGCTCTTACACAATAGATATTGATGGTATACTAATCTCATGTCTTCTAGAAAGGACTAATGCTTAACATTAAACTAGAGAAAGAAATCTATTTTGTATCTCATTTCCAGCTGTGTCATTTGAACCAGAAAAATAGACTGGGGTAGAAGGAGGTTTGGAAAAAAAATGCATGTACCAGATATTGCCTTTGCTGAATATGAACAATATTCTTCAGCTGTTTTTGAGAAGAATAAAAAGATGACAGAAATTACTGTGGGTAGGAAACTAGGTTTCATGGTCTTTTTTTGTTGTTGTTTCTTATTAAATTGAATCCTGCAAGTCCTACTGCCATCCCATTCTTCATGTAAAGTAGGCAATTTTTTATACTACATATAGTGCTGCAATCTATGCAAACCACTATTCAGGGCATTTCTGGAAGGGCATGATTTTATTCATTTCATAAAACATCAGAACAATGTGTGAGCAACAAACCAACAAAATATAAAGGCTCGAGCACCCATTGTAGCTTTATGCAGCCACTGTGGAAGCTGAAGCTCTGTTTTGGCTTGGCTACCCATAACCTAAACATCTCCAAAACACTTTCAGACTGTCAGCATCCACCAGTGACATATTGGTTTGAAGCTCTGGCACATACAGGCAAACTTTTGTCCACCAGAAAAAGCTGTGCAACCATGATAGCATTGCCTATCCTAAAGATACTGTAACATGAAAATCAGGCAGGGGCTGTGAGACCTGTCCTGAATTCATAAAACCTATTGTCTGGCCTCAGAGTTTAGTGGCCTTTAAAGGGAAGGAGAAACTAAACATATAACAAAAAAAAATTGTTTGCAGGCAGTCTTTCTGGTGAATATGCACATTACAGAAAGCTGCAGGGTACAGAAATCTCGTATTTTAGGAATCTTATGGCTTACTATTGCAGGCTGACTCCAAACTGTTGGGTAAGCAGAGGTGGCCATGGTGGAGGAACCTTAACCACAGATAGAAGTTTTCCCTTCTGTTTCCTTCAAAGATTTTCATCATTTCTGAAAACAAATCAAGATTTCAGTGATATTCTGTGCACCGCAGATGACAGACTGTAGATGTGAACAGCTACAAGTATTGCTCATGATGCTGATCTCCTGACAATAGTGTATATGTTGCAGGTCTTACAGAGCCTTGTCTTACAGAATTTCAGCAGGAAGAATTTTTTAAGTAGTATTTGTGGTGGAATACTTAAGCAAGACATGGAAGATCCTTTTTGCTTTAGCCCGTGGAACATAGTAATAAATGTGTACAAAAAATAGACTCATACCATAATTTAACAGCAAAATTCAAACATTTTTGCTTCTCAAATTACAACTCCCTTTTCTTTGGCAACCATGCAATCCAATTTATAACCTCAGAGCTCTAAGGTATTTTCTGTTATCCCATATTTACACAAAAGGTGTGTAAAAAGCCACCCGGCATCCATTACAGTAATAATCAAAGCTTTGGGTTACTTTCATTCAGCAGTGACATAAAATCACTTTCTGTCAGTACATCAAAGCATTTCCATGTAAAGCATCATGTTAGAAAGACTTATTGACACTAATACTGGTGCTTGACTATCCTAGCCCTGTGCAGTTCTTTTCATCTCCCATCCACTCTCAAATACTTCCCCCTAACACACCTGAATAAACACCACATAAACACAATGGACCTACTAACAACAGATACATCCATAAAGTTTAAAATCAATCAACACTTTGCTGATTAGGAAAGCTCTTCATAAAATGAAGTCAATTTGTTACAATATGTAAGGAAAGAGGTCAGGATTACAGTTTTTCCCAAGAAAACTGTATGATACTCATAAGCAGCAATGACGTATGGATTGGTTTTGCTAACACTCACACAGAAGTAGCAATCATATTAACAAAATGCTCCATGACAGAGATGGATTTTTTCCAAATCTGTAGAAGACTAAACACATGATGCACTTCAGTATGTCTCTGATGGTAATACAGCCTTCAGAATTAATCCAACCACCACAAACAGGTAAATTACAGATTTCCAAGAAATAGATTCTTCTTGGAATACAGTGATCAGGATGCAACTACACCTGAGAAAAAAGTGAGGCAATGTATATTAAATTTGACACATACCGCATGACTTCTTGAGTGATATTTAACTGGTCATATTTGAGATGTTGTCCCAGGTCACCTAAATAGTTCAAGAAGGTGATGTTTTTCCCAAACTTTTGGCTAAAAAAAAAAAAAAAAAATTGAAAAAATCACGAAGTAGTATAAAAATTAGCATGGAAGGAACATTTATAAAGGGTTTCTTTTCTAATTCTACAAGAATGCAAGTGCTGATGCAACTCAAAATTAGACTGTAATTGAAGCAGCAGGAGACATAAGATGTATTTCATTTCATATGATCAAACACATACAGTGCATGCCTGAGAATCTGATTTGAATAAAAATAACTGACTTCCATCTGAATGTTTTGTGAGTTGCACAGATATGAAAAACATTGCTTTAAAAGGCACTGGAGACTAGGTTTCACACAGCATCAGAAAGCTCACTAAAAGAACTGTTAACCTTCAAAAGAATGTTATCCAGCCAAGAGAACAACATGTTTGTATTATGCAGGTATTCCACTCTGCAAAAAGACAAAATAATGGGGATGTAGAAATAAACTACAGAGTAGTTAAGCAACACATAAAATTTTCAAAGCATTGATAGTGTACAGCCTTGAAGTGAGGGCCATCAGCTTTACCTTTGAAAAGGACTGGATAGCTTCTAGGAAACACCAGGGATACTATTTCTTTTCTACAAGTTGTACAAAACAGACTTCCAAATTTGAAGCTCCATTAGTTAGGTCTTGAGTTTCAGCCAGAATACACGACTATAAAAGCCGAGGTGCTCAAACAAGGGTCAGGGACACGTTTGTACATATAATCTGAAATAATGTCTTCTTTTTCCACAACATAAAATATCTGAACTGTAATGAAGTGTCAAGAAAAACAGTAGGTACTGATGGTAAAAAGTGTACTTTGCTGCAACTTACTTTCGTAGTAAAATTGGGGAAAAACCCTGGCACGGATGAGTTTATCCCTGGATTGTCCAATCGCATGCACATGCTCCCTCTAGCGGTACGTGGAACAAACAGTCACTTCCCTGAACTTTCCTAACAGGAATTTTGGGACGCATGAGGAATATCATTCTGTGCGTGCACAATTTCAGAGCTCTCCAGAGTGTCACTTATCCAAAAGAGCCAGAACTTCCATCATCTTTTTTAAGCCACAGTTGAGCACATAAGTGAGTGCTTTCAGTGAGTTGAGTCTGTGCTCATGCTATCTAAAGTGTCTCCCCTGGGCTGGATGCACAGCCCTGATAGCTCTGGAAATGAAAGACAAGTGCAGAAGAACACGGTCTCTGAGAAAGAGAGACACTCAAACACTCAAAATAAATACAGATGCCGGGACCTGTGCTGTTTTTGGTAGCTGACAGCACTGCTGTTGTGTTGGCTCTTCCAATACAATGCCAGGTTGAGTGACATGAAGAGACTGTGAAGATCTCTGGCTGAACATATGAATTTCATCAGGCTATGTGGCTTCTCATTTCATGTCTTAGTCCTTTTCTTTTTTTTTTTTTTTCTTTTTTTCTTTTTTTTTTTTTTTTTTTTTTTTTTTTTTTTTTTCAGGTACCATTGCTGGGCTGTGAATTAATGACAGATGTACTTGGTTTTGCAGATTCTGACTATTATTTAGCATTTTTTTATAGCTTCTTGATGCATCAGGGTCAGGACTGTTCTTTCACTTACAAATGAGTTTAAGGAATAGTATCTCACCCACTGGTTACATTGTAAGCAATTCCAAAAGGAATAATTTCCTGCTTAAATTAGAATTTCTATGATTTTTTTTCAGAAAATGGGAGTGTGTTTCTTAGTGTTTCATATGTTTCAGCAGGCAGCACCCTAGCTATTTACAATCATCGTGGTTTTAATTTTCCATTTCCATTTATAAGATTAGTATTTGAATAAATTGACTCTGATTGCCAGTGGCAGGGAGACTGAGATGGTTTTGCCAAAACAAGGATACTTGAAGCAGAAAAGTCTTTATCTCACATTTTGATCATTTTTGTTTCTCACACCTCCTTGTTCTTTTTTTCCCCCTTTTTGCTGACAAGGGAGTTCATTCAATCTTTTAAACTTTGGGCTGTGTCAGACCTTGCCTGTTAGCATCCACCAGGGATATGCAAATCACCACTGATGTAATTGTGTTGGTTTCACTTCCTGAGCTTTTACAAGTGATTGTTGTAAGATGTGGTGTTTGTCACTCAACTTGTTCATCACTTGTTATGTGGTGGGGTAAGAGTGGGTGTGGGACACTGATATTAAAAGCAGAGATAGATCTGTCACTGAAATTTCATTACTTGTCCAGTTTCTTTCAGTTAATACTGAAGCTTGGTCTTTTTATAACAAATGCTAAAAGTAATGTCAGTTTTTGTTTAATGTACACATTTTACTTTACATAAGCACAAGCCTAATGTTTATTTCTGCTGTATTGGCTTAGATTATTTTTCTAATATTCCCAGAAGTATGAAGATAAAGAATAGTCTTCTAATTATCAGACTAACAAGCTCAAAACTCACTTTTATGCACCAATATGTTTCTTTCCATACTATTTGGTAGCATAAGGTTTTATTTTGTCTTCTGTATACCTATAAACTAAGGAGAAGATAGTACAATACATGATGCTACTAATTTCCATTAAAAAAAAATAAAAGAAAATATATCTTTATTTTATTGTTGTGCCAAAGGCAATTTTAGGAGTCTCCTTGTAAAAACAAGGTCCCACATGTATCTCCACAGATCTGGAAGTCATGTAGTAGCAGACCTGGCATTCTCCAGCCTTGCAGCTGAAAACATTACCTGACTGCTACAACCATGGTTTTATTTCAATCGCTGCACTGTGGCTGTGCAGAGGAAGTGTAGATGTGACAGTCTAGTCAGAGAGCAAGAAAACCAGAAAAGTTTTCTCACAGCTAGCTTGTGAGACTCTAGGAGTTGTAGAGAAATGATGACAGCTTGTTATTGTAAACAACGTACAGGTGGTGTTTTTCCTACTCTCTGCTTTCTTGTTTTTCTCAAAGATTGCTTATAAAAAAAGTATTTTTGTTAATTAACCAATTAACAAAGGTTTCTGAGAAGTGAAATGTATTAATTAATCAACCAGTCTAGTCTGCCTGTATTGGAACAGTCTATAAATAGAGAGTTTTCAAAGTAAAACACACACACTGTGTTAACCAGCCTTCTGGTTGGTCTGTGTCCTTTCTTACTTAATAGCAACAAGGAGGTGTGAGTTATTCTGAAGTACAAGATCACTTTTTTCAAGACTTACTCCTCAGTGGTATTTCACCTAATTTGAAGGTCAGGCAAGTTCTGAATGTCAGGGTTCACTCAGCAGGAATCCTGGTTTTTCTCTTGCCCCACCTTCTGTGCAGTTCCTCTTCCAGGGCTCTTTTCCAACTCTAAGTTGTTCCTGAGCTAGGAAAAGTGCCATGGTGCTCATCCTTCTTGCAGTGCCTCACTGGGTGAGAATTTTTTGGTCAGCAGCATAATCTATTGCTCCTGCCCCAAAACTGCATCAAGATCCTCTTGTATTTTTCCAGCCCTTCTACAGCTCAGAGACTGTGGCCACATGAAAATATTCTCTCAGCTTTCCAGTGGTCTCAGGTTAACACCTTATAGGCCTATAGAGACATCAGGAAGCCACTTTCCTCCAGGACAAGGGCACTGAGGAACATCTGGAGACACCTCTGGGATCTAGCCAGCATCTGGCTCTGTGCTCAGCATTGAAGTCACTCATCTGATCCATCTTCTGAGCATCTGTTGAGCTGCCAGAAAGTCCTACACCTGGCACATGCCATGTCCCTCCTCAGCCCTGGACTCCAAAAGCAGCTCTGGAGAAAGGCTGTAAAGCCCCTGTGGCTCTGGGGAGCCCCAGAAGCAAAGAAGAGGTCCTACAGTGGCAGATAAAAGTCTAATGAGATCTGACACCAGCACTGGTGCATTAGTCAGCCACCTGTGATGTAGCCACCTGTGATGTGGTGCAGGAGGAGAGAGAACAGGGCATCCCTCATAGAACACCTTTTCTTGGATGTCAGCTTTTCCTTCACAGGTTCCATGAAGCCTGTGTGCTGTCCAACAGTCTCCTCCTGCCAGTCCCTGTGCAATTCATGATTCTTAACCATCTTCACTTTTCCTGTTTCTCTGAGGGCTTTTCTACATGCTTTGTGGAGCTTTTCTGTTATTATAATTTTGTGGGTGTTTTTTCATTCCCTCTTTCCTCCTCTTACCCTCCTCACACACAAATCCTGTAAAGAAGCTGGCTGTGTCTGTCTTCTTTCATGCTTCAGGTACAAAGCTCAAATCAGGAAATTAAAAAAGTTCAGCAGCCTACTGAGATAACTGAGAGCTTTCTTTCCAGAACACCCTCTGGAGTTTATTGTGGGATATCACCAACCAGGGTGATATAACAGGTCTAGATGATGACAAGCATCATCTTTGCATAGAATGTCCTTGCTAAGAAAGGAACAGACCAGATACATTAAACTACTGATTTAAATAAATTAAAAAAAAAAAAAAAAGAAAGAAGAGACAGCACCCTTTATATCCCCTGCTCAAATAATTTTTTAACTCTTCAACTCTTCCTTGTCAGCCAAAACATTCCAAAACCAGTTACTTGTCATTGCTTAGAGCTGCTTAGTGATAGCATGCATCAAATCCATTCCTGGTAATCATACGATAGTCAATACAGCCAGCTCATGTGATACTGCTCTCTTGCTATTCCTGTTCTTTAGACTGAGAGTTATTGTTGAAAAAAAATCTACAGTCTCCTGAATATAATTTTATATATGAGGCATCAACCATATCAAATTAATTGTGACAGCTTAAGCTTTTAACCTCTGATAAAACAGGGGTTTGCCTGCTCACTGTCATTTAACATGACCTGGCTACTAAGCCATGTAGTGTGAACACCTCCTGTTTCTGTTTGGGGCTGTTTTTTGGGTGGTTGGATGGTTTCCAAAGCAGACATACCCTGAAACACTGCCTTCCATTCATCCTCTTCCTTCCACAGAACAAGCCGCAGCCACCACGCGGGGTTGCTCTGACGCGCTTGGTTTTCTGCAAACACAGACCCAGCAAGGGGAAAGGCGCCTTTGTTTCCTCGACTGATGTATTTTGCTACATCCAGCCTAATCAGAGCTCACTGCAAAAACTGGAAGAGCCAGGTTACTGATCTGTCTGGGCTGGGACTGCATTAACCAGAGTCAGGGAGTTGTTACACCCTCCTCGTCCCTCATTAACATTTCCTGGGTGCACCTTCAGGGCCTCAGGACGGAGAAGGCAGTTCACTGGTGAATCCCTTGTCTACGCTGTGTCTCCACTCCTCCCTGCTGGTGAATAAGGTGAATTAACCTCTCTGATATATTTTCCTTAGCTTCAGGAAGAAATAGAGATCTGGACATGCATGGATGTCCTCCTGCATTATCAACAAAATAAATTTGGATACTGTCTTGGTTTGGAAAGACAGGTGTCTGCTAAGGAAGGCAGGAGCCTCCCCTGAAATGGAAAAAATGTAGACCCCCTCCCTCTGAATTGTTATAAATTTTAAATTAAGGGGGTCTCTCAGGCAAAAATATGGGAGCAGGAATAACAGTTCTTTATTAGGGAAGAAAATAAAAAGGTAAAATAAACAATGCAGTGAACCAAAACAACACTGACAGAGTCAGAACACAATCAGACACCCTGTTGGACAGGGTGTTGGTAGCAGTCTGATTGGAATTGTGGCTGCAGTCCTCCTGGAGTGTCAGGTGTGGTTCTGTTGGAGCAGTGATCCTGTAGAAAAAGGGTGCAGTCTTCCTCTGAAGAGGCAGTGGAAGAGGCAGCTGTTCCTCTGGGAAATCCAGTGCAGAAAAAGCCGTGCTGGTGTTCCAGAAACTCAAGATTATATCCAGGTAGGAATCTTGGCTCCTCCCTTGGGGTGGAGCATCCCACAATGGGACGCTGCAACTTTTATCAGTCATGCAGTGACATTCACTGGCCCATTAACAGCAGATGTCTCCCCAGGGGGGAGGATTGGTTTGGGGAAGAGACAAAGAAAACTGCCCAATTAAGAGAAGATAACTGCCACACCTCTAACAAGTGGCAATTGAATACATCTTGCCTTGCAATCTAGTAGAGATACACAACAAAGCAAAATGGAAAATAAATCTCCCCAAACCCAACTGCACAATGCCACTATAAATTTTCATCGATTTCAAAGGTGCTGTGCTCTGCTCCAGTACTTCCCAAAACCGCTTTCGATGAACTATGCAGCAGCAGTGTGGTCACCTCAGTGTTCTGCTGAAAGAATCTGACTGCCATTAAAAGGTGTTCAAGAATGAGAAAGAACACCCGGGAATACTTGTACAGTTGCTTTGCGCCTTATTCAAGTGAGGGTTGGATGTTACTGTTGTGCTTCGGTAGCATTTTGTGCTGCTGTAATTGACTGTGACAAGTAGAGGGCAGCAAAGAATCCTTTCGAGAGGAAAAATAAAAGGAGCGAGAAAATGTGCCAGAGCAGTGTAGGCAATAAACTGGAATCAGAGTACAGAGCAGGGCATTGGTAATTGGGTGCATCCTAGAACTGCTATGTAAGTGTGTCAGACCACGCAGTGCAACGCTGCAGGAAGATCTAAGTTTTCACAGAGCTCGTTCAGTGGATTAAATCTCACATTTGCACAGTTTTGAAAATGGAAAACAGCATATAAGGGTTTTTCACAGCATCTAACTTTAGATCCTCTAGGACAATCTTATTAGGCTGCATCCAGAGCAGTGATTTTCAATTTCTTTTCGTTGCAGTCCTTAACAATCTCTTACTGCAGGTGAAAAATCCTGTAAGCTGAATTCAAATACATTGTGAAAAGGTTTGCTGCTCTGAGGTACACCTTGCAGCACCCGTGGAATAAAGGATTATTGCTTTATGGTTGAGGAAAAATGAAGAAGTTGTCCCAGTGTGCATTTTAAGACTGAAGGCATGTGCTGTGTCAGACCCTGGATGAGCCTCCCTCTTTTCAGGGACTGCAGAAGGGCTCTGTGAAGACAGATTTGCTCTGGCTGAAGCTGCCCATTGGAGGAGGAGGAGGAGGAGGAGGAGGAGGAAGCCTAGCTGTATTAATTACTGTCCTAATCATTCACTCTAATCACAATGTGCACAGAAATTTAATATACATACACAACCCCCATATGACCACCATCCTTCTTTCCTGAGAATGAACAACATGCTCACAGATTATCTCAGTGCAAATTCTCGTTCATCTAATTAATACTGGCAGAGAGGAGGGTTATCCTACTCTCTTTTTCTCATTTGTTTGTTCTCTTTCATCTGGCCTTACTCAGATCAGACACACAAGCACTTGGGTGAGCTGTGCTCTTGTCATATTTTTACAACACATTTTAAGTACCTCAACTCCCTCAGAGATCTGTGTAGTTAAGGTGACCTCACTGTTTCCTCAGTGTTCTGTAAGTGACAAATTTATTTCCTTGCAAAGTCAGTGTGTGTTAAGAGGCATCAGGAGTAACTGAAGGGACATTTGGAGATGAGATCAGGTGGCTGCAGATGGAGGCCAGGACTCCAACTTGTGTTACTGCTTTCTTATTTAGGCACATCTGACAATCTCATGCGTGAATCTGGGTGACAATGCCATGCACCCCAGCTAAAGAAACTCTCTAAACAAGGAGAGAAAGGGATGAATGATCAGAGTGGTTCAAGAGGATTGGGAAAATCAGATAAAAAGTGTTTATTCAAAAGTTGTCTACAAATAGCTTTGGTGCTTAAGCATGGGGTTTTATTTTTTTTTTGCACAATTTGTAAATTCATGATGTATTGCATGATTTCAGTGTCTTCTTACAATACTAAAATATAACTTTCCTTCACAAAATTATTAAATACAGTAGCTAATTTGTACTGGGTGAAATATCCCCCCCTCAAACACTTGAACATTTATGCTGTAATAACACAAGTAACACCCAATCAAATTTACTTAAGAAATCTCAGTTCTCATTAAGAGACAAGTGTCCATAATACTTTAAAAACACTCAAATGTTTTATTTCATACTAAAGTAGACTACTGGCAGCACTATTACTCTAATGTTGTTATTGTTAGTAGTGAAAAATCACTAAATAATACTTTTTTTTTTAATGCCGTGTTCTGGTTGACACTTCATATTTCAATGTAAAATTTAAAAATGGCAAATTCCCCAAAGCAATTTTCTTCAGTGACATTTTCTGAGCTCTGAAAAACAAAACCAAAGGAAAACTGGTTCCACAAACTGATTTGCATTCATCATTTAAACAAAGACAAATTTCAAAACTTAACCAAAAAATAGAAATGCAAATTTCAACCAGTTCTACTAATGAATCTCTGCCGAGTGCTCTATTTTATTTTATAGCTAAATTATATAATAGAACCATATTCTATTGAAAGAGACCTTAAAGCTCATCTTGTTCCACCCCCTGGCATGGGCAGGGACACCTTCCACTATCTCAGGTTGCTCCAATCCCCATCCAACCTGGCCTGGAACACTGCCAGGGATGGGGCAGCCACAGTTTCTCTGGGCAAAAGAAGATGTCAGATGGGATCCCATCTGGCTTTTTTTCTAAAAGAAGGCATGCAATAACTTTCTCATTTGGAAAATGTTCCTGCACTGGAATTTATTATAAGAGATAAAGTACAAGCCAACCTTTTAGAATTTAATAACAGGTACAGAGTTGGTATAAATTGCTTTAAATATCTGAAAATTTTATCACCTCTTCCCTCTCTGCTGAGGAAATTGAAACAGCTGGGAGTGCTAGGAGAATGACAGAGCTGGGTACAGAGAGCAGGCATCATGACTCCCAAGTCTTTGTGTTCCTTGGTCCAGTGGTTAAAGTACAGGTAGTAAAACTAAATGGACCATGAGGAGGCTTTTATTTAAACACAATAGCTCAAGAAATTAATAGGAAACATATTCCAATTTAGAGAAGGTGCTTTAGAGTTGAATTGATTCAGGAGCGATACACATGAAATCTTTTCTCTTTAAAAAGATTTGTGTTCAAGCTATTGAGCTTTTAGAGCTCATGTCATCGTACTAATAACCCCTATTGGGATCCAGGGCTTTAGTGGTAAAATTAAACTGTGTTCAACACAGTACTATGAAACCATTTCTTAGATGAACAAGGGAGAAAAAACCCCAAAACTAAATCAAGCAGACATTAATCTGGCATTTAAAGCAGGTCAGACAAAGCAATGCATTTTTTTTTAATATTTTATTCATGCTACTTCCTTCCCCTCTCTCCATCTCTGTTTAGTATATACAAATGATTGAGTCACACAAATTTTGCTTCCAGGCAATCTAACTCACAGCAACAAGCAGAACAATTAGGAATAAAACCCATTAAAATATTAGTCTAGAGAAGGACAGTGCCTTTCTTACAGAATACATAATAATGGGGCTCCAAGGGCAGAAGATGCTCCAGCCCAAAATATTAAATTAGACTCTGAGAATGTGATGCAGTTTGTGGTAGTTAGAAGTTGCCAAAATGTATGGCTAAACATCATCCCTCAAGTGGTGTTTTCAATTTGCTCTGCTAACCGTTCCCTTGAACTCACAGCAAGATTTCAAAAGCTTCTTTATTTGGGGCCTGATATCAAGATATTTGGGCATCTTGTGCCCAATGATGGTTTTTCAAGCCTCTTTTTAAAAATTTATTTAATTGATGTACATATTTTTCCTCGATACATTTAACAATGAGTTTGAAGCAGTTTTTATAAGCTGTCTCCTTTTTCAAGCTGCCAAAGCTACCACTAGGCAGAGATTTCAAAGTCCTAGTTCTAAAAGTCATGTTCAAGATTTAGCTTTTGTTAATATTTCCACTGAAATCATAAGACAATTTTTACCTACCTTTCCTTAGGGCCCTGCTAGGATGTGCATGTCCACAAAGATATACTGTCTCCTGGGCAAATTCCTTGGGATTTCAGAATGATATAAACAAGATTTTTCACACTTTTTGCAAAAAGCTGAAAATCTCTTTGCTTGGATATACGCACAGATTTACTTCTTACAAGATGGAGAGAGTCTTAGTTATTTATAGCAACATCTGTTTTCAAAAAGAATGTGGACCTTGATCCAACAGACCTTTACATCCTCATATATTAAACTGTTACCTAATACACTGGTAAAGGCTCGCAGTTTTTATTTGTCAGGAAAAGTGCATGTCAGGAAAATGTCAGGAAAATGTCTACAAGTCTTCATGTTTATTTTTACATCATTTCTGAAGTGCTATGGCTTTAGTCAATACAGCTAAGAAAACAAACTTTGAGTGACTATATTCACACATTGAGAGTATTTTTAGAACTTTCCTCTGCTTTAAATGATCTGTAGCTTAAAATAAATGTTTCTGGAAAGCTAGAGCAACATATTTGAAAAATGGTAGGCAGATGAAGAAGAAAAACTTTCTGGAAGTAAACAGTTACAAAAATTCCTCGTCTCTCAGGATTCCTGTAAAAGCAGATTGATTAGTCCTCCTGCCATATTTATGAGGCTGACAGATTTTAATATATTCACTTTCTATTGGGAGAAATTGAGGTTTGAATAAAACAAAGTGATCACAGTTAATGTACAACAGTCAAAAAATAAACAACTGGGTACTTTGCCTCGTCATTCACCATGTAAAAGCTTCTTCTGTGCTCAAGAATGATCAAAGCTTTGGGTAATAGACAGTACGTATTAGGAGTAGTTCATTATGTCAGCACACAAACCCCCAAGGGTATATTTTCATCACAGCATGAAGTCAGTGCCATTTTGCAGCCCCAAACACTGGCAGCACATCACCTGAGAAAGAAATGTCCCATCCCCTGTCAGAAGTGCTGCTTTGGAAAGAGCAGAAGGCTTGAGAGGTACATCTCCCCCAGGGAACTGATTCTGGCAGAGTCCTTACTAAACAGAGTTAATGCTGCACAATTACAAGTCAGTGTTCTGCACATGCATGTTTGCTTTTCTGTAGAACAATGAATAATGCTGCTTTATATGCAGAAGGTTTTAGATCTCTTTTATTTTACAAATGTCTTGGAACTTTGCAGTGATTAATTGACAGTATATATTTTCACTGCAGTTTAAAGTCATGGCAGGAGTGCTCTTTCTTTTTTCTCAGAAGCCACATATTCCACATATGTCCCCTGGACTTTCACATTTTTACTGAAGCAATGGTAATAGTAAGAGTTTAGCAGTGGGATTGTTTTTTGCATGCAAATTCAATCTTGAAAGTGGTATGAATGAAGAAAGACAAATAACATATGAAGCATCTTAACAACTTCTCTCTTAGTTATCCATGTCTTCCATTGTCAACATGATACTAATTCTCTACTCCTCCAATATTAACATTTCAAAATGCTAGGATAATCTTTTAGTAAAGTAGATGAAGAATTTTTTTTAAATTTTAAAATCTAGAATATAGAGCTGTTTTAATTTATTTATTCTTGTTGGTTTTATTCCTGTCTGTTTTCCTCAGGAGTTAAATTGTTCAAATTTTTTTTTTTTTAATTTATTTATTTTTTTTATTTTCCCCCATTTCCTTTAGGAAAATCTTAACATTCACGAAAGAAACAATAACATGCCACAGAAGCCATATGAAATTCTGCTGAAGAAAATGTCACGCTAGGAATAGAGTGAATAATGATGACTGGAGGTTTCAAAGCCAGATGACTGGTATGGATGAGGATTGCAAGGAGTTCAGCAAAAGAGAGGCTCCTGCTGCCAAGTAACTCTCCCCCTCAGGGTGGAAAGCTGTCATCCTGCCTCCATTAGGACTTCCCTTCCCTTCTCTGCTGCCTAATGTTGATGAACATGCAAACAATGCTTTTTAAACAACTTTGCAGGTCCAATAAATGTCAGACATTTGCATTTGTCCTGAAGACTCAGAGCTGGCTGCTACAAGAAGGGTTTGAGTGACACCTGTGAGGTCGCTCAACACCCATTTCTCTTTTCTTCAACCTCTCTGCCTCCAGATCCAAACCGCTCTAAACAGGGAGGGTGAATCATGCAATGCATTTTCCATCTGAAGGGAAAGGGGGAGGGAATTGTTTTCTCCAGCTTCTTTCAAAGCTGGATGATAAATAACTCTCCTTTTTGCATCAGACCTCATAACTTCAGCAAGGAGAGCACTCAGCTTTCTGCATTGCAAGTCTCAAGGGGGGCAGTTTCTAAGCCATGTATTGCAAAGCTCAGCCTAGGTGTTGTTTGAAAAAGGAGGGGATAGAGATGGGATGCTCTGTCCATGTCAGATAATCCAGAAATCCACCAGGCATCTCTGGTGCTGCCTAACATCTTCTGTGGGTCTCTTCAACCTCTCCCCCCATTAAATCTTTTAATTAAACTAAGCCTTTGCCTTTCCTACTCCACACACAAACAGTGTTTCCTGGAGGTTTTGGTGATTTTAATTTTTTTTCTCCAAGCATCCTCTTGGACATGATGGAATAATTCAGCTCCAGCGCTGTCTCCCCTCCCAAAATTTGGACATATATTAATCTTTGCTATGAAATCTGATCTTTTTACTCAAGTTAATTCAGAAGCAGGAAAAGTAATCCTTCAAAAAGCCCAGATTGCTGAAATTGCCTCTGCTGTCTAGAATACATTATATAAGGACATCTAAACTCAAAAAGAGCTACAAGCAACAACAAATCTTCTTAAAGTTTAATTTCAAATACAATTTTTCTTTATAATTTTTTTTAACTACGAGTAGTGAAATCAGTAGAAGATTATGGCTTTGTTGGTTTCATTGCTTTCTATACTTGTTATTTGTAATTTCTGGAAGTTAATTTCCTCTCTCTGCCCTTCTTTATAATGCTAGACAAGCAAATTTACCATTCTCTCAAACTTTCTTTTTCACACAAACAAATAACTTTTCATATGAGAAAAATTAGCATTCTCAGTGACCAATCACAAAATCACACAAGCACCTTGGAGTTCCTTTTTGTTTTATTTTTCTTTGAATTTTTTTTTTTTTTACATTTTTAAGTGCTAAAACTCAATCCAGATTTACCTACTCAGAAATCTTCTGAGGGCCATGCTTGCTTGACATTGTCAGGCTCTACCATTCTACAAAATGGTAGAGCCTGACAATCACCACAATTATCAGTGAAGGTGTTTCCAGTAGAGGAGTCAAACATCTTGGCTGCCCAAAAAGAATTTGCTAAGAGAGTATTTATGCATAGAGGAGGTTGATGCATTTCTCTCTTCTTGCCTTCTGAAAATGGCTTTATGGAAGTACCTTGCTGTACTGCCCACAGGGCTGGACTGGATGTGCCATCCTATCAGCTTCTGTTGGCAGAATATTTCAAAATAGTAGTAGTCAAAATGAGGGCTTGGGCAACCAAGCTCATCACCCACCTGATCACATCACTGGAAGCTGAAGAGGTGGAAGGATTTAGTAGACAATGGAATTGCTGAAAATACATACACACAAACACACACACAATGACTTTCTGAGGTATTTTGGGCTCAGTGCTCTGTTCCTTCATGTGTGCACATGGTGGCCTGAGATAGAAATGAATAACCTCATCTCATGCTTCAATAAATTGTTATTGTTTATAAATGCAGTATTGGCTACGCCAGGTCATGCCATGCTGTAGTAGCTAAATACAGCAGCATAAAGAGAATGAAGCAGCCTGTTTGAAATGGACTATCACTGTAAGCTATCAGGGAGATTTTCTGAAGGCAAAATAATGATTTGTTGATATGATAAAAACATTCCTACCAGACTAAAAGAAAATAGATCCTGGGTCACATGTGAGAAATAAATATTAATATCTAGCTATTATCTCTTTGTACTCAGAAGGTCGTGTCTGTGTTTAAATGTTTTTACACATATTCTTTTTTCACAGTGTTGCTGTTATGTGGTAGTTGAAAGGACAAAACAAAACCATCCAGTCATCTTTCAACACCTTAGTCCAACTGCCCAGATTACAACAGGTACTTGAGCTCTCTGATCTTTGTCTCAGTTGTGGTGTCTTCTTTTTGTTGTGGTCCTCATTTTTATTTTTGCCAGTTCACAATCAGAGCCCTTTGAAAGAGGAATAGCTAAAATAGCCGAGGGTTCTTTTGAATTCTGAAAAATTGAAAACTGAAAAACCTCTGATCCTGATTTTTTCTGACAACTCATTTCTGCTCTCCTGCATAATGAGTAATTTAAGGTTCCTTTTTGTTAAACTATGGCTATCTTAGTTCAGCTGTGTTTACTGTGATCTGAGTATCTTCCTTCAGTGGAAACAATGCTTGAAGGAAGCTCATCAGGGCAATTTAGGCTGCCTGAAAATTTGATTCCTTAGGTTGAATCATTTGCTATTACAGGGTTCTATTTTGTTAAGTTCTCCACACAGCCTGAGGATGTCAGGAAGTGCAGCTTTTATAAAATACACACATCTTTTCACTCATTTAGATTACTTTTTAACAGAAGGATGGTGATCTGCTCAAACATATTCCTGTCTTTCTTCTTCCTGATGAATTAGATTGGGCAAATGCTGGGAACAGAGGTCTCCAGAGGCAAAGGAATTCTTTAAATCTTCTTGAGAAGGCTACCTCCCAGGTCCTGCCTTTCCTAAAAGCCCCATGCACATCGATGTTGGGCCTGCTTGCTGGGCAGCTGATGATCCATTGGGAAACTATTGCCCTGTGCTATTTAAACAGGATTATCCTAATCCTTGCTGAGTTGACTTCTGACTTTACAATATTATAGCTTGAGGTGATTTTCCATGTTGTTGTTTTTTCTCTTGATTCTCTTTTTCTCTCACTGTCACTGTCTCAATTTCACTTCAGCCTCTTCTTACATTGCACAAGATGTAAAAAAAAACTCCAGAAAAAAAAAATCTTTCAAAGCTTGCTGAGATCACACAGCCTGTGCTTCTAGAAGGTGGGCAGTGGTCAGGGATAGGTGAACTCCTGTGTAGTAAATCATGGCACAGTCATTTGTTCTGGAACTTTTTAAGTGTTTTGGAGCCCAAAAATTAATAATTAATTAATAATATTTACCAGCCATTTGGTGCTTAAATCTGCTTGTAATGGTCTACTAAGAATCTGCCACACTGTGAATCTCTTGCTGAAATGCTGAAACTCCCTACTCATGCAAAGACGGTTTATAGCAAGGACTGTATCAGGAAGAAATGTCAATAAGGAATTGAAAATACCTGAAGGAAGAGCCTTTCAACTCCAAAAAAGACAAAATATCTGCACTTGTAAAAAGTTAATACTACCAAATGAGATGTAGAAATAACAACCTGAATATTGTAGCTGATTATTATGACGATACAATATTCTGTAGTAATTTTATGAATAAACTGGGTTTGTGCTTTTTTAGAGGAGTTGTCAAGGTGTCTGCATTTTCTCTAGTATTCTTGAGGAATATCTGGAATATCATAGACCAGATGTCAGTAAGAATAATGGATAGCATGATCTCATATAAAAACGTCGAGTGCCTTCAGACAATGTAGTGTGCACTTCTGACTTTCTGCAAAATACTACTTGGTATTCTCTCATGGTATGATTTCTCTAATTGTATTCCAGGATGGGAAAATCCAATAAAATGAAAAAGTCTTCTGAATGCATACCCCAGAACTGGGTTTTGCCCCGACTTCTGTAATGTTTTGGAAGCTCAGTTTCATTTCTTAAGTACAGGAAATACTGGGATGTTGTCAGCTCACATTTCTGTCCTGATTTCCAGATTGAACTGTTTTGGATTTAGATCAAAATAATAAAAAATTTGCCATAGCAGAAAACTGCTCACAGGTGTAGATTTACAGGTTTAGAGATCAGCCAATAAGGAAATAACCAATCTACCTTTCAATTCCCATTAAAAAGTTGAAAGATTACAGTACAAACATTGTAAGGTCTATAGTTAAAAAAAGCAAGATTAAGGCTTGTGTGACAAGGAGCCTATTTGTGTCTGGCATCAATCACTTAATGCAAAGTGGCTTGGCATTTTGAGATGTGAGGCACTTCAGACATGCACAAACTGTTATTTGTTTAGGCATAATTTGACCTGCAAACATAAGATATTTAACTAATTATGTGCAGCACTATGACATTTCACTGCTGGTTACTCAGTACTTAGTGCTGCCACTTAATTGGTGAAGAGCGGCAACGAATTTCAAATCACAGAATTACGGAATCGTTTTGGTTGGAAAGGACCTGTAAAGATCATTAAGTCCAACCCCTAACCCAGCACTGCCAAAGTCCACCAATAATGAATGTCCTCAAGTGCCACATCTACATTTTTTTAACACTTCTGGGAAGGTGACTCCACCACAGCCCTGGGCAGCCTGTGCCAATGCTCGATAACCATTTCAGTGAGGAAATTTTCCCTCTTATCCAATCTAAACTTCCCCTGGTGCAACTTGAGGGTTTTTCCTCTTGCCTGTCCCTTGTTCCATGGGAGCAGAGCCTGACCCCTTCTGTGCACACCTGCACTAGTAGGATACTTTTTTTAAAAAATCAATATTTGTCTTTGTTTTTAATTTGTACTCAACAACTTGCCACCTTCTCTTTCTCCTCAGGTATTAGGTTCACATGAGGAAGCTTTAAGTGGGTTAAATTACTGTTATTTAAGAAATCAACCTGTCCAAAATCTTGTTGGCAGCTTTCCATGCGTAGCTATGATTTTCCTTCATCATAAACAGCAAGTTTGATACAACTTGATCAGACTGACAGATGACAAGATCTGTTAATCTGACAACATCTTCTTACTTTTAAATATTAATTGCATTAATTGTAGGCTTAATTTTTAACTTTTCTTCTCAGAGTCCCTAATCTTCACCTGTGCCTTGGCTGAAAGCTAACACATCATTGGAAAAAAAGTGAAACTGTGAAATGTGAATTCCTTGTATTAAGAAAATAAATGCAACACTACTTAATTAATTACCTCCCTCTCACAAGGAAAAAGAAATAAATATTCATCAGTAGCAAAATGATTTTTTAAAACATGTTTGCAATATGTGGCAATTAATATTCTGTTCAGAGTTTGACTCCTTTATGACTCTTCAATATATGTTACTCCATTAGTCAGAATTTTAGTATTTGTCTAATAGATGATTCAAAAATCATCAACATCTTCCATTATGTTTCCTTCACTTGGTCTGTATTATAAAATCATGGAATCATTTAGTCAGGGGCATCTAAAAACTGCAGAAGATATACCCTTTCCAAATCCAGAGAAACAACCACATTGGAGAAAAGGTTACAGGGCAAGCTGACTTGCTAAATCAGAAATATAAGAAATGGGTAGTGGGAGACAGAGATAACAGGTGTCCCTTTAACATTTTGTTGCTAAACAAGCATTATGTAGAAAAGATTTCAATTCAACGCCCCAGACTGTTGAAGCTGGGCAGCCATAAGTAGGAGTGAGTGGTAAGTAAAAATCATTTTAATAGAGACATTATTTTCTGCTCAAAATAAACTTAAGAGTTATTGCATTTGACCTTTGTTTTTTGGTGGGTTGTTTTGGTTTTGGGTTTTTTGTTTGTTTTTTTTTTTTTTTTTTTTTGGTCAGCCTCAAAGAAACAGAAATCTCATAGGTCAAGCTGCTACTTTGTAAAGATACAGGTAGAAATTTCTGGGGGAAAAGCCAAGGTTAATTACTTTTGCATATTTTCTGTTATATTTCTTTTCCCCTCTGGATGCTTAATGGATAAATGATTGCTTTGCTCAGAGTGAGTGCCTCACCAAGATTGAATTGCTTGCATTGGCAAGAATTCAGAGAAAAACTGACATCTGGGAAGGAGCTAAGGAAAGCTTATCTTTTAATTAAATGAAAAAAAATCAACCCAAAAAAAAAAAAAAAGCTCCAGAGTGAGGACCCATAGCATATTTCCCAGTGTATGAAACTACTTGCAGTCCTCCTTAGAGGAAACGGCAGATGTTTTGACTCTGTGCTCTTCTCACGCAGTTCATCCTTGTCCATCTCATTCCAAAAAAGCATGTAACACTTTTTTCCTACAAACTCCCACAAGACTTCAGACAGATTATTATTGCTTCTCGAGCTGAAGCCTCCACATTCTCCCCAGCCCTTGACACATTTGAGAGCTCCACTGCTACCTTCATTTCCTGGGTTCAAAGGGCAGCCTCCTCAGGTTGGTGCAATTCCCTGTTGTTTCTTCATTTCCTCAATCAAATTATGCTCTCAGCATTTTTTTTCTTCTTAGAGATTTCTGGGAAGCAGTCATGAACCAACTCTGACACACGAGCAATTTAATGTCCTAAGTAGTTCTTAGCTGGGAACTGTTCTTCTAGCCTGCCTGCTTTTTGGAAATTTCCCAAAGGATTTTCACTAAGTTTGCATATTTGTATGTCTCCTATACAATGTCTCTTGGAAGAGTTTCTGAAGGAACTGATGCTTATCAAGCTCTCTATTCAGTGTCCTGAAAGATAATACAATAGTTCTCTCTCGTTCTGGGCTTCCCAAAAACTTTCCTTCTGGTTTGTTTTCAAAGTGCAAGATCACGGTCCTTGAACAAAACCATCCCTCACTGACTATTCTTTTAAGCCACGTCTTTGTCTACTTGTGTCTACATTTTGGTGTCAGTCACCATCAGTTCAGGCATGGCCTTTTCAGTCTCGACAGAGGCCTGGCCAGCCTGTCAAGGCAGATGTTTATGTTGAGGAATATGCCCGTGGTGCAGGCAACCAAAACTCTCTCTACTCAGAACCATCCCAGCAACCATCAGTCACTTTCTGCAGACAGCTGGGGCCTCCTCCGGTAGAACCACTTCCTGTGGTTTCTTTCCTTGCAAGTTTCCTCCTGATACACTTCCAGTGAATGAAATCTGAAACTCCTTTGCTGGAATCACAGAATCACTGAGGTTGGAAAAGACCCTTAAGATCACCGAGTCCAACTGTAAAAGAAGCTGTAGGTTGTTTTTCCCTGCAAATGAGAAAATGAAATTGAAACAGAGCTTCCTCTCTCCTGTTGAGTGCTCCAAACGTCTGTTTTGGGTATTGGAGAAGGCAGAAGCTTTTCTTCCATCTGTATGAATTATGAAGGCAAGGTTCTCTACATCCCACCCATTTCTGTGGGATGAATTGCCTGCTCAGCTCTGTATGGCCCCACTCCAAGCCATAGGTGTAATGTAGAGCGCAGGTGACACAGACCTTGTGTCCTGGCGGGATTTTTGTGGTCCGCCTGGGTCTTAGAGCCCTATGTCCTGTGTCACATGGAGGCTTTGGAGATTCCACCTAGCCTTAGATCGTGCCCAGATGTGCCAACAGGCACCTGTAGGTCTCATGTGAAAGTGGCAGGCACCTGTAGCCTATAAGCTCCCCAAGCAAGGAGCTAGAGGTGGGGGAGCTGCAGCTGTGGGTGCAGTACTTAATCCCTTTGCGTGGGGTGTTCTGCTAATAGCTCTCATACCGATTCACTCATCAGTGAGCAGCTTACCCAACCTCTCCCGGGCTGGCTTTTCCCCAGTACTAATAAATGGAAGGAAATAATGAAATAAACACAACATCGTAAGATTAATTAATGCTCATCCATGCTGCAAGTGTGATATGAGGCTATAAAAACGTCACATCTTGCTGATTCTGATGCTGAGTTGAAAAGATCTGAGGGTGTATCTTCTATTGCCGAAGAGAGAAAATGAATATTAGTGTTAAAAGCAGCTATTCCAGGCTGAGCAGGTATGCTGCATATCTCGGTTTTCTCCTAACGCTTATAAGACAAATTGTGTAATTAACTTAATATGCCTATTTTATAACTCTGCTTCTGTGCACAACATTCTTCCTAACCATTTTAATCGCAGCCGTAAATTCTGCTGTAAGCTGAAGAGAGTAAGGAGCTGTAATAACCTTGGAGGACACCCGAGGGACTACTCGCCCTGCCCCTTCACCATGGATTTAGGAGCTTTTGGGGGTCCCTCGCCCTCCCCTGCTGGAGGGAGCCTGCGGGGCTCCAGCGCAGCCCGACCGCGCTTCCCGCATTCCCGGCCGCCGGCTCACGCCGGCGCAGGCGGAGCGGGGGAGGACGAGGGTGGGGAAGGGGCTCGGGGAGGCGCTGAGGAGGAGCCGCCGCCGCCACTCGCTCCGGCCCCAGCGAGCCCGGAGGCGGCAGAGGAGCCCCGGCAGCCCGGTAAGGAGGGGAGCCCTCCGGGAGGGAAAAGGGAAGGGAGAGAGGGAGCCTTTTCTCGCCTGCCTTGCTGGTTCCTGCAGGGCTGGCGCGGCGTGCCCGCACCCCCTGCGGCACGGCCAGGGCGGGGAGCGGCCGGGCCGCCGAACGCGCCCGTGCCCCACGGCTGCGGGGGGACGCTGGCGGCGGCCGCGGAGGAAGGGGCGGCCTGAGGCGGGGGTTCACGGGCACACGCGGGCCCGAGCGCTGCCGGGAGGGGGCCCGCTCTCCCGCCCCGGCAGTGCCCGGCGGCTCCTGCTGCAGAGCCCGCGGCGCTGAGCCGGCCGGTCCCCGTCCGCGCCCCGGGCGGGCGCGCATCCTCCCCCGGTCCGGCTCGGAGCAGCGGGGCAGGCGCTGCTGCTGCCCGCCTCCCTCCCCCGGCCGGATACACGCTGTCACACCCGGAGCACCACGAGAGGTTTGTTAATTTTATTTGGGTAGGTTTTGTTTGTGTTTTTTTTCTTTTTTTTTTTCTTCCTTGTTTTTTTTCTCTTTTCCTCTGCCTCTTCTTTGCGGGGAGTTGCTTGCATGCTGGGGAAGGTGGAGGGCAGCGATTTGGAAACAGGAATTGGTCGGAAAAGCGGCAGTTGAAGGTAACAACCCGCTTGGGCACGGCGGAGGGAAGCAAAGAAAAAACCCAAAGACAACCAAGAAGGTAGAAGGTGGTGTGGGGGCGAGGGAGAGGAGGACGCGACGCTGGAGAAGGGAGGATGCCCGGGAGGCGGCGGGGCCGGGCCGGCTGCAGCGGGGCCGGGAGGCTCCGGCGGGGCCGTGCCGGGCAGGTACCCCGGCTGGGGGTCGGGAGCGGCCGGGTCGGGCCCCTGCCGGTGCCCCGGGGGCAGCGGGGCCCCGGCCCCGCCGGTGCTTCAGCTCTTCCTTGGGTGAGTTGACGCCGGGGTGCGACCCTGTGAATGAGGAGAGGATGTGGCGAGCGGCTCCCGCCCTGCCTCGCCGCAGGGTTGGCTGCGGGTGGGGGTAAATCGTCAGTGCGATGCTGTTCAAAATAAAGGAAGGGCTCATCTAATTTTGGGGGAGGGTTGCCTTTTTGTTTTTCTGCTGTTAGGCCCATACGTTGTTTTTTGTTTTTGTTTGTGGGTTTTTTTTTTTAATGGAAGTGTGGTGTTATATGGTGATAGAGTTTTAATCATATGAGGAAAGAGTCTTACTCAGAGCCTTGGTGATGTTTTCTCTCCCTTGATTGGGCAATGACTGGATATCTCTGCTACCCCCCCACCCGCAGGGCACCACAAGCACAAATTTTGGTACAGGATCCTGTGAGGATATACTCAGTTCTCTGGAAACGAGAGACATGTGACCTTGTCTTGTCTTATACAGCCCTTTACAGTATAAGGGTTATACTGTATATGTTACTCAGAACAATTTGTTTTTTCATGTTTGCCTTGGAGCCTTTTAAGGGCATAGCTGGAGAAACAAATAACTAATGACAGACCATTATCTTGGGGGTGGGGGGAGGAAGCAGTAAAACTAAATGGGAGTTTACCCAGAAATATTGCACTATAATTTCAGTCAAAAGCAAAAGGCTAGTTTTGCATCTTTATTTAGACTGAGAGTTTGCTATCGCTAAAGGTCATTTTTAGGCTAGAAAAAAGTGTTCCAAAATCCATATCAGCTCTAATCCTGGTTCACTTGAATTTGTATTAAAACAAGTGTATGGTTGAACTACTAGATGATCCCAGAAACATAACAAAATGCAAGGCCTTTCAGAAACTTTCAATACCAAAGCTCACATTGTTTTGGCTTCTTAGTTTAGAGTGTAACTTTCTGTGCATGCTGGCATTCTGAGAACCTTTATCCCCACTTGTTAAGAAGCTGGTGGCACAGAGATTTGCTACTGGAGTTTATTTTGATTTGCACTGATGTGTCAAAAGCATCATCGTTTCCTGCTCCTGTGTAATGTTCTTGACTAGAAAAGTCCAAGTTCTGTTTATTACTGAGTTAGAGACTCATCTTCTGTTTGAAGGAGCTACACAGTTTAAAAATTGATAGTTGTTTTAGTGAAGTTGTAAAATCCCTGCTGCAATGTAGTGCTTTAACCTCTAGATCTATTGTGTTGTTCTGACATCTTGCTTCTGCATAACTGTAATATTTTAAAACGTTTCCTTTGTGTTTTGGGGTGTTTGTCGAAGTTAAAGTCACCATAAATTTCAGTATATTGGGGATGAGAAAATTGAGGGGGGTGGGAATGCATTCACTCAAAAGTACATTAATTAAACATGAAGGAATAGCAGATTTAGGCCAGCCTTCTACTATATTTAGAGTACGTTTGAGGATGCATCTGATATTGTAACAAAGCTGCAAATTCTTCAGTTCTTCCAATTCGGGATTCAAGTTTAATCCCTGTCAAGAATTGTTTAAATTAGTGGTGGGGAAATGTAGTTTTAAAACATCTTGAAGACCATATGAGAAAAGGCTGAGTAAATAGAACCCAGAGTATGTGAGCTGGGAAAAAAATGTCTAGAGATCAACTGTTAGAAAAGTAATAGGAAGTGGCCTGTTAACAGAGGCACAAAGTTTGTGGCTCTGTTACAGGAAGCAGCTTTGACTGATAAGCTTCTTGTACCTTCCCCAAAGTCAGTTCAGGTCTGACAAACCTGAATCTTGGGAAGGTGTAGGAGTGCTTGGCAGTGAGAGGAACATGGATGATGACAGGGCAGAAGGATTGTGACAGGGACTGTTGGCAATTTGACCAAAGGCACAGAAAGTCTCATTTGTCTGCATGGTGCAGTGGAGAACACAAACAAGTGGTCATTGTCCTCAGAAATCTTCTGGATACTGATGATTTTGAGTCCCGTGGCGGAGTGTAGATCCTTGCTCCAGAGGAGCAGCCTGCAGAATTAGACTGTCACTGGAAAAAAACTTTTTTTTCCATACATTTCACATAGAAAGCTCCTGGTTCTGAAGAGTTTGCCAGGTTTTTCTGCCATAGCAAGTTATTTTGACAGATCATGTAAGCAACTCAATGGGGTGGAGAAAACTGTTTGATGAGTACCTGACTAATCTGGGGACTGTTGCTTACCTTATTATGTTTTTTGGTTTTGCTGTGTTTGGAAGAAAATATTGGGAATAACAGCTGCAGGGGATAATATTAGCATTGTCCTATCATAATGCATTATTTTGCATTATCACTATGAAAAATTATAGCATTTGGTTTCCCTAAGAGTCTTGAGTCCAAAAAGAGGCTTAAGAAATGGAAGTTTGAATATTATCCAGCGAGATTAAAATTTTCTAAATTATTAGGAGTGGGTCATGGAAAGTCGGGCATCACCAGATGTGTCTGGAAATAAGGATAATCTGAAGGACGTTGACTTCCCTGGCTCAGGCAGCTATTTCACAAGGGCAGGCCTCGTTTGGGAGCTCTTCACCTGTGCCCGTGTGGAGCTGTGCTGGCACTCCCCGAACCTCGCTCCCTAAATGTGGGCTCCTGCCTGACCAGGGGGTCAGCCTGCCAGCCTGCCTCACCTCTGGCTGCGCATTCCCGGCCTCCCGCTTGGGATGGGGCCATTACTCCTGGCCAAATGCAAATCTGCTCTTGTTGTTGCTCTTGGCCTGGTTTTGAGTTGGATGAATTCCTGGGTGTGACTCAACGCCTGACTAAAACACGGCAAGGAACCGACGGAGATCGTGCTCTTGGGGGAAGAGTGCTGCTCCTTGCAGCAGGGGACGTTCAGCCTCATCAGCTCGCTTGGTGCTGTGCTGATGCTTCTGCACGGCCTCCGGATTTAATTTGGCCTATCTGGCCAGTTTGGAGAAGAAGAGGTGCCTGCCTATCTCCAGTCACTTGTGTAGATGTACCCTTCAAGGGTCTGATGAACTGAGTCAAAGAGGAACCTTTATGTCCTTCAAGATAAGACTATAGCAGATGCTTGTTCTTTTCCATTCAGTTTTTTAATGGTAAGCCTGTGTTTCCCATTTTTAAATGCCATCTGAGGCAGATGTTTTATCTCTGGCGTTTTTTGGGTGGTTTTTTTATATTCTTATTTTCATAGTGCTTTAAGGCTTTCTTTAGCTGTCTTTGCATGACATGCAGCATTAAAATGACATCAAACTAGGTCTTTGCATAGTGAAATAATAATAGTACGTATGTAATTAATGTTCTGTTGATAATTACTAAAAACTGAAAACCATTTCTCCCTCAAATCTGTGGCTAAATTTGTTGTTAAAGCATGAGGCATATTGAAGGTTTGGCAAAAATACGTGTAATTCAGTTATAATTGTGTTCTGTTCTAAGCTTATATTAGCTGTGTTTTGCAAGAGTTGCTTGAATCTGTTTCTCTTTGTGTGTACCCCTGCTTAGGGAGTTTCAAGTGGCTGGAAATAGCATGGGGCTCTGTTCTTCCACCCATGCTCAAAGAAAAAGATATCTTGTGCCTTGAAAATATGCTGATGTGTTTGACTCCAAAGTTTTCTCCTTCCACAATGTAATTGTGGTGCATCTGTACCCATAAAATATGGTTATAATAGGTTTTCCCCATACTTCAATTAATTTTTAACCCTCTATACCAGTATCCATCTTCCATATCCGCTTTGAGTAGCAGGTGGTTGTCTTGTGGGGTTAACAGAAAAAATATAAACTTGATGACTGATTAATGCATTCAAGAATGGCAGGACTGGTCACAAACCTGGATGCTTACAATATAATTTCTAAAGCCATCTTTTGGCCTGGCTGTGCCTTTGTCCAAGCCCAGACCCGTATTTTATTGTGTTCAAAGGTAAGAGGCAATTTTACCATAAACAAATACAAGGTTTTGATTCCAGTTTTGAATGGCTTGTGCTTACCTTGTAGCAGACTGTAGTTTCCAGTACTGTTTTGCAATGCTGTATAAAATTGGGACTGGCTAGACTGACACCTTCTTTTTGTTTGTTTTCTGTTTTACCTTCCTGAAAGAAGCCATAAACCGAATTGTTGGAAGGAAAGAAAGGTTCCCTGACTTAATGTAAATAAGGGGGATTTATTTTGCTATAGATGGTTCAAAAAGACCTTTTCTTATTTGAGGGCTGCTGAATATAATTACACTGTTGTGTTACAACCCTCTCTAGAATATTCCTTCAGAAACTACCTTGATATTGTGGGTGAAATTATGAAAACTTAAATTGACTGCAATTTTGTAAACAGTGGGATAAACAAGAAGAAAAAGGTTCTTACAAAGCTATGCAGTTGTATTGTTTTAAGAACTGTAAAGCAAGAATAAGTGTTATGTTGATATTGAGCCAATCACTCCTCTTCCTGAGGAAAATCTGAAAAATGGAGATGCTGTGTAGGAACAGTACTAGGCGTGTAGTTCCTACTCTACACTTTAGTAAATGCTGAGAGATTCTTAATTTACTCACAAAATATGTGATGGAGTAGAGCAGTGTTCTAAAAGGTTCATTGGAGTGGGTGTACTGTGGAGTTAACGGCTGAGATGGTTACAGGCGATTTTGATAGTAGCCAGAGGTGGCACCATGTAATGATTCATTGGCAGAATAAGAAATGGTCCGAGTCATCATTTTAGGTGTGATAAGGTGTTTAGCAGTGATAGCTCAGAGGAGAGTTACAGCTGACTGGAGCTGGTGCTGTGCTCCAGCTGAGGCAGCGTGCCCAAAACAGCAGCGTGATGCTTGCAAGGTCTCTTTGTCATTAGTGGGTCCCTGCTCCCTGAGCACAAGTAGCAGTAACTTGGAGAAGGTTGCACCTGTAGCCATCAACATTGCTTTGGCCAAACACACGACACTCATTGGAAATACCTTTTTCTGTCACTGCAGTTGTTTACACATGAAATTATGTTTTTTTGCCCACTTTCTGAGTTTTGAGGTGTAGTGTGAATAGCCGTGCTTCCGTGAGCTTTGCTCCCATTGCCATATCGCTCTGTAAGTGAAGTCATTCACAGTTTGTCAGAGTCTAGCTGTGTGGGGCTGCAGCATCTGAAATGCCTCCTTCATCACTAGGGCCTTCAGAAGCAGGTGCTGGTGCTTTGAGCAGGGCTCTGGCCTGCGGGCGGGTGTGTGTGCTGGGGTTCAGCACTGGAGCGTGCTGTGATGCTCTCTTAGGTGCCATCCTCTGGTGTGGTCAGAAGCAAAGTGGTCACGGTCTGTTGGTGAGTGACTGCCAAACCCAGGAGCTCTGCCCACTCTGATCCTGGCTGGGACCAGCAAACACGGGGGTGGGTTTGTGTCTCATGTCAGGTGGGCACCCAGCTGCTCAGCCTAGAGCAGTGGCTTGTGTTCAGCTGGGTTTCTGCAGAGAGGCAAAAGCAGTTTGGAGGTGGGATGAAGAGCATGAGTGAGTTTTGCCTGTCCTTTCCTGCCTTCATGGCAACCAGCAAGATCAGCTGCTGGTTTTCTGGACTAAGGAAGGAAAAGAAAAGGAAAGACACCACTTCTTCTGCCAGTACCCTGTGGAGCTTCTGGGATGATGGAGCCAGGGACTGCTGCAAATCTTTTCAAAACCATCTGCTTTTACCACCTGTCACTGCTTATTCACTAACATGTGGTCATGTTGGGCATTTGCTTTTAAAATCTTTCTCTGTAAGAACAGAAATGAATAGGTTTCTTCTCCAGTTCCATGCTTGAGCTGTGGGTATATAATGGAGGAGTTTCAGAAGTGCTCTGTTGTGAGGGAGAGTGGGGGGGGGAGAGAGATAAAGGGACTTGCCTTCCCGACCTAAAGCACTTTCTGATGTAGTACACGCTCACAGAGCTCTTCTATTTTTGTTATCTGTTGGTCTGAAATGCATGGCATGATTCTGTTTAAACCTAATTTTAAGGACAATTTTGAGGGTGAAATTTTGTTATAGAAGGAGCCCTTAGCAAAACTATTGCATATAGTGACTTATTCATATACTGACATATGCTTATTCATTGCTTCTAGCTTTAAGTTTAGCAGTCCAGGACTGCTTCTAGATTGCCTTTGGCCATTGAATTAAATGTCATTGCTGTAAAGGACTCAACTCCTTTGTTGGACAAAAATTTTTTGAAGATGCTAAGGCTATTGCTCCCCAGGCCATTAGTAGGACACCCAAATTCATATGCAATGTATTCACATTCCTAAATTGAATGTGACAGAATTACACTCTTAGTTAACCCTCAGCCTGTATAACTGCATCCTTGGTGCTCTACTTACAACCTTGCAGACTGCAAAGAAACAATCTGCTTGCTTTTGTGATAAAAGATCTGTTTTTGCAGCCTCAGAGCTCTGATAACCATGCAGTGTGTGCAGTAGATTCTTCTTTATTCCTGTGACTGCAGCTGGAACTTCTCAGCCTAGCTCTTTACATCCCCTGTGATCCTTTCTCCAGTAATGTACATGATAGCTTTGATGTGGTTCTGCTTCTACTTCCCTGTGGAGCCCTGCTGCATGAAGAAGTGAAATCCCAGGTCAAGACGTTACAGACATTGAATGACACTGGTTTCTACCAGTGACCTCCGTTGAGTCCTTATTGCTGCTCTATCTTCACTAGACAATCCAGAGCAATAGATTCCTAGTATGTAACAAAATGTCAGTGATCCCCTCTGCATTTCTTCATGCCTTTCTTTGCATCTGAAATAAAGTTGATGACGCTTGCAGAGAGGAGAGGATGACAAGCCCCGGGATGTACCAGGGTGTTTATACCATGCTCTGTTGTGTGTAGCAAAATAACCACCAAATCTTGCACCTAGATGCAGTACTCAAACCTGCCAGCTCAGGTTCTGCAGATAACCAGTAACATTTGCCATAACAGTGTCTAGTTATGGTTTTAATTTTTCTTTATTCTTACATTTATGTTCAGTGGCTACTGCCTTGTCCTGTGCATCCTCAAAGCAGCTGGTGGGTTTCTGCTATACTTGAATTTAAGGTTTCAGGGTACCCTAAATAACATAGTGGTTTGATAGATCCTTGATTCACTTCTCAATTAATATTTTTTCATTTCCCCTATTTCCTAATCTCTGTGTCCTTTCCCAGGCATTTTGGTTTGTTTTTCGCCTCGTTCTGCTGCCACTTCACTAAGGTGAGAGAGCTCAGACTGTGACCACAAAGCCTCATTTCCTGCTGGAGGTGTATCCCTTCACCTTTGTCCCTGACCCCTCATTCCTCTGTAGTGTCAGGCAGACTGCTAGCTGTGTATTAATCTCGTTGACTAGGAGTAGAATTGAACTCATCTCCTCCATGTTCTAAAGCTGTCTGTATTCACACTAAAATCAGTGCTTTACAGGCACCTATCTCAAATCTGGCATTCTGCTGTTTGCTACACGGTCCAAATCAGCTGATTTGTGGAGAAGTATTAGTTCCTGGTCCTGGAATGTTCCATCCATGGGGCCTCAGGTGTTTTGGCCCAGCATTTTTTTTCTGCTGGATGTTTGTGTTGGCCCCTGTACAGCTGAGATTGTGTTTCTGCCATTGGGAACACTGAATTTTCCACTGAGGGGAAAGCCTATTGCTTTGGCTGGCTCAGGGTTTTTCAAGAACTGATAAGGCATTGCTTACAGCTGATAAACTTGTCCACAAAGAGCTCCCAGCATGCAGACCGAGGAGAAGGTGGAGGTGTGTGCTTCCAAGATGATGTGATGACAACCCACCCATATTTTAAAGATGAGATCTCTGGACTCTGCCAACACAGTAATACTGTTGAACCAACCACATATTACAGAACTAAACTGTGATCTGACAGCAAGTCAATCACAGCCTACAGAGGCATTAGCTGCTCATACTATTCCACTTGGACAGGGGGTGTGTGCCTTAGTTCTCAGGTTTCTCTTGGAAACTTTTGTCTGTCAGTGCTACATTTACTGCAGTATGGGTTTTCAAGTAATGAATATTTGTGTTTCAGTAGTCACCCCTCTGCTGGTGAATCACCAACAGGCTGAAGTTGCATTAATACTGAACACATTTGTCACCTTTTCTGGAAGGCCAGAATTCCCCCAGCCCAGGATACTGATGTACACAGGAGGACAGGTTGCTTTGCTCTTGACATTCAATATGATTTTAAACTTCCAGTCTTAAAGGTTATAGGTTGGCACATCTAGCTGTTGGTATTTAATGTTAAAAATTAGATAAGCATATTGAAAAAAAGAAAAAAATAATACACAATGCCAGAGGTTCCATTGCTGACCATAGATTACATCCTTGAAGATGGGGAAGTTCTTGCCTTCTGAAGTGACATAATCTGCATTTATCAAAACCCAACTTCTCTGCTTGTCACTAACATTTAGTTTCCCTGGCAGCCTAGGTAAGTCTTGTTCTGCGAGATGAAGTAAGGTGATCTGGAGCCCTTCACAGGAACTTGTTTCTGATCTGAGGTTCATGTGTTCAAAATGTTAAAACAGTCACAATACTGTAAGTCTTTCATTAAATGACAGGGTGCTTTCAAAGAGAGTAGTTCTCTTAGTTTCTACATACGCCTACACTGAGCGTGACTAATGTGATTGTGACTGTGAGCCCTTAAATAAAAAGTGGAATTCTAGAAGTAGGTCTCATAGCATTCCTAGATACAGAGCATGAAACTTGTACTTTGTCTCCTGGGTAAGAAGGGTAAGCTGAATTTATTACATCTGATTGTTGAAATTAAGACAGTAGGATTTGGTTTTGTGAAATGCATGCAAGTCCTCATATGGATTTTTACTCTTAACATATAATTTTCAGTGTGTTGTCTATATTACTACTCTAGAGTAGCGTTGGCAGCATTTGGTGCTTTGCTCCAAGCAGCTATGTAAAAATACCACCCAGTACTGCTGACTCATTTATAAAATAAAATGGGCACTTCCTTGCACTTACTTTTTCTTTTCTTTCTGTCTTTGACTTCAAAAATCTTACCTGCAATGTGCAACTTTATGTCCTTTCCATGCAAAGTATAGTGCCCAAAATATCTTGTTCAGAGATGCTTTTTATCTAAAGTGCTCATAATTACTAGCAGCAGCTTCTTTTAAATCATTTACAAATTTTCACTGGAGTGTTCCATAGGTAGATGGGTTTCTGTTCTGTACAGTGCTGTGCAAAAATCTTAGCAAACAAGAAAGCTCCACTTGCACTAATAGAGATATTGCATCTATTTGATAATTCTTTTGAAACTTCAGGAAGATCAAGGCCAGGAAAATACAGTAAGGATAACTAATTCCATGTTGAAAAGGTCATATTTCATTGCCTTAGCTTTTTAAAATGCCGTGTTTTGCATACTTTATGGAAATTTACCCTAACAGAGCACTGAGTGCACTGTTAGGTAAAATATATCAATTTTCTGTTTTCATTGTCCTCCTATTCATAAGTTGTAAGCCTACAACTATAGAACTCTTTGTTTGTTTTGTTTTGAGTGTTTCTTCATTGATTAAATAATTTCTTTCATGAAAATAAATATCTGGTGATATTTAGCAGATATTTAGCAGGGGAACATATCTTCAGATGTTTTAGCATAAGCATGAAAATTCTACTAATATTTCTCCACCAGGACTTTATACTACAAGAACAAGATATGCTGGACCACAAGTAATGCCGTCTCTGTACTCTTGAGAAGGTTGTCTGCCAGAAAACATTGATTTTAGTGTTCCTATTAAATTTGTACTTTGTGTTTACTCACACGCTCATTGGAAATGTGCATTTTCTTTGTAAGAGTGTGGCATTAGTACTGGAAAGCAAAGGGAATGTAGCAGAGCACACGAGTGATAAGTGGTGCAAAGTATGTGAAAATCAGGTAAACGTGGTCAATTTGAAGTCAGATACAGAGGTCTGCCGGCATGACATAGGCTGAATGAAGAGGAGCAAGGCAGTGCTTTACACTTTTTTCAAACTTAACTGTTACAAAGATCATGAGATTTAACTCTGCTTTGCCCTGTGTGGCACATCTACGGTGCTGTGTCCAGCTCTGGGCTCCTCAGCACAGCAGGGCCATGGAGCTCCTGGAGCGGGGCCAGCGGAGGCTGTGGAGATGATTTAGGGCCTGGAGCATCTCTGGCAGGGAAAGGCTGAGGGAGCTGGGGCTGTCCAGCCTCGAGAGGAGCCCCAGCTGAGAGGGGCCCTCAGGCCTGGGTGTCCCTGTGTGCAGGGAGGGCTCCGAGCAGGGCCCAGGCTCTGCTCCGGGGGCCCAGCAATGGCACCAGAGGAACGGGCAGGGACTGATCCCAGGAGGTTCCACCTGGGCAGGAGGCAGCACTTCTTCCCTGGGCAGTGCCTGAGCACTGAACAGATTGTCCAGAGAGGGTGTGGAGTCTCCTCACTGGGGATATTCCAGACCCCCCTGGACACAATGCTGTGCCCTGTGCTCTGGGATGGCCCTGCTGGAGCAGGGAGGTGGGACTGGTGACCCACTGTGGTCCCTTCCAGCCTGAGCCATCCTGGGATTCTGTAGCAGAGTGTATGTGTTTTCTAAACACATGGAGTAGGGAGTAGTGTTCAAAACAGCATAGAGTTGGAAACAGCTTCCCTTCTTATGTTCTGAGCACTGAGAATTGGCATCAGCACAGAGGGCTTTGTCTGAAGACCTCTGGAAATGCTGCCATTAGACAGCATTTGGGTCCTCCTGTTTCTCAACTCGGAAACAAGTAGTGACGAGGTTGCAGCGGATTGCAGGTCTCTGGTAAAGGCAGAGGAAAGGGTAGGTAGCAATCTTGCACTGAGCATTCAGGAAGGTATCCTGGCAGATCTGTCAAGGCAACAGTGAGATTCTTTAATGTCAGTGAAGGGGAGTCTCACTGTGTCTCTGCTGTTCCCCTGGAGGAACCACATCCTAGCAGAATCCATGTGGAATCTAGTAATTTTAGTCCTGTTAAGTAAGTTTAATTTCATGTGTCAGAAAGGTGAGTTACTCTTTTTCTTCATTCCTCCAGTTATGTTGGAGATACTATTAAGGGAAAGGTTGAAAGTTTTCTTTGTGCTGTGGGTATTTCTTGGCTCTCTATTCTTCTCCCTTAATCAGTATTTTGAGGCTAGTGCTCAGAATATTTGGGTTCTCTTCTCTTTAATTTCACTGGCTAGTTGTGAGAAGCACTTTTTGGTAGATAGCTGCTCATGGAGCTTGAGGGCAGAGCCCTCTCCAGTTTTATAAGGGTGAGGTGGGGATAAATGCTGTGTCCTCAGAGCCCAAGCAGTGTGGGATTGAGTGCATGGGCAAGAGGTGCCCTGTCTTGCAGTTTGTCCCACAAGGCAAAAGTCATGATACGTTCTTGTTCCAAACACAGTTGTGTACAAAAGCAAAGCTTGCCTAGGAGAACTTAAATAAGCAGTGCAGCACAGGAAGCAGAATATTTTACTACTCAGAACTATTTTTAAAAGCTGGCTATGTTCAAATCTGTCAGGCCGGATGGGATTGATGCTAGGATGCTGAAAGACATAGGTGATGCAATTGCAATTCTGCTGTTGCAATTCTCCATGAAAATATATTGGAGAGGTTCCTGAAAACTAGGGAAAGGCATTATTTATTACACTCATCTTTTTAAGGAGAGAAAGAAGGGTAGCTCAGGGCTAGTCAGCCTTCTTCAATGCCTAGAAATGTTATATATCATGTCTCCAGGGAATTTGTTTTCAAATGTGAGAAGAATGAGAAGATAATAATAGTTGACCCAAATGCACCAGGGGCAAGAAGTATTTGATGAACCTAAATGCCTTTTGTGAATAAATGACCAGATGTGTAGATGTGGGCATACTGGTGGGTAAATTCTTTGCTGTGAGAGTGGTGAGTCACTGGCACAGGTTGCCCAGAGAAGTTGTGAATGCCCAATCCAGGGATGGAACTTTTACCAACCTGATCTAGTGGAAGGTGTCTCTGCCCATGGCAGGGGAGGTTGGAACTGGCTGATCTTTAAGGGCCTTCCAGCCCAAACCATCCTGTGACTCTGACTCCAGTTTTTGTTATCATCTCTCACTGAGGAAGTATATAGATTGTTAGATTAATTGAAAATTGCGTGGATATTGGAGTTCAAAGTGTAGTCTTCCATGGCTCAGTGTCTCACTGGAGACAAATAACAGGTGGCCTGTGAGGGATTGGGGCAGTGATGTCACCTCTCTGTTAATTACTTAGATGGTGGGATGGAATGCACCCAGAGAAAAGTTATAGATCACATGAAATTGGCACGAGAGAGAGTTCAGTGCGTGAAGTGGTAGAAATTCAATTCAGCTGGGTCTTAGGAAGCCTGAGATTTGGCTAACAGAAAGCTCTTGAAGTTCAGTGAGAATAAGCCTGAAGTTCTGTGCTCATGCAGATCAACTCCTTGCAGCAATGTAGCCTGGGAGGCAGCTGGCTGAAGAGAACATTTGTGGGAAAGCTATGGGATGTGATGATTGCTACCAAGTCAGAAATGAGTTAGTGATGCATTTTCATTGCAAATAAGGCAAACAGCATGGTGGTCTCCATGGACAGCAGATCTGGGGAATAATTGTCCTTCTCAGCATTGCTGAGTACTCTGGTTCTTCAGTTGGTCCTGAGGTTCCTCAAATGAAAAGCATGATGTTTAGAAAATGGAGAGAGGATTAACAAGGTGATTCTGAGCCATAGGAACCATAAGTAATGAGGAGAGATTAGGGTCCTTGGGCTGTTTCAGTCTGCCCAAAGGAAGCGGCAAAGGGGCCCAGAAGCCTGTAGCTTCTTGAGGACAAGTTCTGATGACTGTGGAAATGAACTCTTGTTTGTGGCAGATCGTTAAAACAAGGAACAACTGTCACAAATTGCACCTTAGACTGGCCATTATAAGTTCAGACTGGTTATTAGGAAAATGTTTTTCACCACTGAGTAGCACAAGAATTTTAAAATGCCACCCAGAGAGGTGGTGAAGTCTTTCCTTGGGTGTTTTTGAGACTCAGCTGGACCTCATGTGGCAGACCTCATCTAGTACTGATGAGAGTCCTTCTCCAAGCAGAGAATCGAACTGCTGATCTACAAAGAACTGCAGCAGAGTTCTTTGTGTTTTTCTGTGATTCTGTCTAGGACATCAGGGATGAGCAATGCAGAGGAAGAATTCTGTGCAGCTGTGACATTCCTGTATCTGTGAGGGTGAACCTGAAATGGTAGACAATGGAAGTCCTTCTATAAAGATTTCCTCCTTACTATCAACTTGAAATGTATCCATGTACTAGGAGTCCTTAACTCTGTGTGAGATGTGGGTTTATATTGCCTAGCCATTTTCAAATTTTCTTCTCTTTTGACACGCCTTAGGAATAAACACCACAATGTCCACATGACATAGGAAGCCAGGTAATTTGTACTTCATCAGAATTATTTAATTTGAATTATTTACTGAGCATTATGTGTACTGCAGTCATTGCTTCTCTCTTTGTAGGTGTTCTAGGAACTGTAGAAATGTATAGAAATCTGGTTTTGAAACTTAATTTGTCAAAAGTAAGAGAAAGACACGTGAGAAAATCAGCTGTCAGGATCATAATAGAACTGTTTTCACAGGTCGCTGTTGATGATTGTTTTCAATTGAGTTGATCCTGGTTTTAAATCTGACTGTGATTGATTGCGAATGCTGCAACATTTAATTGACGAGCCCAACTAATGGAAAAGTGAAAAAGTAGTCGGCTAAAAAGCCAAGATAATTGGAAGCATGATTTTATCTGTAATCCAGGGTAGGAGTGGAGACAGACAGAATGGGGTCAACCTTTGACAAGCTAGAAAGAAACACCCAAAGTCCTGGTTCCCCAAACCCACAGCCAAGTCCCATTGCCAGAAGCCTGTGCGTGGGAATTCCCTCCCTTGAGGCTGGCCAGGAAAAGGTGTTGCAATGGTATGTTGGTCATCCTTCGTGTTTTATCTGACTCTCAGATAAACACTGTTGGCTTAGGAAAGCCTGGATTTAAACTCTTGACTTTAATTGGCATGTACTGAATGAAAGTACTAAACTGAACAAAATCTTACTTGATGTGTGGTCATCATTTCCGTATTCAGGATATTTCTGTGAAATACTTGCCCAGACTATGTCTGTGTGGTGAAAATTGGTGTTACTCTTGGTTTACTGCACTCTTCTGTGCTAAAGGGCTTTGCTGTGAAAACAATGCAATGTAGAAATGCTGCTCTGAGTAGATGTGGATTTTCTTCTTATGGTTGGTATTGCTATAGCAACATTTCCCTCTATCCCTCCAAGCCATGACTGTAATTATGAAAGTTGCCATTGATCTTATATGAAGTAAATTATATCTGTGTTTAACAATGAACTACTAATGCCAAATGAAAAATAATTGCTTTTCCTATTCATCCCCTACCAAGCTTCAATTTTCATTTCAACAAAATAATTTTATTTTTAGGAATTCAGTTTTTCAGTAAGTTGTTTTTGGATGTGAACACAATTTTTCAGTTTCTAGATTTAATATGTTTATTGTAGCTTGATTCAGTGTTCACTGTGGCTGTTTTACTAGAAAGGTTCTTGTTAGGAATGCCTCTGCTGGCTATATTGGGGGGTTAATTATGACCTAGTATAGATCTCGGAGGAGGTATACAAAAAAAAGGGACATTATTTACATGTGGAACACCTTGAAAATATATTTCAAAGATTTTTCAAAGGTAAACATTTCTTATGTAAATCACATTATTCATGTATTAGGAATATGTGCTTGTTCATTTTTGTTTTCAGTCCAGAAGTAGGAGCAGCAGTCAGAAGTAAGGGTATGCTCAAGGGGTATCTAAGAAGACAGGATGGGACACTACCTGTCTTCTTGGGTACCCTGCCTGAAAGTGAACTGTGTGACTGCAGCCAGCAAATCTCATTGTTAGACTACATGCATAAACCCACAAGCACATAGGAATTAGAATATACAAACCTGATTCTGGTTAAAGCCCATAGGTTATGCAAGAGCATTTATGAAATGAACTTAAGAACTGCAGAGTGACAGCAGCTAAGGTAAGAGTGCAATCAATCATGTGTAATCGCATTTTGCTCAAGAAACTGAGAGGTCACTGTTATGAAAACAAAAGCATAAATCAGTTTTTGTTTCTTGGATATGATCTGCTTGCTCTTCTCTGAGCAGCCCAGCTGGGAATTCTGAGCTGAGTTTGCAGTCACATAGCTTTGAAATAAATTGTAGTGTTACTTGTATTTCTTGGTTCTATTTGTCATGTAGTAAGTGGCTTGTTAATTTTAAATTCCACTTTGTGCTTAGACTTTAGACTGGATTTTATTTGAGAGATTCAGGGCTCTTGAGGTGTGATACAAGTACAGTTTACTGAAGGGCCTTTGTTTCCATAGAAGTGAGAAGTGGTTTTGGGCCCCTTGTACCAAAGTCACAGTGTTAACGTGATCCCACCACTTCTCTTTATTTTTCAGTGAGTTCTGAGAACAGACTCATCTCTACCTCAGGTTGTAACTTAGTTGCCCCTCTCCTGAAATTGCCCCTGCAGAAGAGCCCTGCTAATACCTTTCTTTGGGTGCTTGGTGCCCTAATCCGAAAGGAGTGAAGAGATTGTTGTTATGCCATAAAAACACATAGGGTAGAGGTAAAATCACTTGTGTCAGTAGAGAGGAGGAGTGAAGCATATGGCTAAAGCTTTATCATCAGGGAGCATCACATTGCACAGATGATTTTTTTTGATCCCAAACATGTTTAAAACAAAGCTGTTTGATGTGTGACTAGTGTCATCACCATGTGGCCACCTGAGAATTATTGGAAACACACCAGAGCCTCTAAATCTTGTAGTTTAGCTGGTTACAAGCTACTTAACCCAGGAGTCAGCGTGAACTTTATACATATGACAACCATACAGTCTCTTTTGATTCTGGAATGCTGTTCCTAATGGAAATTTTATATGAACACTAGCATGAGATTACAAAGTATAACATGGCATTTGTAGGCAGAACTTTTTATGTGTGAATGTGGGACCCAAAGGCTGTGAGCCACTTCTGACACAGGCCTGATGAGTCTCATGTTTCACATGTAAGACTCAGTTCATTGGCTTCTCTTCTCTAAAATTCTGTCTTTGTGGATGATTTCTCTCTGGCTCCAGGCTACTGCTGATGGTGAATTGGTAGAGTTGGAGAGGCAGTGTTATATGGGACTGTGCTGCAAGCCAGGTTTTGCCTCCCAGCCAAACCTACCTGTAAGATGTTGAGTATGGAATGCTCACTTTCTTCATGACCTGAAAGCTTAACATGTGCCCTCAAAACCCTGATCTATCACTTCTTTCTTCTTTCCACTATGCTAGTGCGGACTATGTCTTTCCTGTTCGTACTGGAATAACTTGGATGGTGTAATTTAATATTTTGGTGTTGTTTTTAGATTATTATTATTATTTATTTGATCTGCAATGGAATTCATCAGAATGAGTGATGTGCATTAGTTTATGGTCACTGAAGACTTTTGGTTTACATTTTTCATGGTTAAAAAAGGTGTTTAAGTAAACTAGAATTGCAGAGAACTTGGTAACCAGCAGAAATCTTTTTTTTGTGCGTCAGTGTGGGATAACTTAGGGGAACAAAAAAGTGTCAAGGTTTTGTACTGATTTTGTACTAATGAATACATTATTTGCAACCTTAATATCATGACTACAGCAACTTTCTTTTTAAGGCTTTAGCTGGCACGTTAAAAGATAGGACTCTCTATGTAAGTTTTGCTCTGCTTGCCACACTTCTTTGTCATGAATTCTGACCTTGTCAAGTGGATTGTTTTCATAACTGCTAAGCAACAGCAAAAACCCAAATCACAAGGCATTACCAGAGCAGCAGTCTGCATTTCTGTGGCCTCCTGCCATGGGATGGAGTCAGTCTGCATGCTGCAAGTGCTATGAACTGCAGAAGCAGTTTGGCCAAGTTTGAAGGCAAAGCTTTCTTTGGTTTTCTGTGTTATACTGTCTTAGTAAATCTCATAATTGTGAAGGCATTCAGCGTGTTTTTATGAACCAGAATAATTCAAAGGCTCAGTAAAGGGAGTATAATGTCCTACATGGTAGTTACTTGGGTAGATGTAATACCTCAAAACTGCCTTGTATATCCTCCAAATGCCAGAGACCGTTAGTTCCTGTCTGCTGCAGACTGAAAGGGAAATGCATTATCATGCTGAATGTAAGTTTATTAAATGACTCAACTAAATGGTTTTCATTCAGGTATGAGACTTGTCAACTGTATTACTTTAGTTTTTTTTAAGTTGTTGAAAATGCTTCATTTTCTTGCTAAATGTGTTACAAAATCCTGTGTAAATACAACTGTGCAGTGAACTGTCACTTTTTTCTTTTTAAATTTGCCCGCTGTAAATTTAGTTTTGTTCAATGAAGCCTATAAACTGAGCAATGAGTTGGGAGTGTATAACCTTGGAACCCTTCCTTTGTGCCTGACTCATAGACACTTTGATTTAGCTTCAGGGATGACTTTCCTTAGATTCTGTTATCCTTAAATGGCACTAGTTTTGCCAAGCTTGGCTATTCAGGAAACATAAATCTTGTGCTCAAAAACCTTGAGAAAGCACTGAATAAGAAAATACTTGGACAAATGAGCAAATCTGTTTGCATTCCTAAGCTTTAGTCTTCTCACTGCAAAAACTGAGGCTAGAAGAGCAAAATTCACCTGTAATCCCGGTGTCCAGGAGCTGGCTGTTTAACAAAAATATTACTGCAAGTATTGTTCTGGTATCGCTAAGAATGGGAGTACTGTAATATGGGCATAGTCTATAAAAGATTTTAGCTACAGCCAAAACCAATATGTGATGTGTTGGATGATGTCTGCTGGTTCTTCTAAATTCAACTTTCTCCATTCAGAAGCTGTCGATTCTATTTGCTTATGAGCAGGGCAGTAACTTAGTTGCTTACTTAGTTGAAGGAAGAAGCCACTAAAATCACATAAGGATTTACTTATTGCAAAAATTGTTGTGTTATGGGTACAAAACTTGCCAGAAAATGTAACTGTTTTAATCTTCTCTGTCCTTCTTGATGCAAAATACAATCACAGCTCACCCACAAAGATCGTGACAAGGTCTGGCTGAACTCTGTAAGTTTCAGTTTGATCTCTCTGGTTTGTTTGGTTTAGGGACATTTAAGCACCTTGTTTTGTTTGGGCACAGTGTGCTTTGTGTCCATGGTTTTCTGCTCAAAGCTTTTACCAGAATACCAAATTTTGGTGATATGCAGTCAAGTGCTTTTTTGCTCCGTAGACTTTGGGTGCTTGTCTTTTAAAAGTAGAAAGGGGTGACAAGAGAACCAATTGGTTCATGCATGAGCAAGAATTTTAATTTATCAGTTATCTTGCAACCCCTTGTTTTCCTCACTTTTTGTTTTTGGCCTGTCTTTTGATATTGCTGAAGATGGAAAGGGAAGTAAAACAAGTTTTCCCCCAGCCTCACATGGCAATAATCTGTAAACTTCAGATTTTTAGTAGTGTATCTCCAAACACCTTTTAACAAATTTAGTCTGGGTAGTTACCATTTCAAACCAGATTAACTTCATGTGGCTTTATGTGTGGGATTGTGGGCATTGTGCAGTTTTATTATCTAATAAACAACATTTAGCTGCTGGTGATTCAATCTTAATTAATGTTAGAGCTCCTGGAATTATGTTTTAATGAAGTCATGGTGAACTTTACGATCTAGCAGTCTTATACATAAGCATCTCCATGTTGATTTTTGTTCCCTTGAGTAGGGAATGTTTATTGTCTCTGTTCCAAGGACTTCCACATCTAATGTGTAGCATTTTGATTTCCAAAACAACTCACTTGCATTTTAATTTTCATTAAAAGTATCATAGAGTGTAATGGTTTTTAGTTGCAAATTTGGATGGGCAGGTAGTGCTGTAATCTTTCTTTTGACTATTTGCCACAGGCCAAGTGAAATTAAATATTTTGGAACATTTTAATTTTGCTGTCTGACAAGTTTCCTCTAAGTGAAAGCAGATGGGTGTTCATCAGCAGGAAGGGAAAAGAAATGTGGCGTGCATAACAACAAAACAATCCAATGAGTGTCCTTTTCATTCAGACTTGTGCAGGTACTTACAGTCTGCATCTGATAGTGAAGTGCAAAGATCTGAAGTTCACTTAAGGTGTGAATTATCATAAGACTTAAAGGCAGTGTTATATTTTATTTCTTAATATTTTGCATTTAAGCATCTTGGGCTTTTGACTATTTTGTGTCTTCTGTGGTTCATATTCAGCTGAAGTCCTGTTACCTAAATAGGTAGAGATAGTCCTAAGTCTCTTTGAAGTGGTAAGCTTTTAGAACATTATCATTTGTGTCCAGTTGAAAAAAAAAGTGCTTCAGATGCTGTCCTGAACCGGAATACTTTACAAATTCATGACTTTAATGCGGTCAGCCTGTCTTATTCTTTACTGTGTTATGGCATACATTATGTCCTTGTAATTCTCTTACAAGCTCATTCATTATGAAACTCTTACCAATTTTCAGCTGAGGCCAATAAAACCCATTTCTGATTTATGAGACGTAGTCAAGCAAGCAGAGTATACTCCAAAAATTAGTGTTATGAAATTTCTCTGTAATTGTTTTCAAGAGGTTTCCTAAGAACAGACTAATTTCTGTAATGTTTTTTAAATAACCTGTTTATGCTCATAGAAAGCTTAAAAAAATACACTCTAGCATGAATTCTAGATGTAAGAAATTCAGATTTTACTGTTTCTTTTAAAATAAATGAGTTCAGAAAATAGTAGTTGAAGTGAAAAGCCATCCTGACAGTTAAGGAGCATTTACAGCAGCTATGTATAACATCACCTGTCTTACAGATTATTGCAGTCTGCCCAGAAATAATTAGAGGACACACACTCCTAGGAGAAAGAAGAAATGGCCAAGCTGGCTGAGGGATGCTGCTTTTTGGTGCAGCAGCTGTGGAAATTCAGTACTACTCAAAACATAGACCACTGAGGGCTTTATCCTTATATAAATTGCCTTATTTCTTCATCTTCTACTTGTGTGAGCTTTTATTAGTGCTGAGCTTACCAACTTCATGATGTGCTTGGAAGACTCTGTGCACTTCATGCCCCAAAGCCTTTGCCAGCCTTTCTGAGAGAAGCTTGCTCCTGCTCACCCTTTTGCTCCTGAGGGGATCTTCCAGTGGAAACAGAGTTATTTGACCTGATGATGAGGTTTTTCTGGTTTGGTTTGGTTTTACTCTAAGAAATGTTATGTAGGTATGGCCTATAGCTTGCTTGAATTACTTTACCAGACTTGATTTGGTAATTGGGAGATTTGAAAGGATTCTCAAAAAAACATTAATTTAGATGACATATAAATGCATAATTTCTTTTCTTCTAATTGTGGTCAACAATGTGCTTAAATCCACAAAACAAAGCCCGTGTTTCATTCCAGGAGGAGTGATACACATTGCACCCTAAAGTACAGAAAACAGTGTCATTAATTACAAAATTATGTATCTTGGGGAATCTCTGGTGAACCATTGAATCTCCTCTCTTGATTTGTGCCTGCATTAAGTGCTACTCAATTGTCCTTGCTAATTTGCAATTAAATCTAGTTTTGGATGTGGTTGGCTTCTTGGTTGTTTATAGGGTTTTTTCCCCCTTGCTAAGCAGTACATTAAAGTAAAACCTCTTTTATCCCAGTCACGCTAAACGTGCTTCAGTGTGATCTGAGTCAAACAAATACTTGACAGCCAAGAGGAATTTCTGCTTCTGGAATTTCTGCTTCATGCTTGTGGAGCTGCTAAACTCAGGTGCCACAGACCACATCTTGGAATGATGTTGAAAGAGCCAGCTTCCACTGAGCATTTCTCTCCGAGGCAAAAGTTCTCACTGTGAGAAGATGCCTTCCAGTTGTGCCCTAAAAATCCTGCCAGAGCACAAGTGGCTCTTCTTCTAAGCCACTGCAGATCTTTGCAGCTATTTCTGGATACTGCTCTGAGATTAGAGGAACTGGGTGGGTTGAGAGCATCAGTTGTGCTCCTGTTGGTAGCATCTTCTGTGGCTGGGTGCTGGAAGCTAAGCCTCAACCCAAAGTGGTTGGCAGGAAGCAGAGCAGCTTGTGAGGAGCTGCCTATGCCAAGAAGTGATTCTTTCTTTTGAGGTTTGGCTGGGGATGCAGCTCCTGGAGGGCAGTACTGCTGACACGACAAATACCAAACTGCTATTCAAAGCTGAACAGCTGATAAAAATGGGGGATGAGAGTGCAGCACTCTGCAAAATCCATGTGCTTAACTCTCAAAGCTGTTTTTGAGAAGATAAGGAAACAGAGACTGAAGATGCCACTTCCACTAAGCTGTATGTCTGTATCTTTTAGAATTAAAGCTTTGCTAGAGTGTAAGAGGCCCAGACGACCTGATAAATGTGCATTTGAAAATTGGAAAGGGCAGCACCATCTCCATAATTTCTAACTGGCTTTGGAGCCAAGCACTCCTGGTACCATTTCTTTGATTCATGAGAACAGCTAAAACCTAATACCATTATGGAACATAGTCATCTCTCTAACAGGCTTCCTTTCAGATAACTCAAAAGTTTTTTAAAGCTACTGTTCAAAATTCATTTCACAAGTCAGGCTCAGAATAGCAATAGAAAAGTTAGGAATTTGTATTTTGCTAATTCTGAGTGGAACTGTGCAGAAGGAAAAATTTCTTAGGAAAGTTAGTTTTCAAGGCTGGTTTGAGAATATATTAACTTGGTTTGTCATGCTGTCTTTCTGTGTTTTAACTCTGAACTGTTTCTGAATTTATGAACATTGGACAATTTTCTTGTCATGCATTTCATTTGACCAAGACCTGCTCCCCGTAAGTGCCAGGGAGAATCAAAACAAACCAACCATTTTGTTATTCAAAATTGTGCCTTTGAAACTATTCTGACATTTGGCCAGGCACCCAGGCGCTGTGTTTTACAGCTTCAGCCAATCCATTTACATATATGGCAGAAGGGGATCTGCTAATCAGATCTAGTTGGAAAAGTTCCGATAAAACAACTTTTGCAAATGTTGTGCTGTGGCACAATTCCTGCCTGCCTCGGAAGGATCCGCAGCGCCTGAACACTGCTGCTCTGTGGGCAGCGCCTGGCCCAGGACAACAAGGTGTTTGTCATGGAGAGGGAAAGGGATAAAACTCTGGGAGCCTCAGCTCATGGGAGGCTGTGACCTCAACCCTCAAGGCTCTCTGGAGCAGAGAGCTGTGAGGGTCATTCCTGATGATATTTGGCCTGTGCATTAAAGATATTTGTGGTTTTCTCATAGGAAGGGCATGGTGTCAAAAGCTGAAATTACAGGTTTTGGCATAATTTAAGAAGTTTTTTTGGTTATTGTTGTCCTTTTTCAACTATTTAAAAGGATTGTGGGGATTGTTTTACTTCTGGAGCTGTGTTAGTCTTCCTGGAAGGACACTGCAGCCAAGAGCTGCTGGGTGTTTCTTGCATCTTGCTGTGAATATGCAGTAGCATATTTGAATGCAGTAGCATCTTTGAATACAAATACTGATAAAAATAGTAATTACAAATAATTAAGGAAGTCTAAAAATTACTGACTATCCACCAACAGGAGCACAGTAGTGCTGCAAACTTGAATAGAGAATATGGGGTCCCCAGCACAGGAAGGATATGGACCTGTTGGTGCAAGTCCAGAGGAGGGACCACAGTGACCAGAGGGATGGAGCAACTCTGCTGTGAGGAAAGGCTGAGGGAACTGGGATTGTTCAGCCTGGAGAAGGGAAGGCTTTGAGGTGACCCCATTGTGGCCTCACAGTGCCTGAAGGGAGCCCACAGGAAAGATGGAGAGAGACTCTGGACAAGGGGCAATGGCTTCACTCTTACAGAGAGCAGGTTTAGATTGGATATCAGGAAGAAATTGTTCCCTGTGAGGGTGCTGAGGTCCTGGCACAGGTTTCACAGAGCAGCTGTGACTGCCCCATCCCTGGCAGTGTCCAAGGCCAGGCTGGATGTGGCTCTGAGCAACCTGGGCTAGTGGAAGGTGTCCCTGCCCATGGCAGGGGATTGGAATGAGATGGGCTTAAGGTCTCTTCCAGCCCAAACTATTCTGTGAGTTTATGACCATACAATGTGTATGTGCCCTGCATATAACATAAGCACCTCTTTCCTGATTTGTCTAACACCTGTAAGAGGATGGAAGGTGGGATTTTTTTTTTTTACATCCCTGCCAGGGCACTAACCTTTTTTTAACTCTAAAGGGTTTTGGCTCAGTTGAACAGTTGTTAAAATTAATGATCTTTGGAATTAGTGATAAATGCGCCTCTTAACCATAGTACAATCATGACTCTGTGTTCAGGCTGACTTACTACTTTTGTCTTTTTTCATGCATACTACTTTGTCTCTCTTTTTTAAAATCCCGATAAAACTTTAATTGTCCCATTATCCTCCCACATGTTCTGCCCTCTAGCAGATCTCAGGGATGGAAATGTACTTGCTGCGAAGTCAAAGGTGAATAAACTAGAAAAGGTGCATACACCTTTTTCCATTTGGGTTTGTTCCATATTTTTTGTATGTCATATGTTTCCTGAAACATTTTATTTATTTACTAAGGGATTATCTTGTTTGTACTGATAAGCATAAGGAAAGATGAACAAGAATGCCTTCTTTTACCATCTTTTGAAGAATTTTCACTACAGAAAGGAAGAGGAAAGAAGAGAAGGAATATTTTTTTCTTTCTTTCTTTTTTTTTTTTTTTTTTTTTTTTTTTTTTTTTTTTTAACTAAGCATTACATGGTAATAACTGCCTTGACTTCTAGCAGACATGGTATTTTACCTTTCTGGTGGAAAGCCATAGTTCTTAATGTGTATGCAGCATCCCAGCATGACAGGCTCAAAGAGAAGTAGACCCCTTGTGACAACAGGAACACGGCAGGATCTTCATCTTGTGTCTCAGTGGTACTAATACATCAAGGTTGTTGTGGCCTCTCTCTCAGAGAGCCTAAAAAGATGACTGTGTTTATATATAATGGTAGTTATTTGTTTGACTTTCTGGGAGTTTTTCTTTCATCTTAAACTCTGTTTGATTTTATATCTTTTTTTAAGCTGTCTACCAATATAGAAAAAATAGAGTATTTTCTTTATTTATTAATAAATGTCAACATGGAAGCTTCAAGGGATGAGGCTAGGTTTAGATAAGAGTATATAGGAGTGGTAACACAAGAGCAATCTTGCATTACAACATCAAACCTAAGGGCAAAGACATGGAAAATTCAGATAAGTAGCAAGATTTGTCATCTGCTTAACTTAATGACTGTTTTATGTGTTTCATAGTGCCCCAAGCTAGGATGGCATGAAAAATAGCAGAAGGTACCAGCATCTGTAAAATCTTCAGCTTGGGACCTGATGTTACTCTCCCTGCTTTCCAGTCTCAGCACTTGGTGTGGTGCATACTATGAATCCCTTCCTTTCCCAAGCAGTGAATTGGTGGACTTGGCATAAGCAGTGTTTCTGAACCTTTTTTTATTTGTGGAAATTACAATATCTTTGTGGGAATTCCAATATATTACCTGTATTACAATATCTCTCTCTCTGTCTCTTCAACCTGCAGATTTTGGCAGTGATTCATAGACCCCCACAGGAGTCTGTCTGTGGCCACAATCAGGGACCTGGATCAGTGGCAGGAAACCAGAAGAGAGATGTCCAGAAAGAATAGTGTTTGTTGCCTGCCAATTTGATAGTGTCAGGCTGAGAACAACTTTATTGTAAACGATGCAAAGAGTGATTTCCAGCAGAGAAAACTGAGCAGCTGCTCCTTTCCTGGCTCTCCTTGCTTCAAAGCCACTGATTTTGCAGGTCAAGTGCTACTACTTGGGGTTTTATTGTCGTTCACGTGCAGTATGTGCACCTAACAAATTTATGAGCTGGAGATGGTAAGAATTTAGCTGTTTCCATCACCAATCCACCTGCGGGAAGGGAAAAGTAGTGAGGGCTTTTTAAACTTCGGAGAAAGACAAAGTTCCTTTTCCTCAGGTGCTGGAAAGATGAAAGCTACAAAGCTTTCAGACAGGGATAGCTGGAGGCATTTGCTCAATGCTGTTTACTGATGTTTCATAGAGCTACCATGGAAGAGTAGGAAGCTTATTTAGAAGTTTTTAACACGTCATAAATCTTTCTTTAAAATAACTCTTAATGTGGCTTCCTAGAAGCATTTCAAGGTATCTGACAGATAGAAGGAATTCTGATGTGATTGGCTTTTTATGTAATGCCACATTTTCCATAAATGAGAGCTATAAAAAGTGTTTCCTCTGCTTCCCCCTCTACTCCAATATCCTAAAATAAGCTGAAGATGATGTATTATAGATTGCTAGCTTGTGCCTCTTTTTAAATTTTTCATAGCAAATATTGGAGCATTTTTCGTTTCTATGCATGTTTTCCTGTCAGCAGAAGAAGATTACAAATACATGCATGATAGTTAGAGGTATGTTGTGTGTTTTTTTTTTTTTCCCCAGGTAGCTTATTATAAAATTTCACATGATACTCTGTCACACTGGGTGTGTCAAATAGGTAGATATAATGAATTACAAAACTGCCATACATAAATTATTGTTCCTGCCATAATGTGTCAAGTAGAACTAACTGGAATATATTTTCTTCCAGATATGCATATATGCATACTTTCACTGTCAAAATTTCCTTCCTTGCAGGTACTGCTTTAAGCAGTTGGGCTTTTTTTGGTCAAGAACTGTTTAATTGATTTTTGTTGATGCAGACTTAAATAATGAGTTCTGGGCCTATGGCTGCAATTTGGTGATGTGAATTGGAAAAAAGGGTTTTCTGTAGCTTTCTCAACCAAGCAGGTAAACTTCCTGAAATAGATTAACAGAATGAAAAACACTGTTTTTCTGATTTTTATCAACGCCAGGTTGTTTTTTGCCAGCCATGATGTGACCTCCTTTTTTTTTTCTTAGATTTGTATGGATTCTTAGACTGAGAATTGCACCTTTTGGGCACAGAAGGCCAAATGCCTACAGAATACCAAGCTGTAGGAATACCAAGGGGAGCTTCTTAAATCACTGAAAAATTTAGTAGCAACAAGGTTGGAGCTGTGCATTGTTTCTGTTTCTTTTGAGACAGAGCTACAAGTTAAAGGTCCTCATTTAGAAAAAACACCTTTATGGTTAATGAACACTATGCACTTAGTTGATATTTTTTCCTGTTGTTTTCTGTCCTTTTTTTATAAAATATCAGTAGATATATGTTAGTATGAAAACCTCTGCCCGCCAACCCTTTTTCTTCTTCCTCTCCAATCTGATCAATCTAGTAGTAAGACTGTAATTAAAATTAAGTTTGTTGGGGCTGTAAAGTGGGAAGGGCTATGCATCTTGTATCAAATACTGTCACGTATTCTTCCACCCTTATTTCCATCCTGATGTCAGGCAACAGCAATAACAAAGTGATAAACACTTCATCTCATCATCCTCCGCCCTTCCATAAGACTCCCTGGTTGCTACGCATGGTTTTACCACTCTTGCTTTATCAGCTGCTATCGTCACAGCCATTGTACTGGCCTCAAAATGGTAATCTGCAGCTTTGATGTACTGGTTGCTTACATTTTCCATGCCACAGTGCCTTCCTTTTGCTAAGCGAATTCTGCAGTACAGAGGCCTGCTAGAGTAGGTGAGGGTAACGGCTGTTCCTTGAGGCAAGAGCCCCAAGGCAGCTCTTGAATAGGAACTACAATCCTTGTGTGACACAGGGGTTTGTTATCTTGCTTTTCCGTGAAGAGAGAAAGTGATCTATATGTAGCTGTCAGAAAGAAACTGCTCACTCTTGCACACCAGCAAGACAAGGATGTCGTCACTGGCCAGTGCACTATAAACTACATTAGAAAGATGCTGATGCATGGATTCAGCCCACCTTGGGACTGCTTGGAAAAAAAAAAAAGCCTTTCTGTCTGTCCACATCCTGTGGGTGCAGCAGCACACGCCCATGATAAGGCAAAGTTCCTAACATAATTTGGGGTGCCTGTGAAACACTGGAGGATGTAACAAAGACTGCAAGATATGTGCAGACCAAACAAGTTACATGAACTGCAGGTGAGCTCTGGAGTACTCTCTGTGCCTTTTGAGGGCAGTGTCACAATCGTTCCCATGCTCATGTAATGTGAAGGGTTTGGACAGGTTGCGTCAAAGGTGTGATGGCATGGAGAAGCAGTGCAACCAGGGAACCTGCTTCCAGCAGTCCCTTCTTTCTGCAGCCTCCTGGGGAGATGCTGCTCTTGTTCCCAAATCTAGGTTGTGGAGGTCTGTATGCCAAGTGAGGAAAACACTGTTGGGAGAACTCTTGTATTATTCTGTATTGTATTATTGTATTATTCTGAGGGTCTCTAGCCAGCCATCTGCTTTACTCAGCAGATGCTTCTTAGATACTGGATGTGGAACTAAAGAATCATAGAATGGTTTTGCTTGGGAAAGACCTTAAAGATCATTTTGTTCCAATCCCCTGCCATGGGCAGGGACACCTTCCACTAAACCAGGTTCTCCAAGCCCCACCAACCTGGCCTTGAACATTTCCAGGGATGGGGCAGCCTCAGCTTCTCTTCCAGGGCCTCATCAACTTCACAGGGAAGGTTTTTTTCTTACTGTCTCATCTAAACCTATTCTCTGTCATTTTGAAGCTATTCCCCCTTGTCCTGTCACTCCAGGCCCTTGTCAATAGTCTCCCTCCATCTATTCCTGCAGTCTCCTTCAGGTACCAGAAGGCTCCACTGAGGTCACCCCAAAGCCTTCTCTTCTCCAGGCTGAGCAATCCCAATTCTCCTAGACTTCTCTCGTAGGAGGCTAAGAGAATTTGAGCAATATAACAATTGGGAGCAGATAGTTCATCTTTCAACATCCTTGTTGGTGAAAGATACACGAAAAAGGAGTTTCTTCTGTGGCATGTGCAGTCACGAGCTGCCGTGTAAAAGGCAAAATGAGTGTCTGTGGATAGCTACCTGTAACACTTCATCTTGTTCCAGTGGAGGGGAGTCTTGTCCTTTTCTCTGGTTTATGTCCAACAGGAAATGTCACTGAGGCTGTATTAATGATACTTAAGAATAATATTCTTGGAGTGAAGAGGATTTTTAAAATTGCTATTAAAATTGTTGCATCTTTGGAGTCTCTTCGGTCTTAAACTAGTTTTGAAGGCACAGATATAATCTTGTTATTCCAAGAAGCTAAAATAGCACAAGCAGTTGTATAGTTTCTAAATTTTCCATTGGTTAACCAAATGTTTCATTAACACAGGAGGTACAGAAAGGGAGAGGCCTACTCTTGATAGCATTTTGCAAAGATTGCAGATAATTGTGCATTTATTAAGTGTCCTCCACCTTGCTACAGCACAAGACGTGCACTGGCAGGTGAGAAAAGCCTGGAGATAAACAAAGAGGCTGCATTCCTTTGTGGACTGGGAGAGAGAAGCTAGAATCTGAGCAGTTAGTCCACGTTTTGATTTTTTCACACCCATCTGGCGAGGAGGAGGAGGGGAGCACATTGCAATTCAGATGTGGATGGCTGGAAACATTTCTTTCCCTCATTCTGGGCCAGCTTCCCCAGTTATGCTCCTGAATTTTGTCTGTGGTGCAGGTGGGAGCTGGAGAGAACAAAAAGAAGCTCCTTCTAAAAGTTCTCTTTCTCTTTTTCTAAGCAAGGACTAATTTGTTTTCTGCAGTATTTTGAAACATGAAAGAAAACAGGCCATCACTGGGCAGATAACACAGGTGAAGGTGCAGTTGTTGGATAAGGATTATTTGCCATTAGAATTCAGTGCTATCAGAGAGGAAAAATTACTGGCCTGTGAATTTGAGGAGGAAAACTGTTCTGGTTAATCTGCCCAGGTTGTCAGCCCACCTCTCCTCAAGTGATAAACCAAAGTGATAATACTTAAAGCAAAGCTGTTTCACTTTCTAAATTTTGAAATAAAACAGTAATGGTTCTCTATCCTTTTGAAAGTCTGCTCATCACCCTGAAATACTAAACCTATGACATATACCTGTTCATTTTACAGAGACAGCAGTGACAATTCAGTTGCTTGTCTGTCTTGGATTTGCAAGTGAGATTGTGACTAAGATTTTCTCTGGTTTGCCTCTCAATTTCTACTCGAGGAGCAGATACCAAGTCTTGTGGGAGCATTACATGTTGGGCTGTCTTCCTTCCACACCAGGACAATGCTGTGGTTGCTCTAGTAAACACATCACCCAGATTTTGCATTAAATGAAGACTGTAGACCTGACTCTTCTCAGCAGGTAATAAGGAAGCATCAGTTCTAGTCTTTGGTCACTCCTGGAAAAATTCTCCTCACCTTAGGAGAACTTCCTATATTGCCAGCCAGCTACTTTTGAAACAGTCCAAAGCCTCAGGGCTGGAAAGGCGTTTGTCAAGCAGCTGGGAATTGGAGCATATGTCTCACTTCCTGCACCTCAGTGATGTTTCATTACAAAGTGCATCACAGATGCCTTCCTGCTCCTACACCCTTTTTTCTTGCAAAACTTCATCTCCTTCTCACTTTTGCTTGGGATTCCTCCTGCTCTCTTATCAGGAGAGTGCTGGTTCCTGTTGAAGGAATCAAACTAGGAAGAAGGTCCTAGGTCAGTTTTGGTGAAGTATCAGTTTGCACTGGGTTCAAAGCACTTTAGTCTCTGTAGCCAAAATCAGATTTTATCCATCTAGATAAGACACAATAGCTGAGATACCTGATTCCAGGTGGATCAAGTTTGGGACAGCTCAGGATGAGGGCTGACCTGTAATGACAAGCTTTACAGCCTCTTGTCACCATGCCCTTGATAAGACAGTAGACATTATCTTAGGCTTAACACGCTAACTTCTCACACTGCTGCCAACTGGAGTGCAGCCTTTAGCATAAGAAAACTCCTAAATGTATATTCCAGAAATGAAACAAGCCTTCTACCTTGCATTTTGTTATGAGAAAACCACTAAAATTCTAATAGATTTATCTAAAAATATCATAGACTTTGAGAAAGGAAATAACATGTTTTTCAAAACCCTTTATGTACCAGCACTGAGTAAAACTCAGTTGTTTGGCAATTTCTAATAATAGTAATGCTATGGATTTGATCTTTCCTCCTGGTTGCATTTCTCCTAACCAAGCTGCATTTGTTCTCCTTGGGAGAATCTTAGGTTGCTATCTCATTGCCATGGTACCCATGTGGAAGGACTTCTAGTAGGCAGAATTTACTCCTGTAGTCACACACTCTTCCTCATCAGAACATTGATCCAAACTAAGTTGTGACAAAGCAAAAAGAAGTTTTGTTATTTAAACTTTCTCTGAATTGCTGACAAAATATGTTCTGACAAGGCAAAGAGGAGGAAACATCCGCCCCCTCCCCTTACTGCCTTGACAAGTTCCTTGCAGAATCTGACTAGTTTTGGGGTGGTTTTTTGGTGTGTTAATGGTTTTTTTAAGTTGTCTTTACAGAACTTTGCTCTTTGGTGTTGCTGGTGAATAGGGCAAGCTGACAATCAACAGGCACAGGAAATGGCCGAGGCATGAATTCCGATTTGAATTCTTTATACTATAACAGCTTCATCTAGTCAAAGTCTTCCTGGTGAGGAAGAGGAATTGTCTCTGTGTTGCAAAGACCTGTTTCCCAGAATGTAAAATGGTCAAAATAGGAAGGTACTGTCCACAACCCTTAAGTCTTCTGCAGCCCTAAAAGTTGCACATACTTGTATTTGTGTTCTCTCTTTCAAATCACATCTGTTTGCTTGGCACCTGGAGTTCTTCCTCACGCAGATCCAAAATGCCTGCCCCAGCATTCAAATCCACTGCTCTGCTTGGCTTGGGGCAAGCAGCAGGATGAGTTTGCTCCAAGCCTGTTACTTTTGCTTGTGCTGTCTTTCCCTTTTGCAAGGAGATTGCTGATAGATGGAGATGTTAAAAAAAAAGAGGGCTAAGAGGTTATGTCAGCTAAGGGCACATCTGTGAGGCATTTTAGTCTGGCAGCACAGGGGCATGGTGTGAGCTGAGAGCTTCAAGGGGCATCCAGAGTGTCAGCTGACGCGTGGGTTAAAGGAGCAGTGTTAATTAATTGAAGAGCAGTGCTGTCTGGAGGGGATTTTAGCACTCCTGGTGCTGGAAGCAGCTTGCTCACAGCTAGACGAGGTTGTCCCTGCAGTCCTCTGCTGCTTCAGGGTGATTTCAGGATGTTCGCCCCTTGGCTGGTGGTTTGGATGCTACAGATGAGTTTGGTAAACACATCTCTATCTGGTTTGCTTTTGTGGGTGTATCATGTCTTTAGAGTACTGACAATATTGGGATTGCCTTCGGGCATTTTTGTTTTGTTGTGGGAAGATGGGATTTTTTTGGGGGGTTGGTTTGTTGTTTTCTTACACTGGTGTTTTGGTTATTTATTAGTAAAAACAAAGGATCTAATTTTAGTGCCTGACAGAAGAGCATTGTGTGAAGAGTGCTGTTAAGAATGGTAGTTGCAGAATGATGTGTCTTGTTGTGTTTTATTGTTTCGAAAACAAACATGCCCCTCCTCTCTAGCTGCAATCTGCTGATTCAGTTGAAGAAGCAAGGTCAGCTTTCATCACTCTTTTTTCTTTTCTTCCTGTAATCTAGAAATATTTTAGAATATTCATTGTTCACTGCCAGAGAGCTTTGTGCTTTCCTTCTTGGCTCTGCAGTCACCCAGAACTCCTGGGTGCTTCTTGCTACTTCTGCTCCACACCCCACCACCTTTTGAGCTGAAGCAGATAAAAATGGCCTATTATTTGGGAGAGAAGGAGGAAAGTTACAGGTATGCAGTCAGAGGAGGCAGGGCTGCCAGCAGCAAGGGGACAGATTGAATTAATTTGTATTTGTGTGAAAGATTTTAAAACTGGCCAGTGACCCAATGGTCAACACGATGGTCACTCCCATGCAGTGACGTGGTCTGTGCCTTACCCTGCTCTGGGAGGGATGGGAGAGGTTCATGGCAGAGAATAGCAGTAATTCAGTCACTTTTGGTAACATCAGATTTCTGAAGAGTGCAGCTGGTGGTCCACAAAACAGGTGCATCCTCTGACAGGAGCAAAGATGTGCATGGAGGGAAGGCCCCTGGACCAAGGGGGAGATGAGGGTGTTACCTCGTTCTCTTGATGAAGAGAAGGAGGTAGCACCTTCCGTGCCACATAAGATGTCTTGGGCAACAAAGATTTCAAGTCATCTCCCAATTAGATGACTGTTGCAATTGAAAATAGGCAAATCCACGCCTTCTTTTTCCAGGCTGTTGTGATAAAATGAGGAGGTGTCTGCGATGGTGACAGGTGGCTGTGGAGTTAGGGCCTGAGTCCTCGGATCTATTGGAAGGAGCAGTCCTTCGCCAATGTCTGCATTGGAGCCAAGATTTTTCAGGTTTTGTGTCTTTTACCCTCTGGGACTGGGAAAGAAAGCATTACTTGTATTTGCAGTTACAGTTGAGAGTTGTCCATGAGTGGCTGTAAGATAAGAAACTATTTTCCCTCATGAACTTCCTGGTCATTTGCAGCTTTGGTGGCAGGTGGCGGATGGCAACGTAGCTGTTAGGGCAGCCAGATAGATGAGCAAATTTGGAAAGCTGCCCTGCCTGAACAGATGTTTCTTTGCACAAACAAGTTTGGAAAGCTCCTCTGAATGGAGAGTACGTCAGATCACTGTGTTTAATAGCTCTGATTTTCATGTCAGAGAAATCAATATATTTTGAGAATGGAAAACTTCATAAAGTTACTTTTACTGTTCTAATTCAATCAGTAAGAAATACAAAAAGCACCCAGCTATGAAATAATTGAAAGTGATAGGTATGTCATAGGATTTTATTCTAATTCTTTCCCTTTCTAGACACAGCAAGAAGATTATTTTAATGAAGTAATGAGTATTTTACTGTGTAGTGATGTTTGGAGTAGAAAAGTTCAATGGAAGATTAAGAATATATGCCCAGATGACATTGAAATGGTCAATATTGCACCGTTATGAAATAAGTCAATTTCTAAGCTTTCCAACATTTGAAGTATTTCTTTAAAAGCTAACTTCATTGTGTGTGTCTGAAAGTAGTTGTAAAAGCAATACTTCACTGACTTAAACATGCTGCTGCCACCCAAACCTTTGCAGTGAATTTTGACTCCAGCTCTCATCCCCTGAGTCCCATGGGTGTCTGTGAGTGGGTGTAACCTCTGCTCATATCAGTGTGTATTGCTGTCTTTGAATGTGCTTGCTAAACACCTGGCCTGTGGAGGAGCTCCTTTGTTTTCTTAGGAATTTACAGCAGAACATTGTAATTTCTGTTCAAAGCTTGAGAAGAGAGGAGCAAGGTCCAATGGATTTAGTTAAGGATTAAATATTTATATTGTATCAGGATTTTCAAAGAGCTCCATACGTAACTGTTCCCATATAAAACCATAAACAAACTAGGCCTTAAAGAAAAATGTTCCCGTGACAGTGCCAAAAGATTAAAACCAGTATTTTTAGTATATACTTGGTGACAGAGAAAAAGCCTGGTTTCTCAGTGCAAGTGAAGACATTCTGAGGCTTGTACAGGTTCTGCCAGTGATTATCCAGCAAATTCTGTTTCTGACTAGATGCCTTTCTGACTTGTGAATTAGAAGGCCTGTAAATCTAGGCTTGGATTAGCTGGACTTACTGAATCAGAAGTGTTCCTAGACCTGCCTGTAGCTTAGCTCTGGGAGGAGTTTGGTGCCTCCAGAGCAGCTTCACTGGCAGTAAATATCAGGCTTTTTAAATCTAAGTAATCTAGTTTCCAGGTGAATGGTGTTAACCACTTAATTTCTGTCTGTTATGTGTCTCCCCAGCAGGTATCCCATGTTCCTCACCCTTCCATGCTTCCTGCCCCCTCCCTGGACTTAATGCAGTATCAGTGCTTAGTTCTGCACAGCAAGCTTCCCAACACTCAGCCAGATTCATCCCATCCATCCCTCACTGAGGAGAGAGGCAGCCTAAGAACAGATTTGATGCTGTGTGAGTGATATGAAGGAAACATGATTGTGATGTCAGTGTGCTTTAATACTGTTTTTAAGATATACAGACTTTTATTTTGCCGCTCTTAAGTTAGATGCAATCTGTTTGTGTACCAGCTCTCTGGGAGTACCAAGAGCCTCTTTGGGTAGGAAGAGCTGCAGATAAAGTTTGTTTTTTTTTTTAAGATGGATTGAAGCGTAATTCTGTCTGTGGCACGTTAACCAGAACAAGTGAGGAAATCCTGTTTCAGATGATGATGAAGTGTAGGTTGCACTTTTAACAGTGATTTCTGTCGTTACTTGACTAAACTAACTGTGGTTTTGGGGAAAGAATGGACAAACCAGTTCACACAGTGTGCAGCTGCACTGGCAGTTTTGGCTCTTTCAGTTTTGGGTTTGGAAGAAGGAGGTTATGCGAGTCTCAGCCTCTACAGCTACAGAATTGTCATACCTAATAGTGGAAAGTCATGAGTCATGCTATCACCCTATTCCATTTTCATGCCTCCAGAGTGATCTAACGTGCTTAGAAGCTGGGTGCTAATGATATCCTTTGAGGTTATTAACTTTGCAGGACAGGCTCTTTAACTGGTTATTCTGGTACAATTAGAAAATCAGTATTTCAAGTGCACAGAAAATGGCTTTTCTTTTCTGAAAACTCCTCAGAGGTCAGTGCCTTTACTTGTCCTCCCTTAACCTACGAGCTGCTTTTAGTCCTCAGCAAGCTCTGGCTGCACTCATAGTCACCCTCCCCTTTTTTCTCCTCTTGCCACGTGACCTTCTGCACACTCTGTTCACAGCTCTCTGGGGGACACAGCTGGTGTGTTAAACTGCTCCGTCAACAGTGCCTCGTCCTCTGCTTCTCACTCCAGATTTGTTCCTCCTTCAGTTTCCTCTGGAATCCCTCCTTAGGACTATAGAATTGTAGAATATCCAGAGTTGGAAGGGACCCACAAGGACCATCCAGTCCAACTCCTGTCCCTGCACAGACATCCCAACAATCCCACCCTGTGCCTGAGAGCGTTGTCCAAACACTCTTGGAGCTCTGGCAGCCTTGGGGACTGTGACCATTCCCTGGGGAGCCTGGGCAGTGCCCGGCACCCTCTGGGGGAAGAACCTTTCCCTGATATCCAGCCCAAACCTCCAAACCTCCCTGCCACAGCCCCAGCCTGCAGGATGCAGTCTGATTCTTGTCAACTGCCGTAACAACTTCGCTCAACAATTGCTCAGCATCTTCAGCAACTCCAACAGCTGTTTTCAGTTTCTTTATGTGAGCAGCTAAGAACAAGGTTTTTCTCATAACTGGGCAGCAACTAAAATTGTTTTGCTTACGGTTTGTTAGAAGTTGCTTGCTTTACAGTGTTCCTATTAAGTCAGAGAGAATGCACCCAAACCCAGGTGCATCCATATTCCAGCCTGAATTACCGAACACTGAATGAACACTGTAGAAGAATGAAATCCACCAGAGCAGATCTTTTCTGCTTTTTTTTTTCCCCATGTGATTTTTGTCTCCTTTGATCAAATTCCTTACTCGTCTATTAGATTAAGAAATATAAATTATATACAGCACTATTTCTCCACCTTACAATGATGCAGTGAGCTGGAAACTGCTATGCTTGGCTTAGATTAGAAAAGAATAATATGTGGGAGAAGTTAGTAAAAATCATAAAGCTTTTTTGGATTTGACTTTGGGAAAGGTTGTCCAGGAGTGCAGTGACTAGAAATATAGTCCAGTTGTTGTTGGGTCTAGTCTACCAGAACCAAAAGCCCTATCATGAAGTTTAATTATTACAGTGCATACTGGAATAAATACTACCAGCTGTCCTGCACCTTTAACAGTTCTGAAAGTAGATGTACATACCTTCCCTTATTCCTTAATTATGCTTTTATGTGGGAAAGTCAGAGGGTGAAAATCAAAAGCTGCAGGGTGATATGAAATAACTCACTTAGCAGCAAAGATGCATTTCATACATTTTAAAGTAAATTAATTCAAATCTACCATAGCTGTTTGGGCAGCTATGTTATGGTATCATTTCTCTTCAGCCTTCTACAGAGAATCCAAGAATTCTAAGTTTTAGCTATGCAGGCTTTCCACTTTACAGAGCTTTTAAATGTTACGTCTTTTCTGGTTTGACTTAATGAAGAAAAGTAGAAAAGGCCAGGTCAGGTGGTTGACCCAGGAAACATCATTACATTGAAAGTCCTTAACAGCTGCCTCTGGGAATGCTCTAGGGAAGCAGCAGATCCTCTATATGTCTTTAAAAAGTGAAATATTTCAGAGCTAAGGGAAAAAGCACTCAGGGGAGAAGGAAAGATATCTGCAGAAAAGGAGAAAAAGGGCAGCACAAGCATCATGGAAAGATAGAGTGATGAAGACAAGTAAGAAATATTTCACAAAACAAAGACAAAATTTATTTATCTTTTGGTAGTCAGGAAAATATTTTCCCTTAAAGAACTTCTCAAGACACCCTCTCAAAAAACAACTTCCTGACCAATACCTTTTTGCTTTTGTTTTGTTGACACACCAGAACATCTTTAATTAAACATTTTCTTTTATTTATATGATCTCTGAAACACTCATTCATCTCTAATAATTTCTCTGCTCTAGGTGCTGATTTATTTCTTACTTTTTGTACTGTTTTCACTTTTTGGCCCTTTTTGGGGCTTGTGTCAGTTAACAGTAAAGTAGTATTATGTAGTCACTCTGCTCTTGCATCTGAGACCTCAAAGTTAAGGGTCAAATACTTCTTGCTCCTCATATTTTCAGTGGGCAGAAAGAGGGGTGTCCAACAAGGAGAGTCAGAGTCTCTTTCCATTGTTCTTTTTGCTGTCTTTAGGCTGTTCACATTACTGACCTTGAGTGACAGCAGCAGCCAGCAGGAAGAGCACTTGGCTGTGCATGGAACAGAGCCACTGCTCATCCCAGCTTCCCACAGAAACCTTCATGGAAATATCACTGGAGTAGTAAGATTACATTTGGAGTTTTCGTTCTGATAAAAGAACACTTCAGAAAGGTGTAAAAATCTGCTCCCAGGGTGAGAGGAGTAGAATAAGCCAGCTCAAAAGCCAGAGAGCAGAGACAAAGCCTTTTTTTCCTGAATCAGTCTCCCTGCTTGGACACTCCCTGGTTTTAGTCATTCAGTAGCTATTTGGAGGCTTTCCCAGTGTGGGAAAGATAAAAACATTTGGTTTTGGTTGTCATTAAGCAGACAGTGTTCCCTTGATGAAAAGGAATTGTTTCCTGGGGAGCAGGTTGAGGCAGGAGACTTGAGACATCTCAGGAAAGCCTTTCTGGCCAAAATAATTATTGGGCTCCATGGTAATCTATTGTTCAAAACCAGAAATTGTCATACTCAGAATCCAGGTGTTTGATTAGTACACACACACACACACAAAAACAAAAAAAAACCACAAAAAAAAAAACCAAAAAAAACCCCCCCAAAAAACCTATAGAGAAGTTGCATAACTCTGGGAAGCTCAGTGGTTTTGTAAGTATTTTTATTTCTTTCTGAATAGAGTTCTTTATTTAGCTTGGGAAAATTATCTGTGTTTATGTCTGTCTGTAATGGCTAAGTTGTTTTTGCCTAAGCTACAGGATTATTTGTATTGAGTTTTATTTTTTTATCATCTTCATTAGTGCTAATGAAGGCTGTTTTCAAGGCCTGTATTTGGAGATAAACCAGAGGCCAGCATACCATTTACAGCAAGCAAAACTGAATGCCAGCCCAGAAAAGAAACTAAACTTCAGCTCCCCTCTCCCCTTTTATGTGTTTTTCTTCTTCCTTGTCTTTTTTGAAGAAAAAATGCTATGAAATGTGGTTACAATCAGATAATATGTAACACAGAAACACAGAATGGTTCGTCTTCCACCTCTGAAAGTTTCTTTCTCCTTGCCCATCCTGAAGATGGTCTTGATGTATGCGTTTTATTGTCTCTGAGTCTGCTCTCAGTCTCCATGGCATTCCCAAAATACCAGATTGTTTACTTTCAATGCCATCAACAAATTCATTCAGGCCCCTTGGATGCTTCCCAACCAGTGCCACACTCCATTTTCCTGTACCAGGGTAACACTTTTCTCCAGCAGATTCCTCTATGAGACACAGACCCCTGAGAAATCTAGAGTGCAGACTTAGAAATTTGTATTTTCTACACAAATGTAGCAGAAATTAAGAGAATTTCCTCTACTGAAGTTACAGTTCCTATCCAAATACCTGTGAATGGACATCAAGACTTAGGTAATTTAGCAGCCAAAAAAAAAGGACTAACTAAAAACTAAAGACTAACTAAGTAAAAAAAGACTGGTTTTCTCACATACCATGCATCAGTGTTTGGTATTTTTGCAAATAATGACTTACTCCCCTCCTAGTGGACAAAACCAGCTGTTACTTCAGATTCTTTCAAAGGTTTCATTATACTGGAGTTTAGGATGTGATTTGCCACAGTGCATAAACAAAGGGAAGGAGAAGGCAAAATGGAGAAAGAACAAAAGAGTGATAATTAGAAAAAGAAGACCTATTTCAAGTACTTTCACATACTGCATAAAAATATACCATTTAAAATGTCATATTTTAAATACAGAGATTTCTGTGTGGAGTTGATCTAAAGCAAAAAATGGACTTGAAAAATGGAGAGTCTCATTTGACCTTGAAGTTGCAGGAAACTTGAAGTGGTTTTAAAAAGCTTGTGAAGGTTTGGTTGGTTTGTTTTTTTTTTTACTTCTAAGATGAAGACTTCTACCTTAATCTCCTTGCAGTTCTGACTGCTTTTCCTTCTGTGATTGTGCAGTGCCTGCAGCATGTCCTGCCCTAAGATTCTCCTGCCTGTGTAACTGGTGATGTCCCACTCTGACAGAATGGGTTTTATGAGCAGCCTAAGACAATTTTTACTTTCTACACAGGCAGTCCAAAGAAATTAAGGATTCACAGAACGTAATAAGATGAAGTCCACCTTTGTGGCATGATAGTGGGGAGCGAGGAGGGCTGAGAAGAAGGCAGATGCTGCTCTGTGGTGAACAGGCAGGAGAAGCCTCCAAGCTGCTGAAATATGAAATGGAGATTAACCCAATATAGTTTCATGTGTTTAGGCAAAGTTATTGTGAGGGAGGACTGTAATTCTGTGCCTCATCTCACTCTGATAAAGTCAGCAAATCTGTGAGAGTTTTTAAGGAACAGCTTAAACAAAAAGATTTGACTGGGAAAGGTAAATGAGAAACAGTTTAATAGTAGAAGACATAGCAAGCACTGATTGAGAAGAAATGAGGAGGAGGAATAACCAGAGCTGATTTAAAACTTGGTGTTTCCTTCCCTCAGGGAATTCTCCTAACTTCAGCATTTATCTTTATGTTGGATAGGAATTAAAAAAGAAAAATAATTCTAATTTCTGTGCTGGAATGGAGGATTATGACAAATCTTGTTTTTCAAAAGGTTGGTGTGGGGTTTTTTTTAAGGAACAATTTTGACATCTTGTCTTCCCCCACCACTTTGAGTGAGTCCTGGGAATGGCAATTCAGAGATATCTACATTGATCACTGTTGAGCTGGGGTCACTGACCAAGCATGTTGCCCTCGTGAGTGATATTGATGCACCTCCTGCTCTGCATCCAGAGGGCAGTGGCAGAGTGGAGGAACAGCACATGCCAGGATTTTGCAGGAGGGTATCTCTGTTGGGAGATACAGCCTGTCAGGAAGCACGATTGATAGTGATAATGGATTGTAGGTTGTGACAAAGGGGGAATGTTGTCATGTCGTGTGTAAGAAAAGGAGGAAGGTGCTGTGTGCTCTCAAAGGAAAACTGTGACACATGTGGTGTTCTAGGTAGAAAAAGGAAAGTAAAGTATATTGTTTCTGGAAGCTTATTGAGGTGACAAGTAGGTTCTATAATGATAGAGAAAAGCAGGAGATTTATGCAACCCTTTATAAAGTTCATGTTTAATTCATCTTTGCCATGAAGATCTCCATATCAGCAGGTGTGCTTCATCCATGGGCTGTACAACAACCATCAGCTGTTATTCTGCAACAAATACTTCTGTGAAAGGGGTATTTATCATGTGAAATAGAATTTAATTGGGATGCTCTTTATGTATTTTTTCAGGGAGAAAAGGCCTCCATAGGAGCTCACACAAATTTCTCTCTTCATTGAGAGTCTCGAAAACACCTGCCCTAGTAGTCACAATAAAGGGGGGGAAAAAAAACCCCATTAGCTCATTTGAGCTGTCATGCTGCAAAGATAATCAAACTGTTACTTGATTCGTTTTTAGCCTGTGGGCTAAAGTGACTCTTGAAAGGGAAATGGAGGTTTCAGTGGGTAGGGAATAATGAAGTGCAGGCAGCTCAGGGCTGGTCCCTCAATCCACAGCTGTGTTTGGGTGGTCCAGCATTCCAGCAGATCTTGGAAGCCTCCTTGGAAACAAGGGCCCTTTGCTGGCGCTCGGGGCAAGGAGGTTCCCTGCACTGATGCCAGCAGACAAGAGACATAGGGTAGAGATCACTGATCTTTCTTTTCAAGGTGTTTAATGCCCTTCTCTTCCACCTTCCTCCCTACAACAATGCCCTGGGAGTCAAGGGAGACTTGTTTCAGTAGGAGGTTAAAAGCTGCTCAGTCTGTTTGCTTAGGATTTTGGTTTAAGGTCCTTACCTAACAGCAGCAAGCTCTTCTTAATATCTTGGCTGTGTCAATATGGTCCTTTGTTAGTGGGAGGGCAAGTTGCATGAGTAAAACATATATTTTTTCACTTGGACTTTACAATGCTTTTCAAGAAAATATGTTGGATACAGCTGAGGTAAGTATATTCTCTATGGGGAGAGAAAGTAATTTTTATTTTTATCCCAGGTTTCTTCTGCTTTCTTGCTGAACTGAATGATTTTGCTCTGAGATAGGGCACAGGGAAGACTTACAGCCTGAGATCTGTTTGCTCTGATATGTCGAGAAGAACATGAAAGTATCATATTAGGCTATTTCAGCGAAAGGAAAGGCAAAATAAACTCTGGAGTAAAGGGGCTGTTTTTTCCTAGGCATTAGGAAAGGAGTGTAAAATTGTCTTAATAGATTATATTGTGTGCACAGTAGTTCTGCTCTCGCAGGCTGAAACCTGAGCTATGCTGGAGTTGTTCTGTGATAAAGTGACTTACCTTTCAATTCAGCTGAAATTGAAAAATGCTAAACCTATTGTGGAAAGAGCAGGGTATGTCTTCTAGAAATAGCTGTCAAACAAAAAGCTCACCTGGCCTGTAGTGTCACCTTGTCTGTAGATATTGCAATTCTTTTTGTGTGTTTTGTGGTGCATCATGATTACATGGTGTGCCATGATTGCCTGTGTCCTTAGAGCTGTTTTATTTCCTAATAACTAATAGCTTGTACTGCAAACCTCCCAGTACCTCCCTCACAGCAAACAGAAAGGAGGGGCTAGCTGATCCCCACACTATGCAATAAATGTTCCCATGTTACCTGAGAGTTTGGCTGACTTTCTGGACTAAACTAACTGCTTGCAGATAAAGTTTGGTGATAGCTGATTTTTTCAGGTGAGTCATGTTCCCAAATCCTTGCCCTGTAAATGATATTAGACTTCCTCTTCAATGTTGGACTGGGATTTTCCCTTTTAAATGATCCTTCACTTCTCCACTACTAGCTGTGACCCTCTCATAGAAGGGATGGATTTAGGCTGATGGTAGTTATGAGGGATTTCTTCTATTCCTTCTTGCTTTGTGGCCATAGAGGATCTGTTCCTACCATAAGTTTCCCAGTTCAGAAGACAAAACTGCAGGTTGGACTTAAAGGTCTTTTCCATTCTGAACAAAGTTATGATTCTGTAAATAAGGGGAAAGAGAAGGAAGTGTTTGAAGGAAAATTAGCAGAGTATTGGCAAAACACCCACGAGGAGATGGAGACGTAGTCGAAATTATTTGAGGCATCATGTAAATCCTGGGGAAAGTTATTGTATCTGTTATGATTGTCAAATAGTTATGCTGGAGTACTTGCTGAAAAAAGGTGCATGAAATGTTCTTGCTGGGAGGCCAGTGTTTCACTGTGGGAAAGCTTTGGCAGTGATACAGGACCAGCAAATTCTGGGTCTTTACTGTCCCTGCCTCTCATCCCACTGCTGCTTCACAACACCCTCAGCAGTGCTGACACAGCTCTTTCTCAAGCCACATCATGAAACAGTTCAGTGTGTTTGTTTAATTCGCAACATGATCCCACAAGATTTCTTCCTGCACATTTAAAGGGACAAGAAAAACATGGTCTGAGTTGCTAAAGGTAAGAATTTCTAGAAAACCTTAAAGCTACTGCCAAACCCTCTGTGTTTAAGCATAGTGCATTTTGGGTTTCATAAAAGAGAGCAGCAGATAATTGGGATGAGTTTCCCTTGTGAATACACTGCATTGATTGTCTTATGCTTGTTGTCAGAGCTGAAGAGAATTGAAATTAAGGCTTATGAATGTACACATTTAATAAATTAATTTGCCCGGGCTCTGTCTTGGGCAAACTACAGGTAGTCTAAATCTGGAAGAATCAACCTGCTATTAGAAAATTTTTCTGTCATGTAAAGATGATCTAAGAATTTCATTGTCATCTGTGGGCATTGCTGCTTGGTATGGTGATTAGAGCTGCTAATAGCTTTTATGGAGTGTTTGGCACCTGGCAATCCCACAGCCAGCTGGGAAGCCTGGCAGTGCAAAGGTGTCTTTCTTCTACTCTTCCTTGAGTTCATAATTTGACTTCTAGGTCATAGGTAATTGTTTTCATCTTCTGTCACTGTTTCTAAGATGATCTACTTGTTCTCTGAAATACTTACATTAAATTCTTTCTGTCCTGCTAAACACTGTGACTTTCTAACCTGAATTTGAATGCTGAAGTCTACTGAAGGGCTTGAAAATCTACAAAAATGCCTGGCTTTAATTTGTAAGAAATGGATCATCCAGTCTCTTTAGACTTGATCTCTTTATATTCTTTGAAGTTGGGATACACAGGATCACTCTATTGCATTTTTTCTTCAGCCCCTCAGTTTGTATGTATTGACAGCAACCATTTTATCCTGTGTTTCTAGGAGATTACAGCTAGATCAAATAATTCCTGAGTAAGTATCATCTAAACAAGATTTATTTTTTCTCCCAGCACAGATCACCTACCATCTCCTTCCTGTATCTATGCTTAAACTTCCTTCTGTCAAAAGACTCAAGCTGCATTCCCAGACGTGATTTCTTTCCCTTCTGGTCATTAAGGAATGTCTTCCTTGCAGGATATCTCTGCCATTCAGTTGTTAAAATCCAGGTTTCTTGGACTGTGTTCAGTATAAGATCAAAGAGGAGGGATGTGGTGGCAGTCTCCCAAAACCTACACTGGCTTCCAGTGCAAATTAAGGCCACCTTGATGCACTGTTTATTGTGGCTTCAAACACCTTTCAGATAAAACAGGCATACTTGGGTTCTACTGTTTCTCTGACTGCCACCTTTTTTTCTCTTCTCATTCTGTTGGAAAGGGGTCAAGAAAGAGAATTGGCAACAATTTTAGCAGAGTATCTCTGTGGGCTATGAGTACTCAGCCAGGAAAAAATTTCAGGAAGCCAAATATGCTGAGTTTCAGGCTGTTTTGTACTGGCAGGGGTGGAGGGGGGTGAGGGGGAGGGAAATATGTTGTTCCTAAAATAGCACTTTGTGCTACAGAGATTTCAGGAACTAAAATTTTGACCAGAGTGAAACACCTCTCCCGCTTTGTTTTTTCTTTGCTCTCATGTCAACAGAGAAGTTGTTTTATGCTGTTAAAACAGTAGAAAAAATACTGTTGCTGCTACCGTGTACTAACACCTACTACTTTCCTAAGAGGTGTAGTTGAGTGGGAGCCCTAATCTGTGTGCAGATTTTAGTTAATGTCTCTGTATTGCACTGAGTATCCTGCCTTGAAGACTGCTCTGTCAAGGTCAGTGTATGTTTTGGCTGTTAATAACAAACCTTTTTTCTTTCTTGTGGCAAGCCTAGTGGGGTTACATGCTACTTCTAATGTCCTTGCCCAGCTGAGCTGTGTATTTTGGCAGCAACTTTTCAGCCTGGCAATCTCTGTGTACCTCATGTCAGCCCTTCCTAATAAGATTCTAATCTGGATCTAAGATTAGCAGGAAGAAATCCAGGATGAGGGATGGCCAACAAATGTCACAAGGCTTGGAGAATGTGGACAATAATTCAGTTGGTGACACCAGCACAAGCCTTTTGGCTGCTGTTCAGAGAAGCAGGGATTTGTAAAAGTTGCTACACCGAGTGACTTAATGTTTATTTTCACAGCATCTCCAGAGTTTGGGCTGAGGACAGACTGATCCTGTGATTGCAGAGATCCAGGGAGCTAATAGACCTGGCTTAAGATGCAGGTCTTTTGTATTTCTGTTTGGCACAAATTAATTAAGAGAGGGAGACGTGGCTTATTCTGAATATCAAAGTTTAAAATATACTGAACAGAGAGGTTTAAGATAGAATGTGCCTGCTTTGCATGTTTTCTTGTGATGGAGCTAGTGCTTCAGAGCTAGTACCATTTGTGTGATATTTCTATCTTCAGACTGGGCTTTGTCTACAGGATCATGAGGTCATACAAAAGTTAGAGAGCATAATTTCTTGGAAAAATAAAAATTACTTAGAAAAATTGAGTAGTAAATTATTTTTTCTCAAATGATAAGGATAAATTGTTCCCTTTGGATGGGTCCTAAATATCTTCACTTCAGCACATAGCAATTTCCCGTCCCTGCAAGAATGGAAGGGGCTTAAAAAAGAGAATAATCAGGAGGGATATTTGTTTTGGTACCTCTCTGTGGTCCATGAAGCTTATGCAAATATACCAACTTTGTGTGGTCCTGTGAGTTTTCAGGGCATGCACATACTAGTCCCTCCAGAGGCACTACCACCAGATAGGCTGCAGGGATTGACACTGGATTGTTCCATGGGATTGGGCTTCCTGAGGCCTCTGAAGTCGGCACACATACCTCATTTTCAGGTTTAAAATCATCTCAAAATTGAAACTGAGTCAACTTTACTAGAAATAAGAAGGATTTCTTTATTTTGTTTATTCTTCGTTTTATAGATCAAGCTAGGACCCAGCAGCAAACTTTGTGGATATTTTTCTTTATCATATAATTAATATATTGTTAAACATATTAAAAACTAATTAAAAGCCTTTATTCTCTATAAGAACATGGAAATTTTGAATGCAGAGCTCCTTAAGGGTGAGAAGGAAGTTTGTGATTAAGGCAAACCTGTACACTAACTTCAATCTGGCACTGATTACAACAGGATTATTCAAGTACTTTAAACTTAATTCAGACTTTTCTCAGATGTTTAGAACCAAATCATCATTGAATTTCTTCTTTTGATTCCCTGCTTGAATTTCAGTGCACAGGGAATGTGTTAGATGACATTGGTATAGGTCTGACCATCCTTTTCTGATGCTGCACTTACATTTTATCCATTGCTGGTTGTTTTTGAACTTCTGTAAATGTGCCTTGTCATCTCTCATCAGCTTGTCTTCTAAATATTGGAGAAAAGGGGGAGAAAAGAATTGGTCCCTTTTTGTGCAAAAGGAGGAAAAGTTTTCACTGTGCCAGCCAAGAAGCATTTTCTTTTGACATTTTATTGTCTCTTCTTTCTGGAGAAGTGTTTCAAAGGCTCCCAGTGCTGCAAAGTGCTCTGCTGCCTCATTATTCAGAGCTGCTGATGTGAAGAGGAAAAGTTCCTTAATGTAGCTTTCACTAACTCCAGGGAATTCTCTTTAGTTTCCTCTTCCTGCTCTTTTCTCTTTATCTGAAGAGTAAATGTTTGTGTTTCTTGGAGAACTTAGGGCAGAAAAATCTGCAGGCTGTGCCGCCTGTCTTCCACAGAAACCAGGAAGATTCTAGACGTATATTTTCCTTGCAGTTCGTGAGAAAATCTAATTTGAAGGATATAATTTTGGTCTTCTAAGTTTGGCTTCTTCCACCTATAGTTATAATTTCCCTCCTGAATCCACAGTTTTGTCTTTTTACTCTTGAGTGAGTCACTGCATGGCAAAAAAAAAATCTAGTAGCAAACCAGAACCCATCAAGAACCACAACAACAACAAAATACTTCTTAAAATTAACATATGTGGTCGATAATGATGAATTTGTAATACTGTAACAACTACTTTGATGAAATCAATGTATCTTACAGCATATATGGTGTTTCTTGCTGTTGTGCTCTTTCACTTGTGAAATGGATGTTGATTCTGATCCCTGTTGTAATGTGTAATGTGACCTAAAGAATCTCAAGGAATTAAATACAGCTCTCCAAAACACCAAGAAGATGTTTGGTTGGCACTGCATCATTAATTCATTACCAGCCCCTTAAATGGCTGTGTTTCTGATAATGGGAGTAATAAAATACTTGTTTACATTGTTCTCTGGGGTATTTCAGAGATCATTAATTAAAGTGTATAAAACAAGGTTTGCACAAATACAGTACTGCATTTAACAAAGCATTTTTAGCAGCAGGAAGAAGGGATAAACATTGCTGTGTTACTGGTGAAAGATTTTGTGAAAATGTTCTCAGTAGAATGAGTTCTGCATACTCCTAGCTGAGTTTCAAATAAGGGAAGAGCTGATGGGGTTAGAAAAAGAGGTGTTAATACATTTATAAGTGCAAATAACACCATTTCTGTGTTTTATTGATACCTTCTTTAGAATCTGTCAAAAATTTTAAAAATCTGTCATAAAATATTATGGCAGTGGCTGTCAGATGCCAAGAAATGAGAGGCTCTGGGTCCATTTCCTATTGAACTCTGTCCTGCTTGACCAAAACCTGCTTTGATCAGCACCCGTGCTAGCTGACTGTGTTGCAGCTATCCACAGCAGGCCAGTTGGCAAATTCCACGAGAAGGGTGGATTTTCCAAAGCATGTGAGGAGACCCTTATATGTGTTTTTTAATTTTGTTCATCTATTGGGCTTGGTGTTGAGGAAACTGTTTTCTGGGAGAGCTCCTTTTCCACTTCATCCATGTTGCAGATTGCCAGGATATTTCCCAGGAGTAGTTTGGCTCCGTGTGTTTAGAGATCTCAGAACTACTTGAAGTTTGAAGCTGGTGTGGGTAATTCTGGATGTAGCATGGTGAGGAGATCTCTTGGCTTGGCACTCCCAGTTCACTGTGAGGTGCCTCCTGGTAGAAGCTGAATGGAAAGTTCTCCCAAAACACCCTGACTCAGATACTAATCAGAGTTCTACAAACTCTCCTCCCTGCTGGTCTCTTTCTTTTTCTTTTTTTAAGGTACATTTTGCAGTTGCAGCATCCAAGACATGTTCACCCTGTCCATGCTCAGTGGTTTCCTTCAGTTTTCCACTTTGATCAAACAGTACTTTACTCTGTCATTACTCTGGAAATCCTAGCTACCTTGGAGCTTTCTCTTAATACCTGATTTCATTGGCCAGTGAAGGTTCTGGCTTAGTTGGGATGATTCTGTATTCCCTGTCACAGTTTCCACAGAATAAGGCCTGCCTGCATGCTGTGCTTGAGAGCCCAGTGGAAAACAAAACTTGCAAACTCTTTGGATAATGTTTGCTGTTGAAAGGAGCTGAGGTGAAGCCAGTAGTCTCGCTGGGCATGTCATCTCTTAAGCTTTTATTCCCTGGCCCTGAGCTATCCCACATCCTCAGGAGAAGCAGCAGGGATCATCTGTGCATGTAACTCCATGGTTCTCTTGCTAGAAGCACTATATCAAGGATTAAAGAGGTTGGGAGTGCATCCAGACAGGGACAGTCAGACAAAGCAGTGGGAAAAGTCTACCCAGAGTGGTGAGGTATAATGGGAGGCAGAAATATGCAAAATCTGGGACATGCCTTGTGTCTCACTGGCTCATATCTTAAGAACTTGTACACGTTCTAATTTTTCTCCATTATACATAGAAAGTCTATTTTTTTTTTTACTGCTGTCTTTTTCTTCTTCTGCTGCATCTCTCCAGAAGCCCACAAGCCCCATACCATTGTCTCCATTGCCCCTTACCAATGCTCCTACTCTGGATCCTTGTGGGAGGAAGCAGCTTCCTAGATTCTCCTCACTGTGATTTCTTGCTTTTCCAAGGGGGGAATGAGGTGTTTATCAGTCCATCATATCTGCACAGTGAGAGTCATGACAAAGCAATAACCAGGCTGGACCTGCTTCAGGTCTGCTACTGGAGCTTGCCCTTGCACCTTGTGCTGCCTCGTTATTCCAGTGCCAAAGACTCCAACAGCAAATCTGTCAGTGTGTTGTGATTCTGATTCCAGGAGTGCCAGAATTGTCTTCAGCAAAACAGGGGATACAGGGAGTTACTGGAGACCTGGTCACAAGTGCTGATTTCCCAGCTTGCTGTAGAATTAGCCAGCTAGCAGTATGCAATAACCAGTGTAAAATTCCCTGTGGATTTCCTGAAATTAAGTAGGCTATGGTCACACTTCTTCCCTGCTCCTGAAGGGTTCAGTCATGCTCTGGACAGAAAAACTTTGCCAGGTGCTATCAAATACTCAAAGCCTAAAAGATAGAGAAATGTGGGGGGGGGAAAAAATAAATTCTTTTTGTTTGTATTCAGCCTGAGGTTTGGGTCAATGATGAGGGAAAAGGCAAAACTGTTGTCTTTCCATTGATAATGTTCTCTTTCAGGTCAGTTAAAAAAAACCCAATGTGCAGGAATCTTAAATATTTGGCTTTGGAAGTATATGTCTATATATATACTTTGCTATGAAATTAATAGTATAGATTCTCACATTCATCTGGTCATCCTTCTAAGACTCTTCTTAGAAGAGTGGGAAATATTTCAAGCATTTTTGTCTTTCAGCTCCAACACAAGAGTAGGGTTCTAGACTGTAATTCGTAATGAAACCCCAGTATAAAACTACTCAGACTGCTGAGCTTGGCTTCCTATTGGAAAGAAAAATAATTACAGTTATTTAGTTAAGCTTAAATCTGTGCCTGAACACAGCAGGTAATTTTTTCTACTCTGTTAGATCTGAGAGCTAAGGTGTGAAATGGCATTTTAGCTTGCTGTTACAGGACTGCAAAACTTCTTAGTGCAGTCACCACAGCTACTGTATTATCTGAACTCATCAAGACATTTCTCTCACAACATGCCAAGAGCTTCTCAGCTGATAAGTAGTTTCCTCTGTCTTATAAGGAAAGTATGAACAAATTCGGATGTTATGGAGGGATAGAGGAAAGGGATTATTTGCCCTGTTACAGCTTACAAAAGTTCACAGTGTGAGATATTCCATAGCCACTGCCACTGAGGTCTTGATGACCCAAAAATCGATGAGGCTCAAGGAAAAAAGCAATGGGCAGATTTTTGTCTGTAACCTAAAAACAGTGTGCTATGCATGTACTGCACAAGAACACACATATTCCTAAAGAAAAGGCTCCAGTGAAAGACTTTATGCTCTGGGAAATCCAGACTGAACTGGGGTACTCTGTGGCCATCAGAAACTGGGAATGGTAAATACATGTATGTTTGAATCCCTACAGCTGTCTTGCTTTCTTTCAGCTTGTATTATTCAGCCAAATATTATTTTGCATTTGTTTTGAAGCTTAATATAAACAAAAATATACACTTTTAGTGATATATCTGCATTGGAGTACAAAGCTACTTGAATTTTCTATTTACATATTCCACTGGACATAGCTGTGGGGAAAAAAGTTGTAAAATAGAAGAGTTATGGCTTAGATAATTGTTTGTTTTTAAAAGCATGGTCATTAGGAGGGTCATCATTTTGACCATATTCCTGTACGTTGTCCTCAGTTTCTTCTTTTTTTGTTTTCTGCAGGGTTTTTTGTGTTTGTTTTTTTTTTTTTTTTAAGCTTTTCTTATGAAAGCATAGAAATTCAGTTTCAATTGATTTCATTAAGACTTTGGAGTGTTGTGCTTGTATATTTACCTGACAGGAGCTCTGGATGAAGTGACAGTAGAGAAAGTCTCAGGAAGGCAGTCTCTTCAGCATTCCATGGCATAAATTTACTTATTAGATAATGATCAGTGATATTGGTTTACTTGGATCAATATTGCTGTCGACTCTAAATGTTGAGTGATCTTAGACCATTCTTCTTTATATCATGACAGTGTCTTTGTGAAGAACGTGGTTGCTGAAATCACATAAGTATTTGCACTGCTGCTGTCAATCACCACTTCATTTCCATTGTTATAGAAATGTAGGCAGTTCTTAGGCACCCAGTCCTTTTTGGTGCCATTATGGGATAGTTTTCTATGAGTGCTGGAATGTGGAAATTGGTGGGGAGGTAGTAATCCTGCAGCTGCTGTCTTTCAGAGCAGCTGTGCTAGTTGGACTTTTCCAAAAGTGGGGCTTGGGAAAAAAACCCACCGAAACACCTCAGCCACTGGTTACCCTCAAATTGCATGTGAGTATTCTTAAACTGGCTCAGCCACAGAATCATTTAGGTTGAAAAATACCTTAAAGACCACTGGAGAGAGAGACTGGAGGGTCTTGGTGGCTGCAGAGCTCAATGTGTCTCTGCAGTGTGCGAGTGGGCAGTGACCCCACCCCTGTGCTGGGCTGAGCCCCCAACGGGGAGGGGAGGGGGGGATTCTGCCCCTCTGCCCTGCTCAGGTGAGACCCCCCTGCAGAGCTTCCTCCAGCCCTGGGCCCAGCACAGGAAGGACAGGGAGCTGCTGGAGCCAGTGCACAACAGGCACCAAGATGATCAGAGGGATGGAGCAGCTCTGCTGTGAGGAAAGGCTGAGAGAATTGGGATGGTTCAGCCTGGAGGAGAGGAGGCTCTGGAGTGACCTTAAAGCTGCTTTTTAGTACATGAAGAAGGCCTATAAGAAGCCTGGAGGGGGACTTTTCACGTGGGTGTAGATAGTGACAAGGGGAAATGGCCTTAGGCTGACAGAGAGTAGGTTTAGATGGGATGTTAGCAAGAAATTGTTCCCTGTGAGGGTGGTGAGGTCCTGGCACAGGTTGGCCAGAGAAGCTGTGGCTGCCCCATCCCTGGAAATGCCCAAGGCCAGGTTGGATGGGGCTCTGAGCAACCTGGGATAGTGGAAGGTGTCCCTGCCCATGGCAGAAGGTTGGAATGACATGGTCTGTAAGGTTCCTCCCAGTCCAAGCCATTCTGTGATTCTGTGCTTCTAACACTGCCAAGTCCACCGCTTAACTGTGTCCCCAAGTGCCACATCTACACATCTTCAAACACCTCCAGAGTTGGTGACTCCACCACTTCCCTGGGAAGCCTATTCCAATGCTTGATAATCATTTCAGGGGAAAAAAATCACAAATGTAATAAATGCTGGTGCCATTATTTTTGATGGGGGACAAGGATGAGTAGTGGAAAAGGACAGAAAATCTTTGTTAATATGTTAGCTGCTGGATCCTAATAAGAAGTTATCAACTGAGATGTCTAAAATAAAATTAATTTGCCAGACAAGCCTGTTATCACACAGAGTTAACTCCTGACTTCACTGAGACCTCCCTTGTGCAGTGCTGGGATGCAGAGTGATTGGTGTGCAGTGGGTATGGCAGGGGTTTTGATTTAGGGTTTTGCGACAGGACTGCTGGTTGTAGAGATCCTAAGAGGAACAGCAAGAGGAAAGTGGCTGTGAAGCGTGAATTGGGGAATGATAAGGGAAAGGATTGCCTGCAGAAAAGCTCTGATGTAGGATGTCTGCCTTTAATTATGCTGAGGCAAAGCAAAAAACCCCTTCTAGTTCTGATCTATGCTTTGATCCTGTAACCTGCTCAATGGCTTTGCAACAGCTAGCTTTAAAAAAAGGGGGACAGTGGATACATATACTGGATTATGTGATGCAGAAAGGGGCCTGCAGAAGCTGCACCTTTGAAGTCTCTGGTAGCTGCTCTTCTTACCAGATGGATAATTAAATAGGGTTGAGGCAGAATGCATTGATATTTGGGCTACTGAAAAATACTTGTTCTTTAAAATCCTACAGGACACATGTAGGTATGTCCTGAACACCATTGCCTTGTCTCAGCTTTAAAATGTTTGCAGGCCTGTTTTCCTTAATTTTGGAGAAAAAAACATAGTGAGACTGATTGAGACTAAATAGGTTTCACTAAAAAATCAAGAATCTCCTCCTGCATTGTGTTGCATCAGTGGCCCTGCTGTTTTCTTCTTTTTTCTCGATTTCTTTGTAGTGGTCAAACAGTTTGTACTACTTGGGAGGGTCAGAACATTTGTGAAGCTGTGTAGATAATGCTTAAGCAATCTGGAAGTTCCAGCTTTTGCCCACATCTATCTTGGGGGCAGGTCTTTGTCCCAGCAGCCACAATTCCCAGAAATTTTCATGTCTGTCTGCCTGTCACGTAGCGTTCAGCAGTTTGCAGGATCCGGCTGTGCATGCTGCTTGTTGTCTCCAGCTCTTAATTATGCTGTCACACTTCCCTGTCTCTTTAGATTTAACTGCTATAAATTAAAATGGATTGCGAAACTGGTGTGGTTTTTCAAGGCATGAAGGGTTTCCGGGAGCAATGAGTTTCTCCTTGCGTGTTGCTTCTTGGGGATACTGTTACGGATTTGAATTGCTCCTGTTGGCAAACAAAAAATGATTTGAAATGTATTAGCTAGAGACAAGTGATTTAACCTTCAGGCTTCTAACAGCAACATTTATATTTGTTGTAAATTGCTTGAAGCAAAATCTCTTTTGCAAAGAGGATTATCATCAGGAGTTCAGTCTGGGTGTAAATGTGCCCATCTTTGAATTGCAGGGTTTTATTTCTTTATGCTGCATTAGCTTCTATAGTGCCTGTACAAAGGGTAGATTATGATCTTCCTTTTAATTCTGTAGCTAAGTGAGAGGAGTTTTATCTTTATTGTTGCTGTTAGGTGACATTAAATAACTGTGGAAGTTCAACAAACCATAAGGAACTCTTAATTTTTCTGTAGAACAGCCATTTTATCATCCTCTTTGCTTCATTTTCTGCCACCAGTAAAATCTCCCTGACTTCATAGGCTACACAAATCTCTCTGTGCCTAAAGACCTTTGGTAATGCATTATGTAACTTCAGTGCCTCCTTGCTGGTACTTTCTGCTTGTTTGTGTCAGCATCGCTGTTGTCACAAATGGTGTGCAGTGTTGAACTACAGCCATTTTCTGCTCTGATTCACTGTTGTTTCTTACTGAAAATGCTTTAAATCCAAAGGCTCAAATCTAAGTTAATTCACGTTAATCCTTGTTGAAACGTTGGTCATTGCACTGGAACTTTCTGGTCGTGAGTTTGGTCCAGAAAATGAAATTAAAGGAGCTAAGTGACCTTCTCCTGCTGTTACTGAGGAGCCAGGAGTTAAGTCAGTATGATGTAAAACAAGTCACTATTTCAGCTATTTCTAGCATGCATGGTGTGTATTTATTTTCTGATGATTAAACAAGAAATAAATGCTTTCAGGAAAAAAAAACACATATTGGAAATGATTGCTTTTATGTATTACAATTACTTGCCTACTTTGGAGAGTCTCTGTAATACATCCTGGGACAAAATGTAAAAGAGAAAATAATTTTATGAAGATGTATTGTTCAGGCATCCCCAGTGTTCAGTCCATTTAAAACTCATAAAATAATTAATAGACTGAGGAAGTAAATTGATGAGACTGAAATAGTCTGTGCCCACTTTATATTGCTTTTTCTGACCTCAGCTATACATGTTCTCTGAAGCAACAGGAATTTTTCTTTCTCTATGTGTTCAGGTTAATTATAACTCTTCTAGAATCCTGATTAAAGAAAACTGCCTTATGTATGATTGGATATTTTCACCCAAGAGGAAAAAATTATTTTCAGAAAGTGGCCAAAAATCATTTTGTCTTAAAGGACTCTTGCTGTATGTAGTTTTTTTCTAAAACTTACTGCTTGTGATTAAGTGTAATTTTGGTTGAAGCTGGTTCATTATGTTGAATATGATGTCTGAAAGACTTGTCTGAAGAGGCTGATCCTCTTCTTTATGGAAATTACATCCCTGCGTAAAGTTGTGCAAGAAAAAGCTCATCAAAACAAGGAGACATCAGAGAGACCATTTTTGAATCTGAATATACATTTGTAGGCATATAGTCCTTTGCTCTTGCACAAAGCGAATTTTTTTTTTTTTCCATTTTATGCAGTCAAGTTGAAAAGACAAATATCTCAACAGATAAGATTCTGAAATGGCTGCTGTCCTGTTTGAACAGGGCAGTGGTCCAAGCCATACTGAAATACTCACCTCTTCCAGTCCACCTCCATTGCTCAGTGAGGTTCAGGTCCACGTTTCCCTTCCCACCACTGTGGCTCTGGTAGCAGCCGACTCTCTGCGTCACACCATTGCAATCTGGATGCAGATTTGGCATCACCAAAATACATGAAAGCTGAGGATGTGGAGTAGTTGTTCTGTTAAATATCAGCTCAGTTGTATCTGCTCTTGGTGGGGGAAGTTCTCCTGTGCTTTTCAGCTGAGGATACAAGGATTGTCTTTTGCAGGAGGGAAGTATTAGGTTGGTAGGATTCGGATTCCCACCTTTCCCTTTGCTTGTCCTTTGGCACAGGATCATGGCTTTGTTTGTAACGCAGCACTGTAGCTCGTCCTTTCTGTTTGATCCAGAGGAGACTGAGAGGCAGCAGTACCCTCAGAGCAGCTTGTGCACTTGTGTCTGCAGAAGTGCTCAGTGGGATTCCTGGCTCCTGGGTTTTTCATGCTCTGGCTGGAGATGAGTCAGCATCAGAGAGATTTGTGCTGCTGCAAAGATGCTGCCCTCAGTAATTCAGGTGGCATCAGAGATTACTTTCCTGCTCCAGTTAGTGCTTGAACCATCTGAGTTGCCTATATATAGTCACTTGAACTGGGCTTCAGGAAGCTCTTGCATGGGCTTTTCTCCACAATTCAGTGGCTTTCTCACCTCCAGTCAGATTTGGAAGAGCCAGGAACCTCAGCCTATGAAATAGTCTTTATCCTTCTTTACCTCACTAAGTGTTGTCTCCCTGCAACTTCTGACTATAGTTCAAGTAGTTCTACCAAGCACTTAATGCCTTGTAGTTTAATTGACTGGAAAATAGTCAGTGCTCAGTATTGGCTATTTATTCCTTAAGATGAAAGGCCAAATATGACCTTCTGCAGGAAACAATTTGAGTGCAAAAAGCCAAAAAGGTATGGACGTATTTCTCCCCAGTTTGAAGTAGACCTCCAAAGGGTCAGGTCAGCAGGCATTACTTGGGTCATACGCTTTGACCTCAGAAATCCTCTGGTTCCTTAAAATCTCCATACGTTCTTCAGTACCTCCTTTACAAAGGCCAAGCAAAATCAATGAAAACAGAGAAAAATCAATCATACTCTTAAGAATATTAAAAAAAAATCAAAAATAGTTGTACAAAATAAAAAATTCAAAATTAAGTTGAAAGGAAAATATCTTAGCAATCCTGAATATAAACTGGAATCTGCCTTTGAGCCTGGAATGCAATAAAAGCCTCTTTAAATTTGCTTGAACAGTGGAGATTCAGGGATCTGTCTGAACATACCAAATTGCATCATTCTGACTTTTGTATCATGATCTCAAAATATGAATTTGTTTGTGTGTATTAAATCCACATATTTTCTTTCCTGATAATTAACGTGACATCAGATGGGTACAAGATTTTTATAATTTCTTCTGAAGCTCACTTAGGAAATAGAAAAATAAATGTACTGCAAAGAGACATGAATCTGCTCCCATAACAGGCAAACACCATCTCATTCTTCGTGGCTTTTTATTGTGAATGAGGCTGAGTAACTGGATCCAACTCTGAAATTTGCCCTACTAACTCTTAGGCTGCCTAACTTGGACTGCTTTATTGTGGAAGTTGGGATTTTTCTTCCCTTTTCTTTTAACCCTAGGAGGATAAGCCAGTGGTCAAGAGTACCAGCAGATTGCCTTGAAAGTTTGTTTTTTGAATTGCTATGTTTGGTACTTCCATTTTCATCATACAGGAATGGCTTGGGAGATGAAATTTTTGGGTTTTTTTGGAACGGTCTCAGACTAGATGGAGAAGAACTGTCAGTTATGTGCATGTAGTCCTTGTCAGAAATGCTTAATGAAACATGGCTGCATGGTTAATTATAGGGACACTTCAAAGTAGTGTGATTTATTTACTTTACTATTCTAGCAGGCATTGAACATCTGGCCACAAGAAATGAAGCCCTTTTTAGATAACTGAAGCAGGGAACCCAAATGGAACAACATAATAAATTGATGTCTACACGTGGAAGCCTTTCACGGTTATTTGTGCAGTAGTCTACAATTCTTAAGGCAAAGCAGCAATGCTTAGTGATGCGGGTTGGAAATGCTCTCTACTTCTGCAGTGTGGGAAGGAGAGTAACTCCTCTGGTAATCTCCAAGTTTGTGGTGCTAACTACTCTATAAATGTACCATTTTTTTGTGCAGATATGATTTTCTGGATACGAATTCAAAGCAAGTATCCAGTGGCTGGAAGTGGTCCTTATATTTTATCTTTTTGTTTCCTGTTGTTCACTGGGATTAGTATGGCCTCTAGTGACTGGAGGACTTCTCTCCTTCATTTTTCTACATCGCAGGGCATGTGTCATGTCAAGTTTGAGATCTTTTGCCTTCATCTAGCTAAACTACAACCTTCTTCTGGCCCTACACACTTTTCACACACTTCCAGGCTCTGCAAATTCCTGTCTTCCAGTATGAGTCAGTTTTTCTGAACCAGAACAAGATGTGACATTTTGTTATAAATAAGTTAATTATCCAGCAGTTTTAACCTGTTGGTTTAACTTCCCAAGTGTCCAGCTCTTTAATAAGAACAGGTTTTTAATAGACCTCGATGAGCCTTCTGTATTCATCTAAGTAACAATCTTGACGACATCTGAAAATAGGCTAATAACCAAATTCCCTAAGCCAGAATACCCACAGCTATTAGTTTGTAAAATAGTGTCCCTGAGATGTTATTCTGCTTGACCCACTTTCTAAACTGGATTCTACACCTGATGATTTGTTGTGGATAAAGAAATCTGGGGATTTTCGTTTGTTTGATTCTGAGTGCTGTGGTCCCAGGCAGCACTGGGAAAGAAAAGTAATATTTTGTTAGACTTGACTCCCTAGTTTGTGTCTCTGAAGTTTCTGCTGGAGGAGGAGTTTTTCTGGGATACTTGAAGGTCATCGTTCTGGTTCTTGAGTACATGATTGACAGCATTCTACTATTCTTGTTTCTTTTTGTTTCAAATTCAGTTGGCTTTTGTCAAAACATTTACTGGTATTTTTCATGAGCCTTTTCCTTGCAGTGTGTGTTTTGCTGTGATCTGCCCCACTTCAAAGATGGTTGTTTTGCCTCTGTTAGTCTAATAGGGGAAGAAAGTCTTTTCTAAGAGGATTCAGTCCAGATTTGTTTGCATTTAATCAACTTAAGAGTTTGAATCAGGATGGCTGGGAACATTCAGGCCTGAAACCATTGCATCTAATTAAAATATTTAACTGGGACACGTCATCTGGGAGTCTGGGATCCATGTCAATGGATCTCCAAAGGGGAGCCTATCACATCTACACTCCTTAGAGTGAACTGGGATAAATTCTGGCCATAACAGCTCAGGAAGGGTGGCGAGCTTCATGTGGTATTGCAGTTGTGCAGAGCAGTGTCACTGCACTGTCTTCCATGAAGAAGAGTTTTCTTCATGGTGTTATTCCAAGCCAAGGCAACAGGAAAAGACTGAGCATGTTGATGAGTGATGGCTGACAAGGAATGCTGCAGGCACAGTGGAATTGAAGTGGAAAACACAGCAGTGTTTGTGAGGAAATCTCTTTCTCCTTTGTCTAGTAGGGATAGCTGCATATCTTCATGGCTGCCACTTCACAGTAGCAGATAAACACTGTTCAGCACTGCAGTGAGCATCTCCTGCTGGGAGCCTTGGACAGCACAAGCTGTGTTTGACCTCTGTGTGCAGCTGTGGTGTCACGTGGAGGATAAGGCTGAGCTTGATTTTTTTAAGCTTCTCAGATTTTTGTGGTTTATTTTCGCAATAAAAACATTTTAAAAATTGCCATTGACTGAACTAATTTGAATTGACATAGGTGACTTAAAAGGTTATCCCAAAAGCCTTTAAAGCTTTATTTCTGCATTTTCTCAGGTACCTGCTGCAGGAAGGGACAGAACAAGAAAGCACCATGTCTTCAGTCTCAGCTTATTACAATGGAAAGACTGTACTTATCACAGGAGCTACAGGTTTCATGGGCAAAGTACTGGTGGAAAAACTTCTGCGCTCCAGCCCTGAAGTGAAAGCAGTTTATATTCTTGTCAGGCCAAAGGCTGGACAGTCAATGCAAGAAAGAGTGGCCAACATGTTGAAATGTAAGGTAAGTTCATATGGTTTATTCTGGAATCTAATCTGAAATCCATTTAGCTGGGTGAAGCAAAGGGCTTCTGTTTTACTCAGTTAATGAGGAGCAAAAGGCTGACTTCTGCTGTAACAGCTGTGTATTTTTGCTGTGTCTAAGACAAACAGCCAAAAGCATTGTACCTAAACCTGTATATGTCTGATTTTGATGGGTGCCACAGCATTTTACACTGTAACAATGTCATCTTTTTAATTCCCTTTTTGCATGACCTCCACCCATGTGTCTTGATCCTGTTTAGTTTGCCATCCCAGTGAAAAAATCTCTAGTGGCAAGAAGGATGTCAAAGCCATTTGCTGTATTTAATGTAAACATTTGTAAGGAGACACTGACTTGGCCTGAGGCTCTCAAGATTCTCAATATCCTCTGGATCTTAAGCCAGTGGTGAGGTTGTGAACTTGCTCAGACTCCTCCAGCTATGACAAATGCCAGAGTTCAAGCTCATGCCTAATACTAGTCTGAATTTGTATATAGCCAATGTGAAATGAGAGGAAGGGACAGATCTGGCCCTAGCAGGCAAGGAATTACTTGCAATTAACCTGAGAAATGTCAACATATCTTTATGGAGTATTGGTCTAAAAGTTTGAACAAGACTTGACTGGAAGATTCCTTCTCCTTCTGCAGAAGTTACAGGTAAAATAGGTGACTTGGACACAAGTAGGTCTGGCAGAAAAGATGCTTTTTTCCTTTTAATGTTTAGAGGCATTAAGCTAGGAAAATCTTAACGTATGTCCAAGAACAGAGCTCGTTTGGTTTTGGTGTGTTTTTAACAGAGGGTAGATTGTTTTCATATTCAGGAAAAATTGTGAATAATATAAAAGGAAACAGTCACATTAGTTGATTTTTGCAAGACTTCTGTAAGGTTTGTTTGTATTTTATGTGTAAATGCTGCTGGCTTATCTCTTCAGTTGGGCAGCACAGCTTGGAGGTATTATTAGCTCTAGGTGGGGTTCCCTAGTAGCTGTTTTATTGTTGCAGCTGTATTAGATGTACCCATTTTTCTTCCTAGCATGTGTCAGCAGTTTTAGACTTGCCAACAGCAAACAGGACCTGATAACCTCTCCTTGAACTTTTGGCAGCCTGCTCCACTGTGTTTCAAATGAACAAAAGGAGAAGGCAGAGCTCTGAGTTAGGCTGCTGCAGCCTTGGGAAGAAAAAAAAACTTTCACAAGTCATCCAGGTCCTCTCAAGGAAAAAGGTGACTTTCTGATGCCGATCATTTTTAAATTACTCAAAAATCCTTGCCTAAGGCATAAACCCTACTCCTCAAAGGTGTTTGCCATGTACAAATGTTGATACCCTTGGAGTTTTTTTTTTCTAAAAATGAAACTGTTAATTCCACTAGATATTAATTTAATGACAGATGAGGAGGGCAGGAAACATTATTCTTAATTTTTTTGTAGATCTTTTCTAGTTGATCACAATCTAGAGACTGCCCTTTCATTTACTGTTTAGGAAATCCCTGAGGTGTATAACAAATAAAAATGCAGCAAAACTTTGTTCCAAATCTTCAGGCAAGATTTGCAGTTGAAATTTCTCATGATGATCTCTGATGAGATATATTGGAGTAAGCACAGGGAGCTTCAGAATAAAATCCTTTCTCTTATTTATGTGTGCTATTTACGTGTACCTTTATAATTTCTAAACTCTAGTGAATAATTATTCCTTTTCCCCACAAACTACTGATTTAATGCAGAATAGTATTTGTAGGTTTAGGAGAACATACTTTATTTCTTCTTTCATATCCTACCCTGTCTAATCTTCTCTACTGACCCATGCATGACACATTCACTTTGCAAGTAACTCCTTCTTCCTTTGCGTTTAGCTTTGACCTAGTATTGTCTTCTGGACTTTCTTGTTTGCACATCCAGAAAGGAAGTATTCCAGGAACCAAAGGAGCAGAGAAATACAGGTTGCCAGCTTCTAAATATTCTAAGCAAAGAGATAAAATGAGTATTTGGGATGAAGTAAAATCAAAGTGAAACAGATTGGTTAAAATTAGTTGCATAATGTTTAGGTTCTTCAGGTAAGGTCCTCTGACTCCTGATTTTTGGTAGTACTTAGAAATATTTTGAAAGAACTTGCCAGGAATTTTAATCCCTTTTCATATATCTCTGTGAAATTTGTGTGGCTTTTATCATTATATCTACAGGGCTTTGAACACTGAGGTGTCACATTTGTGCCCTGTCTTTTTCACGGTGTGTACATGTGAATCTGCTGGAAGATGACTCCTGTTAAATAGAAGAGCAGTTGTGGGTTAGAAAAGGGTGATACAGTGTGATTGGCAAAATAACTTAGTTTGTGCTTTTCAACAGTTGGTTACTTGGAATTTTTCAACTTCTGAACCCAAGATGGAAAGTAAAATACAGAAAATAGTCTGGGCATAAATCAGAATTCTTTGACTGCATTCTGTAGCTGAATAGGCATTGAAATTTAATATAAGGCTGCTTTCCTTAGTAAAATTAGTTTTACATGCAGGTGCATTAGGACATTAATATTCAGTGTATAATGAACAGATACTCAATTATCTCAGCATCAAATCCAAAACAAGCATGGTGACCTTGCCTATTTATGAAAGGAGATGTTCTATTTTCCAGCAGCAAGTCCCTAAGGGAATCAAGCTATTACCCTGTGCTTAATGAAATGCCATGTCTGCCTTGCATAGAGCACAGCTGTTCCACAAAAAAACCTGATTTTGCTATGGGCTGCTGCCTGGATGTAGCCAGAGATGTGGATCGTGAGGCAAAGCCTGACAGGGCTGTATAATCATTAGTTGATGGAAGATGTGTCTTTATCAGAGGTAGGGAATTGCTTCAAGGGGCATTTTTTGCTGTCTGATCCCTCTGTGCACAGAAATAGGCAGGAATGCTTGGAAGGGTTGTCTTGGATTCCCTGGAGAGCAGTTACTGGGCTAATGCTGAGTCACTGTAGCTTTCCTGTTGTCCCTGGGAGAGCAGAACATTTTCCATGCCCTGCATGCAGTGAACCAAGGCCACTTGCTGCTGCCAGGCTGTTTCTCAGATATATTTGTTCAGTGTTCCTAATTAGAAAGATCAGACAAAGTGGGGAGTGGAAAAATCTCTTATTAATGTCTCTGATAATTCAGAGAGAAAATGGGGAGGCTGTGAATGAGGCTGCTGAAAATGGGAATTGGGTGTGACTGTAAAATGCTGCTGCTTTTTCCTGTCATCCAATCACAGTTAACCCTTCTAGTTAAAGTGCATGCTACAGATAGACCTTCTCTTCCCTGCAAAGCTTTGTCTGGAGCTGCACAGTGGGATGGACAATGCTATCAGACACTTATCTCTTCAGTATTTCCTCGTGAAGTGTGCTGTGTTTATCAGTAAACATCCAGTAAGGTCCTGTAAATTGCAACAAATCATTCCAGATTTATCTTTCCCTACCTCGTGTGACTTTGCCCACTCACTCATCACCATAAGCAATAAAGGCTCTCCATGCCAAACTGGTGCGGTGTCACTCCATCTGGAACAGCATCCCTGAAATCTGCTGTGGCCCCTGTAGAGGGGCTTGTACTTGGATCAGGGCTAATGAAGTTTTTAGGTTCATGGAACATGGTGGTGTTAGGTCGTATGTTGGACTTGATGATCTCAGAGATCTTTTCCAGCCTAACTGATTATCTGATTCTGTACGTGCCCCATCCCTTGAAGTGTTCAAGGCCAAGACTGAAATAATATATTTTTATCTTTGAGTGTTTGAAGAACAAATGAGTTATAGAATAATAGAGTCATAGAATCAGTTATCTTGGCAAAAACGCTGATGATCAATCCAGCTGTTAATCCAGAACTGCTAAGTCCACCACTAAACCATGTCCTTAAAGCATCAGATCTTCACATCTTACAGATATCTCCAGGAGTGCTGACTCAACCACACCCAGCCTCCTTCAATGCTTGATAACCATTTGGTGAAAAAAAATTTCCTGATATCCTATGTAACCCTTCCCTGACACAGCTCGAGACCGTTGCCTTTCCATTCTATCACTTGTTACCTGGGAGAAGAGACTTTTTTAAAACCTCCTTTCAGGTAGTTGTAGAGAGCCATGAGGTACCCCCTGAGCCTTCTTTTTTCCAGGCTAAACAACCCCAGCTCTCTAAGCCACTCCTAAGACTTGTGCTCTAGACCCTTCCCAAAGGCATCTCTGACTGCAAGAAGCTGTGTCTCTTCTATTACATGGCTTCTCCTTGTACTCCTGCATGACTCTCTTCCTGAAACATCAGTCTCTGATCACTTAGAGATGCAGTTCTGTGGTATTATCAGCATGGTTCATGCTGATCTGGCCCCTTGAAAGCAGAACTTGAAGTATTGGAAGCTCTAGGAAGGATTATGACCTAATGGTGTCGTACATTGTCTTTTATTAAAAGAAGCAATGCTGCTGAAACCCAGGCAAACCTTGGGGATGCCATTTGTCTCCAGGTCACAAGCTCTGCCAGATGGTACAGAATTCAAACCTCAGTTTTATTGCTGTCAAGGAGAGGTCACAGTGTAATGCTCCATCTTTGCAAACTGTCTTCAGTCCTTCTGCTCCTGCGGGTATTCACAGTAGTAAATCAGTTCTTTTAAAATGGAGTGCAGTTTTCAGTTTCCTCCAGTTGTACAAAGGTACACAGTAAATCACAAAGAAATTAAGAATGTTTAAATGACAGAAGATAAAACGAGCACAGTAGGATATGAAACTGTAGAAATGAGGTGGATTACTCTGAAATTAGTAAGTCATTGAAAGCAAAGATGCTTCTCAGTTCATTTCAAGTGTGTTCATCATTCTGTGAAGAAAAAATGTTTTGGTGTCAAAATCTGACACATCAGTTTCCTCATCTTCCCCTGGAAAGAGAAACCCAGCATGAATCAGGGTAGTCCAACATCTACCAGGGGTCACCTGCCTGGCAGCAGCTGCCAGCTCAGCAGAGTCTTGATCCTTGCAAGATGTGTGTACAGAAAGTGTATCTCATATGAAGGGTAAAGCAAGATCTTTTTGTGCAGCTCAGCTTTCTCTGTGCCTACTTGCTCAGCTGCAACAGTAAGGGGGGTTAATGGTTTCTGTCTTCAAGTCATTCTACACACATACCCACCACCTGCAGAGCAATCTGTGAAAGCTGCCCCTCACTTTTATCTTTAATTCTTGGTTTCATGCAACTTTTTTGTGGCCTGGTCTGGAATCACGATAAATCAATCTGATTTCAGAAGGTTTTTTTTTGTTTGTCTGGGCTTTTTTTCCTCTTAAAATCACTTCATTATGTCAAGTAGATGGTGATCTAAACAGCAACACCTCCACGGGAGAATACAGAGCCACAAATAGAAACATTCCAGAAAAATCCCTATAGCCAATTGTATGCTAATGCATATGCTGCTCATGCAGTAAAGTCTAAAAAAAGCTGAAAACAAAGGAGAATTTTCTCAGTTTCACGTAAGATTTTGATTTTACAAGAGAGATGCACAGGTTTAAATATTAATTCCAGTTATTCTGCTAAATCTGTAAAGATACTGTGGTTAATGGTATGCTGCTGTCTGAGAACTCTTATGGTCAGACACCTCATTTTGTCCAAGGAATGTTATGGACAAGCTTTTTATGCAGCTAGCACAAAATTGTGCTCTGCAGCCCAGTTAACACATACACATTTATATAGACACAAATGCACACATATGCATAAGGGCACTGTCTTTCAAGCTAACCATTTTTGTTTTATTTAGTGGTGGGTATCCCAAGGGATTTGTGTGTTAGTGAAAATTCTGCCAGCTGATAAATGACAAAATAAAAGTTCAGCCCTTGAAGCAAATGAGCAGGCAGTACCTTGAGAATGATGCACTTTAAAAAAAATCAACAATAAGATTTTCTCTTGCCAGTAACAGTGTAGAGGTTGTGGTTAAGCTGCATTTGCTGCCATCTGTAAAATGAAATGCATTTGTAGTGCTCCATAAGCAGTGATATTTTGAGACACTTACAGCCTGTAACTTCACAATATTTTTTCTTCAATGTGCAAGGGTGTCATACAGAAGAAAGAGGGAATCTCATAAGGAAGTTAGCAAACTAAGATTGCACTTGAGTCACAGCTTTAAAGGATCTTTATAACATTGCTTGAATTTGCATTTCTGCCTGTGTACTTTCTGGTTTGCAGCCAAGGCCCAGTTCCTGGAATCAGTGGAATTTATCTTGGTACCTTCATTTAGCTTTGGTTGAATATCTCCTGAAAGGTAGATTTCAAAGAGGTGATGGGCCCAAATAAGTAGTTTAAAAGCTGTCCTTTTAATTCTTTGGCATTTTAGTGATTTTCTTTTTGTTCTGGATAATTACATGTATGAGTTTGATTTCCCTGCCAGTATTTCAACTTCAGATGATAGCAACTTAAACACAGGGAAAAGTGTTTGGTACCAAGATGAAAACGCAGTTCATCACTCTTCTAAATCTGGGAAACCAATACTGTCTGAGTCCAGCCTTGGAGCATAAGCAAGCTAGACAGTTTCTGGGTTTGCAAGCTACTAAATCCAAGAAGTAATTGTTTTATTGGTAGTGCTGACCATCCACCTTTATTGGCACTGCTTTCATCTACCTCTTTTCCCATTTGACTGCATCTGAACTCAGCCTTGTGTATCAAGTTGGAGATGGAAATAGTATCCTAACGTTAGATTTTTTTTTTCATATGACTAAAGGGAAGCTTTAGATCCTCTAATGCACAAAATTTACTTTTATGCCAATCAGAGATCTCTCCATCTGGAAAGTTTCACCTTTCCAGGTCTCCTTGCCAGGAGAAAACTTTTAGCATCACCACCATTGCTGTCTACATATCCTAAAGGAAAAAGTCAAGGAAGTGGGGGAGTGTGCTAAGAGGGATGGAGGAGTTCAGCATGGCATTTTCAAAGAGGAAGGGAAAAGAGCAAAGAGCGTTGAAGAGAAAAGCTCTCCTATGCAGGCTTGAGAGTTTTACATCAGTAGCAGAAATCAGAGCCATTTCCCAGCAGCTTTTGCTGGCAGCAAGGCCACGGAGCAACATCATTAGAGAGGTCCTGTTGGGCATCCTTTGTAAGCTGCCGATTTCTCCTGGATCCTGGTTTTGCTCAGACACACAGGAGAGCTGAGCTTTTAGGCAGCTGCACAGCATGCCTTGTGTTCACAGTTTTGCCAAGTGACCCGTTCACCAACAAGGCCTTCAGCAAACATGTTTTTAAACAATGTTTGTCATTTTGCTGGAGCCTGGGACTTGGCTCTTGATGTGTACGAGTTGGCAGAATTCCTTTTTGGACTGTTGCACTTCAGAACCGCTGTGGACACCAGCGGAGGTGCTCGTGTACCACAGCTCATCTGTGGGCGTGGGTTCTCTGCTTGGAATTGGGGCTGAATGAGGACAGCTGACCTCAGACACCCTCTGAGGACCTGCAAATCATAGCTAAGAGCACAGGCTCATCTTCTTCTGCAGTGGGTTGGCAATGGAGCCATCAGTCAGCACCCGAAGAGCAGAACTGGCTATTTGGTCATTCAACACAATGTAAAGTTAACTCAGATTAACTTAAATTTTATCCTTCGTGTCTGATTTTATTCCATTCTATCCTCAGCCGTTTCTTCCATTTTTTTCCTTAAAGAAAGCTTTTCTGTTTTTCTAAATTGAACTCTGGCCTTCTTTACCAGTATTTTTGCTTCTGTGGCAGCAGACTGTGACTGAATAATGAAGCCTAAGACCAATTTTGTCAGAAGATCCTATGTAGTGGGTTGAGTGAGACACTCTGCAAAGAAATAAATTTTGTTGTCAACAAAACACAGCAGTTTAAGGAGAAATCCTAAAGATAGTGGGGCAGAATCTTTAAACTTCTGTTTTTACTTCCCTTTCAAAACCTGATCCGTGGCTAGTACACAGATAAACAAAGTTGTTGAAATACTGGGGAGAAGTGGGGGGAGTACTCTGATCCTTTGGGCCTCTCAGAGAGCTCGCGCTTGTGACACAGGGGTGCATCTTGATATTCACAATCCAGAGTTTTTGATCTTCTGGGTGTCCCACAATTGATCCTAAAATCCGTCCTCCAGAGGATCACACAGCTTAAAAGTTGTCTGGAGGTCACCTTTGACTGCAGTTTACTCTGGCAAATCCAACCTGCTATTTTTATTATATTTACCAGAGCCATAAGGACTGCCAAATATATAGGGAGATTGCTTTAAAAAACTGTGAGGTTCTGTCTTGCATCATTGCATACATAAATCAAAATGTCTAAATTGTGCCAAGGAACCCAAGCCTGAAAACTGGGCTTTAGTAATTTTCTGGGGGCTTGTATTAGGCTTTTTGTTTTCTTTTAAGGGAGCTGGGAGTGAGAGTATTATTAGTGTTGTAAATTAATTTTGCTTCTTGAAATGAAACAGCTCTTCCATTCGTAGTTAAATGTGAACGATGCTGTCACTGTGAACAGCACAAACTGACTGCAGCCAGACTCCCAGAATGAGCTGGTCTGACTCTGCAAAGGGAAACCCTATTAATTCTGGGAACAGGGATGATTCACTGCCGCACTCTGGACTGTGGAGGTGGTTGTCCAGAGCCTGCTGTTCTGGCCTGATTTGTGTTTGATTTGGAGTTGGCGAAGGGAAAGGGTTGCTAGTCTAGCTAAATAGTTTTTAAATCAAGGCATGCTTTATTCACTCTGTTGAAAATTATCACTAGACTGGTTTTTGACCCTCAGTTACTAAAAGTTTTCACTTGTTTACATTGAAGAAGGTCAGTGTGTCTTCGGTGGTGCATCAGTCTTGTGCTGCTGTTTGGGTCTGTTTTATCCTAAATTCAAGGAGATTGTGTTAAAGTGGATGCCACTGAAGAGTTAACAGAAACTTGCCTCGTGTTATTACAGTCTGAATTGGGTGAGTTTAGCCAAGTGTGTGGCTTATTATTTATATGATTTAATTGAGAGAGAAAGCTTAGAGTGATCTCCTCCATACATGAAGCTTTGGGATAGTCAGTGTCTGACTGCATCAAGATTTAAAAGCAGGGGACTGAGTGTGGGATGTCTGGATGGGACTTATGGGCACTGCTGCAGTAGAAATAGCAAATATGAATAACAAAAACAAGCACTGACTTGTGGCTTGTTTAAAAACCAAACAAACCTTTGATAACCAAGTGTGTGTGTACTTTTGATCTCCATTATTTTGTGTCTTCTTCTCATCTGTCTTGTCTATTCTGATAGTTGTCTCCTTGTGTTGTCATCTCATCCTAAAAGTGGGATTTCATAGCTTAGTTTAGGAACAAAGGTCTCTTATTTTGATTTTGTATCTGCAAAACACTAAAGTGTATTTTCAAGCCTTCAATCTGCTGCTGAGCTCAGCAAAACAGGAGCCTGGATCTGGCTTCAACCTGGGCATTACTGAGATTACAGTTGTGTATAATACTATGAGTACTTCAGCTGTATAATAAAATGTTTACAATGAACAGTCAGTATCTTCCTAGTTGGGAGGGGAAAAAAATGCCTCGCACATGTATTTTTGACAAAGAAAATATGGATAAGGACAAGCAAAATGGACTTTTTTCTTGAATTACCTTGACTTTGGTAGACCTCCAACCCCAGGGCCCTAAAAAGAGGGGAAAGAAATCCCCAAACCTCAAAATACTCTTCCAAAGTAACAGTTTACTTTTTTAAATACTTCAGTTTTTTATTTTTATAACTGCAGAGCTAGAGCTCTAAATTACAGCAAAAATTTCTAGTCAGTTGCCAGTTTTTTCCACGACATGGAAAATTTCCCCTTTGGATGAAGCAAGAATAAGTTATTTAGGTTCTCTTTTTTTTAGTGAATGCATCTTGAAAAATTAGGGTGTCCAGAGAGCTCTGTACTTGCCTGAAGTGTATATTGATGTTTTATTTATTAAAGATGTATCAAAATCTGCTAAGACACACACACACTGTAAGTAAGGGTAATTACACCTCCAATCGAAAGTTTCATGATATTTTCTGTAACAGCTCTCAGTCTGACCTCTTTAAACCTTTTTTAGAAGTACCTCGCTCATTATTCAAGATGTTTAGGTATAAAGCAGGCTGTGAGAACACAACAATAGGGATGCAGGAGGGTAAGAAAAGGGCTTATCTAATTCTTCAAGTGATAAGCTCACGTGTCAGAAAACCAGGTGAATGCAACTGTGCTAGCATTGTATGTGTGCCCACACCCAAGGAATTAACTGCCTGAAGTATCCACCCACAGATAATTTCAGCACTGAAAAGGACATTTCCATACAGAGCATGACAAAATTCTCAATGGTGGAGGAGGGAAAAACATTTTAATGGCTGGATTTCTGCCTGGGGAGGTTGCTTGCAGAAAGGCAGTAACCTGTTCAGAAAGCTGATGTGCTCCTTACTGTGCTGGATCCATGCCTAGAGGCACGCTGTCTCCCTGATGGTTGACTCCCCATTGAATGTGGGCAGTTCCCAAGCTGCTGCCCTTGCTTTGGTCTCCAGGAAGCTGACTTGACTAGAACTCTGTGTGTGGGTACATTTTGCAGTTTTATTTAATTTGACCTGTATCAGCAGAAAGCAAGCAAGGAGCTTGTGTCTCATGAGTCCTGATTTCTTTTAATCCAAAGACCTGTAAGAGCAGGGTTCATCTTCCCTAGCTAGAATACTAAGCTGTGAAATCTATTCCCCTGCTGTGGGTAGAAGTTCTAACACAGCCAGAGAATTCCACGTTGTGCTGCCAGAGATGTGTTTGAGAGCTCATTCATGTGACTGCTTGTTCAAATTTCTTTGCCGGGGGGTAAAGAGAGCATGAAGAACTATGTATTCCATTTATTTCAGAAGCCTTCAGGATTTCTACATTCTAGAGAACTCTAATGGCTGAAAAAAAGGGCAACTGCTTCACCTTTTGTCAGAAGGGGCAAGAGGGACAATTCAGGCAGCTGCAGACCAGGCAGTTTCACTCCTGTCCCTGAAAAAGGAAATAATGGTGTGAATTTTCTTGACGCATTTCTGGGTATGTGAAGGAAAAGGATGTGACTTGAAGGTCAGCATGGATTTGGAAAAGAGGTGACCTAATTGCAGCCTTCCAGTACCTGAAGGGAGCCTGCAAAAAAGATGGAGAGACTCTATTGAGAAGGGCCTGGAGTGACAGGACAAGGGGGAATGGTTTCAAACTGAAACAGAATAGATTTAGATTGGATATTGGAAAGAAATTCTTCCTTTTTAGGGTGGTGAGGTCCTGGCACAGGTAGTCCAGAGAAGCTATGGCTGCCCCTGGATCCCTGATTTTTAAAGTCGCTTCCGACCTAAACTCTTCCATGATTTTATGATTTACCCTTGGTACACTTAGCTGGACCAGTCGGGTCCTGGCATAAAATGACTGAATCTGTGGATGAAGGGAAAGCCATGGGCATCATTTACCTTGTCAATGGCAAAGCTTTCAGCATTGTCTCCATCAGATTGCCAACACGCAGATAAGGATGGTACAGTCAAGGTGGGGAAAAGAGACGTGGCTGGATATTCAGACTGCAAGGGTTTAATGGTTCATGCTTTGCCTGGAGGTCACTTACAAGCAGAATTCCCTACGGGTTTGTCTGGGAACTTATCCTGTTTAGTACCATAAAAAAGGAAAAAATCTCCCAGGTTGTAGTGCATTCTTTATGCCACAGGCTCTGCTGGTAACTGGCAGTGCTGTGAAGTGATATCTAACTTAGGAAGCTAGAGAAGGGAAACAGGATCTGGATTTCTGAGCTCCTGAGTGCTGGTAGGTTTCCTAGTCTTTTTATATGTCCTTTGGCTTTTACTGTTCTGCCTCTGCTGGGCAGTGTTCATTACAAGGAAGTTTTGTGTTCCAGAGGTCACTCCCTGAACAAACCTTAGTGAGATAAGTTCTTCCAGCTGCTTCAGCATGTCCTGGTGGGGTGTTTTAAGTCACAGGAATTACAGCACTTGATGATAGTGAAACAAGTGAGTGGCTGACAGCAAAGGGATTAAAACAGAGGCAGTGCAATTTGCAGCATTTAATATTCATGTTCACAGTCCCTGGTCCTCATGGGGGATTTCAACCACCCAGGGAGCAGGTTAGGAAGGACATAGCCCTTCCTGTGCCTAAAGGAGGCCCATGAGAAAGCTGAAGAAGGACTTGAGAAGATATGAAATACATGAAAATCTCATATTCTTCCTTCAGGACAACTGTTTAAATATCTAGATTAATCAGTTACCCCTTCTGTCAAAAAAAAATGAAAATTGTTTTCCCTCTTTTAATGTGGGATAAACCAGATGTGCAGCTTACAGATGCAGCGTGTCAGAAGCACATACAAAATCTGCAGTGAGTTCCCATTTCAACAAATGTGTTTAAATAAAATACCTACTTAGGCATTTTCCTGGAGCAAGGTTTATTTGACCTGTATCAGCAGAAAGCAAGCAAGGAGCTTGTGTCTCATGAGTCCTGATTTCTTTTAATCCAAAGACCTGTAAGAGCAGGGTTCATCTTCCCTAGCTAGAATACTAAGCTGTGAAATCTATTCCCCTGCTGTGGGTAGAAGTTCTAACACAGCCAGAGAATTCCATGTTGTGCTGCCAGAGATGTGTTTGAGAGCCCATTCATGTGACTACTTGTTCAAATATGCTCTTGGCAGCTGGTTTCTCTGCCAAACTTCATGCCCAAGGTGCAGCTCAGCTTTCCAGGTACACTATCCAAGTTACCCAAGTTTCTAAGAACATGGAGGTGAGGCTTGTAACTTCTTCTTGTAAAATGTCATTGTCACTTGACTACTTCCCATGTCACATTCTCTCCACATGTGATGTCGGGAAAGTGATGCATCTTTTTGAGAGGTAAGGCCTAAACCCAGGACGTGCCTTCTCTGAGACACCCAAGGGTTTCCCCTGTGAAAATAGGGTTTGCTATTTTATTGGTGTTAAGGTACTAGAAAAGCTGACATAGGTTTGGGGTTTTTTGTTTGGTTGGTTTGCTCAAGGCGTTTTGTTTGGTTGGTTTGTTTTAAGGGGTATGTGTTCATTTGTTCGGAGTTTTGTTTGGTTTATTTTACAGAAAGGGCAGAGAAGAAGAAATAAATGTCCATTAAACTATTAATGTCATAATAAGTGTGGTGAAACATACAAATAGCCTGCAGAGGAAAGCTGTATAGTAGATAAGAATTTGGAGTGGGAGGTATAACATCACTGGGAGTGATCCAGAAAGATAAGCAGGGGAAATACAGGCTTGCTCAAAGGACCGAGAGATAAGACTCTTCTTCTTCTCCATCCTTTTTGATTCATCCATGTCCTTCATGTTGTCACCATACAGGTTCCTCAAGGATGGGATTTTCTCTGCATGGGGCTCTTGCTTTGTCTGATGAAGAAAGGACCATCAGGTTCTGATTTCTGTCTTTCCACCAATTTAAAGTTCTAGTCCTTACCATTTCATATCACTTAGCAAAATAAATGGCCATCTATTTTTATATCTGTGTGGAATAAATAGGAGATTTTAATCACTTCATAAACACCTGCCAAAATATTGCTTTAGCATCTCTTCCTAGCATCAAATAAGTAGTTCTTTAAATCTAATCTATTTAAAGGATTTACACTAAGAAAGGATGCACAAGAGATCAAGGCATGGAATTTCAGAGGGGGGGAAATTCTTGTATGTGAAGGCTTATATGTGCTAAAAATCCATTGTGGCACGTAGATATGAGTCTCATTGTAATATTTTTAACCCATTAAGCCTGATCCTTTAAAAAATTATTGTCTCCACAAATCCTGAGTACTGATTTTGCTTGTTTCTGTTTCATGGTGGGCAGAAATATAAACTGATCAAAGGCAATGGGCTGGGATGTCCAAAGGGCATCAGGATTCTGCACTGCAGCCTGAACAGGAAAGGAATGCAGAATAAATCAAGTTTGCTGCAATTCAGAATTGTTAATGTTGTGCCTGTATGATTTTGATGGAGTTTTATCAATGGAGAGTCTCTGAGCCTTTAGGGAATGGTAATTAGATTCTTCCCTGTCAGATTTTTTATGTGCCCAGTGCATTGAGTGAGAGGACAGTAACCATTCTTAGCAGCATGGAGACCTTGAGCTTCCATAGGGCATGGAAGCAGTGAATCATTTTGTCATCCTTCCAAAATTCTCCCCTTCAGCCCTTCCTTTTGAAGCTTGGATGATCATTCTGTCTGCCCTTCTCTATCACTTCTTCCATTTCTTTCTGACAGACAAGATTTGCTGCCTTGGGGCCTAGCAACCCATTTCCCCACCTTCCACTAACCCCAGAAATCTCCAGGGAAGGTTTTCATCAGAACATCACTCAATCTGAGGCAATTCTAGCTGCATCTTTTCCAAGTCAGCTCTGCCCCAAATCCAGTGTGCAGCTCTGCTGCTCATATCTGTTAAATGATCTGCAGATCCTTGGACCATGATCTGCTCAGTCCCATCTTCGCATCACGGGATGGTTTGGGTTCGAAGGGACCTTCAAGCTCATCTCATTCCAGCCCTCTGCCATGCTGAGATGCCTTTCACTAAACCAGGTGATCTTAAAGGTCATCTCCCTTTAGGAAGCAAAGTTCTTTATTCCATACCCCTCTGTATATCTTTGCTGCCTCTCAGCATAATACAAGCCTCTTGTTCCTGAGTGCCTGCCCTTTCCCCAGATAGGATTAACTATTTATTCTTCTTTTCTTGTGTTTTCTGTGTGCTTCTCTTCCAGTTCATAGCTGAAGTACACTGCAGGAATATTAGCCACAGAACCCTTGGATACCAACCAGCAAAATAGTCTGTGGTTTGGGACTTGTCCAGCTGGGAAGACTTCCCAACAGAACTTCTTCATATCAGTGTGTTGATATGCTGAGCTAACCCCACATCTGCTTGTGTCTTACTGAAGTGGTTTAGGTGGTATCTGTATCTCCATAATGAGAAGTTGTAGTCATAAAGATATGGATCAGTTATTGAGTTGTTTGATGGAGACAATTCTCAGTTTTTACATCAGGCAGCTGATGTGTTTCAAAGGTTATCATTTTACGGGGAGCCTCAAAAGGGAAGGTATTGGCCTCAGATTGTTACCTAATCAAATAGGAACATATATAATGTTTATTGCTGTAAAATATTAACCATAAATAAACAGTGGAATACGTTGATGGACATACTCCATGTCCTGAGGTACACTGCAAATATATTCACATCCTTGGATAGAAGGTGTGTCGTGCTAAGAACGGAAATGCATACAGTTAATTAACCTTTGTGATGTTCACTATCAACTAGGCAAAATTTGCCGCAGGCTTTAAGTGAAATGACAGCTTTTTATTTCTCCGACAATTTCAGTGTTGATTAGTACCAAAAAATTATACTGCTCTTGTGCTACCCACAGTTTTTTCATAATGGTGTAATATCTTCAGGTAGTTTAGCTCAGGAGGCAAAGGTGAGCCCTTACGGTGTTCTGGCATTCCTGTTTCAATGACATGATTGGAAAAGTTTCACCTTTATCCATGTAATCCTAAATTATGGACATCTAAAGGGAAAATTCATGGAGTAAGTGTTGCTCTGTGGGAATCAAGGAAGCCATTTCATAAGGGCAGGTTCAACTTGTAGCAGCATTGGTGTTTGTACTTTCTACACAAGCAGGGCAGGTCTTGCTCCAGTTTTGAAGTTATTAGGCCTGGGTCATCACCCATTTATTAACATAAAGCACAGTCTTTAATCTCTGCTCCTGATTGCCTTAATCATTACTGGCTTCATGAGCTGAAGGAGTCCTTAAAGTACGATGGAGAGACACTGGAAATGTTGTCTGTTAAACAAAAAACCTCCACAAGAGCAGTACCTGCTTGTATGCCCATTTTTTTTGACTGAAACAGCTGAGGAAGGAGATTGGGCATTCCATAGGCATAAATGGAATAGCTCCTAGGAATTCTCTCTGGTGTCTGAAGGATGTTATTAATAGTATCCTTAAAAAGAGCTATGCCAGCCGCCTCCCACTACAGTGGGTTTGGAACAGGTAGAGGAGCTGCAAAAATACTGCAGTCTGAGCTCATGTGAATGTCCTGGGAAGAAGGGAAGGATCCAATCTCCTTCCACCAGGGAAGAAGAAGGGAACCACCACAGTTGTCCATATTTTTCCCTGCCAAGACACAAAGAGCGAGCAGAAATGTAAGTGACAACAGAAGCAGTGATATATCTTTGAGTCTGCATAATTTCATTAATTTCTGCATGCTTGAAAATACCCAGCTGTTTTCTCTTTCTTTGGAGCAATCACTTTTTTTGGTGAGAAATAAAGCCAGGAAGGTTCCAGACTAAGGCATTGTGCCAGGTCAGTGCCTGTCTCTGGGGCTGGAACCTGTTTTCTCTCCTGTACATACTCCAGTGTGTTTTGTCTCTTGTTTTCAAAGAGAAGTATCATTCAGGACAGATTTTCTGCAGTCCTTGTTGTCTGTAATGCTTTAATTTTAGAAAATGCAGGTGTTTTAAAGGGTTATAAAATCTCACCTAAGTAACGGCACATTTGGTTAAAAACCAGTGCACATATTCCTAAATTCTTCCTTGTTTCATTTTTGTTTTCAGAATGTGTTTATACTCTTGTAAATGGCAGTGTGGAAGCCCATCTGTTTGTTAGGGATAAATAGTAAAATTGTAGATTATCTCTAGCAGATATTTACCAACATTGTGCAGACTCAACATATACAAATCTGGATATCACGTTTTAAATTAATTCAAGTAACTTCATTTCATTTATTCTTCTTTAATCACTTTGTGTCTCTCTTTCAGGGAGGCTGTTTGGGAAATACTGGTTATTTTGCATGTATTTAGGAACTTTTCCCCCTGAAATTGATGTATTTCAGTAGGGAAGACCAAATGATAAAAGAAATCAAACTGATGGACTGGGAACAAAGGAAATCATGGGCTTGACAGTCAACCTGTAGCCTCCACCAATAGTAGATGGAAATGTTTCCTAGGAAACTGGGCTGAAATCCATACTCTCTCATGTTAAATTTTCCATTTAACTGAGAAGCCAGTTGTATGTGATATTAACTCTCCATGTGTGCCATTGTGTATTTTAAATAGCAGGGCATAACCTGAAGTAGGTGCACATGGGATATGTTTCTGTGCTCCTGTGGATCTGTACGTTGGTTTTGATTGAAAGGTGAACATTTCTCTAGTAAGAGTAGGAGAAAGCAAATAATTCATGTAGAAGTCCCAACTTTTACACAAAAAATACATGCTGTGAAATTACCCGTTGTGCTGGATAGAATCAGTTGCAGAAGAAATGCACTGGTATGTAATTTGTCAAAATTAAATGTAATGTTAATTTTCCTGGGAGGATCCAGATTTTAGAGAATGTGATGGATTATTTATTTGGAATAAGAGCAGGGGATGACTGAGAAACTATTGTAAGACTAAACATTTTTTGTGCTAGAGGCCCAAAGATGTAGCTAAACTAAAGCCTTGCTTATGTCTGTGATAAAAATTAACCTCCTGCTGAAGCAGACATGGAAAAACAAGCACCAGCAATCCCGAGGCATTGCTCCCTGCTGCTGTTTATAGCAGTTTTACATGTTTAACTTCATCCAGTTGTGTGTTACCCCTCCATCTGCACAAAATGGACTCTATGAGAAGCTCTGGAATAGGTGCTTTTGAGATCTGTGACTCTTTCTGTCTGTGTTGTTCATGTACCATTTCAGCACTGATTTGGGGTCTGTGCTGTGTCGAACAAGAGTTGATACAGCTTCCTCTGTGCTCATCTGTGCCTTGCAGAGAAGATTATTTTGATTTTCTACCTTAGTCGCTATCCATGAATTTTTTCCATTTACCAGTGTCTTTAGTCACACGTCACTCACTCCTTAGTCCCTCTCAGATGTGTCCTCTGAGGACAGGTTTTACTGCTTTCCTTTGGTTCAGATGAAAGCCCCTGATCATCAAATGGCAATTTCTGTGTTTCTTATCCATGTTAACTCCATGGACACGTCAGGACTGCTGCGGCTGGGCAGTTTACTCCAGATAAATGTTAGCCCCTGATTAGAACAGATCAGAAGCAATTTATGGTGGGTAGGAAAGGCATGAAGAGCAAAGCAGTTATTTGTATCCTTTCTTAGTAAGCTTGGAGCTGGAAAGAGTGATGTTCCCAGCCTGCTTGGCGGCAAGAGGCAATCTCCAGTTAACTTCATCTTTTCCCAGGGCTGGTAGGTACTCTCTGGGGCTGGCATTCAAGTCTGTTACCCAAATTTTCTACTATTCACCCCAATGAATCTTGCCTTTCTTAAACCAAATTTATTATCCAGTTACAGAGAGATAATATTCCCAAGCCTAAACATGTGCTGCTCTTTTTTTTTTTTTTTTTTAAGCATAGATCAGGCTTTGAGTTAGTGCCAAAATTTTGGTGTTAATTTGACCCTCAAAAGGCAGCTCTCAGGAGAGAAGCATTTGGTTAAGGAAAGCATATTGCCTCCTAAAGGTCTTTAAAATAGCTAAGGTCTCCTTCCACTTGTGTGGCCTTGGGTAAGTGACTTCAAATCTATGTGTCTCTTTCTTCCTGTGAAAAATTATGTGGCTCTTCTTTATAAAGAACTTACTGATGAAGAAGATTATGTCATAGGTATTAATGGAATATTTGATTAAAAAAAAAAACTATTTGAAATCCAAAATACATGTCTGGAGACCTTTAGCTACCCTTCTCTCTCTTCTGCCTAATATCTAATCTGGAGGTTGAGGGACATTTAATCAGTGTCATTCCCTGGTCACTTGATAGAACTTTGAGACCATCCTTTTTCAGTTTGCTTTCTGTGTGCACCCATGGAAGCAGTGAGTTCCTTGGAGTGCAGGTGCTCTCTAGGAAAGCAGTCAGCTTTCTGTGCTTGTCTGCAGATTGTTCAGGTACTAATAGATGTTCAAATCCCTGGCATCAGAGGAATCAGCAGAACATGAAACCAGAGTGGTGAGAGACATCTGTGCTAAAAATAAATAAACCCGAAGTAAGATAAGCCAGTGTCCAGGAAAGGCAATGTTCAGTGAGAGTAATTCAGCGCTGAAGAAGGAAAGAGTATTTTACTAAATAATAGCTAGATTTTTAAATTAATTATGTATGATGTTTAGTCAATGAAATGAGGCTTTAGGCTGTACTAAACATTTGTATGGCTAAAAGTACATATTTTAATATATATATAAAGATAATGTTGTAAATTAAGCACTTAAACCACTCCCTTCCTTCTGTAAACCACAATAAGACCTGACTGGGAGGATGTAATTTGTTGAATTACATTTTTCTTTGAAACATTTTTTATAGCTCTTGTCAGATGGTGGCTCAAATCAAATACATCTTTGCTTTGCTCCTGTGTGATAGTTCTTGTGCCCCTGGATAATTTCTCTGGCTACACCTGCTTTTGTGCTCCCATCCTCTGACAGGAGCTGCATTTAATTAAGTCACCAGTCCTTTTCCCTTCTTTTCGTTAATTTTTGTTCTGCCAGCAAGGCTAGATGGATTCCAGCTCCAAAGGCACAGCTGAGCCCATGAACTGGGAAGTTGCCAGGACTTCAGGGCTGCAGCACTGAAAAGAGGAAGTGGCAAGGAATGACATTTCTCTTCTGAACAGATTAATGTTTTGTTAAAAGAGATGAGATTTTCTCTGAGGCCAACAGCACACCTCGAGGGAGTTGGTTCAGCAGGTCACTTTAGGGACTAAGGGAAAATGTTGTATAGGTGAGAGGGAAGAGAAGTGCTGTCTTTAACCTGAAAACAGCAATTGCCTTTCTCAGTTCTTCCCAGGAGAGAGTATTTTCTGTGGAAGGTAAGGCATCCATTTACTCACTCTCTCCTCCACTGCAATTTGGCAATTTGAGTGACAGAAGCGAAGGTGACAGCTACCCAGGGGTGCACTCGATCCTGGTCTTGGAATGCCTGGCACAGGCTACAGTCCAGCTTCTGCATGTCTGTGTCCTGCACTTGGGATGGGGCTTCCACTTCATTGCTGTTGCTTGGCAGATGTCATGGATTTGATGTGAGGTGATCCCTTCATAATAGATCTGTTAGCTCGTTCAGTTTAATCTGATTAAACTCTCCCAGTCACTTAGGTAAGGTAGATGGGATGAGTTGGAGTCAGAAAGATTAGGAGACTTCTGCATGATTGTGAAAAGGTTGGAGGCAGAGGAAGGAATTTGAGGAGCATCACCCCTAACTCCCACTTAAACACACTCCATGAAATTGGGGCCCAGGCTGTGGAAGGGGAAGAAGGGTGGCCATGACATCATCCAGTCTTTCCCCATTCCCACTTCTTGGACAGGTCTTGACCTTTTGGTATTTTAGCAAGAGAGTGGGAGGAAATGGATTTCACAGGTTCACTTATCTTCCAGAGTCAGTCCTTGAGCAATGGGTATTGCTTTATAATTATAATGAACACAGTTACGAGTTCGTGTGTTGTCTCCCTGGGGACTCATGTCACCCAGCTTGTTACAGTCATTTCTTTCCTAATAGAAGAAACTGGTTGTAGGCGTAATTCTGCCATGGTGTGTGGGAGGGAGATCTTGGGGAACAGATGGTTCTTGGTGAACAGACTCCAGTGACTAAGACCGACTCTCAAAAAAGAATTAATCTATCAAGCTGATTTGCTGATGAACAGAAATAGGAAAAATAACCATAATACAAGTGCAAAAATGAACGATGAAGGAAGGTTGCCTGTTGTACGCTTGACAGCGGTATTTCTCCCTGGTAAAGAAATAGCTTTTTAATAGCTCTCTTATGGAAGGGATTCTCTAAGCTGTTTCTTTTTCAAAGGCTAATGTATTTATGATTAAGCACAAGAGTCCAGAAAACCAGACACTCAAAACTCAGAATGAAAACAAATAATTCTGCACTAGGAGAAACTTTGCATCCACACATTTGTGTCTGTCTGCTTTCAGATGGAAACCATTAAGGATGGAAGACCCACCAATATGTACAGTTGGACAAATTCTTCCCTTAAGCTCATTTAAGTCCACTAATGTTGATAAAAACACACTTATCCCTTAAAGGTCATGGTTTAATTATTGGTGCAGATAATGACTTTCCTGACCAATACTGAACAATGTCTGAGAGTGTGGATTAAAGTCTCTCCCCATGAAACAGGTTTTCCTCTTCAAAAGAAGTACCCAGGACTGTGGGCTACTGCTCAGTCGTGAGTAATCTCTTAAGAGCTCCTTGTCAGCCATTTGATATGCTGATGTTTCATTTTCAGGGTGTTTAACAATCCCACCAGCTGGGAGTTAGCATCTCAATTTTACCAGCATGACATCTTAAAGTAGTTCAATGGAGTGGCCCTTTCTTATATGGCAGTATTTTTTCAGGACTTCTTTGGTTGCTACATTGATTGAAATGCAATTTTAGGTCTGTTAGGCCTGCAGACCCAGCACAGCTCAGAGGAGATTATTTAGAAGTCAATATCTATGGCAAACTTTTTTAGGGCTGACTGCAGTGTAGTAGGGAATTCTCAACCTCTTATGTTAACCAGTAGTCCAGGATACTCTGCTGCTAAAAATGTAGCAGACAAGGCAGAATTTCACTTGGTTTTATAGAAGCAGTGCTAAGCAGTCTGAGACTTAAATTCTCCTTCCCTTTGGCATTACAGTAAAAATGTCCATTTTTAAAATAAATTACTCTAAATGCTGTAAACCATTCTTAGCTACAATAACGGATATTAAACTGCAGGGCTAAGGGCTATCCTTAAGTACAAAACATCCAGCAATAATGTTTCAGAAATTGAATCTGTCCTGGTAAAATCATACCTAAACTGGCAAGGTCTTTTGAGCAACATGCAAGCAAATGCAGATTTCCATGGCTGCAATGATGAATATAGCTTGGCATCCTTCTGGAATCGGGCTTTAATCTTGGAGATGATCTCCTGAGCTGCTGTTTTTATGGTGGCACACCACTGATCTTCATACCCTATAGGAGACAGATAGCTCCAGCGTTGTTTTATTTTTCTTGGTTCAGAGAGTGATGATCAGATATTATTACATAAATTGAACCTTTTCAAGAGATGCTTTTAGGCATGTGGGAGGGAAGGAAGCACAGTGTTTTGGAGAGTCATCTCTTCCAGTGTAAAAAGGAAGAAGATATTCTTGGTTTAGTACATTTTTACTCTCTCTGAATTAGACAAAATTGAAATGCTCTGAGTGATGAATTGGGCAAATGATGGGGAGATAATGGCTGTGCTATTATCCCTGGAGAGAAGATGCCAAAACTGAATGCCTTTCATTTCAAAGGGGTGAGTTGCTATAAAATGTTCCACATAAGGAAAATGGCATGGACTAGGATGTTCCTTGTCCTTTTGTCATAATTCTGCTGACCTGGTGAGCTAAAACCTTTTTGCTGTGAAAAAGAGTCTAAAAGCAGCATATCTGTGCAGTTAGAGCAATCTGTTTGTGAGATACTTGGCCATTGACTCGGATACTGCTGGAGAATACAAAACACACATTCACCACTGGGGCACGTGCCACTTCAGAGGTCATTTTCTGCAGCTGCAGCACAGCAGTATTTCTCCTTTCTTGCTTGGGCACCCATACAGCTGCTCGGGAGATCCTGACTTGTGGGTGGTACAAAGGGTCCCAGAGAGGTGGAGATTCAGTGGTATGGCAACACCAAAATTGGGTTCTGCAAAAGAAAAGCGCAGAGGAAGGTGGAGGCTCTGTGGAGTATGAGAGTCCTCCCATCACAATTAAGACTTCAGCAGTAAAGATGTGTTTGTGCTGTCATGGTTCCCTCAGGCTGACAGGGATGACACCACAAAACAATTCCAGAATCTCTCTTCAATCAAAACACACTAGTGGGCTTGTTATTTTCCTGTACAAGTGTGAGAAGCAGAAATGTCATGAGCTGAGCACAGAAAATCTGAGAACACTGAGATTAGTGTTTTCTCATTCTGTTACGAGTGCTTTGGAATTGCAGGTGTGATTTGGTGGGAGGATGGAGACTGAGACTGGCTGGGTGTGAGGCTGAGCATCCATCTGGAGGTGGGATGAAGGCTGTCCCTGTTGATTGAAGGATGGAGCTGGTCTTTCAGGCTGGTGAGCCAAAGCAGGTTACCTTATGGGCTATAGGTTACCTTGTGAGCCTGGCTCTGCCCTTCGAGGTCCAGGTTTGAGACATAACCTGAATTAAGAGATTATGATGATGTTAAATTAAGCAATACACTGTGAAGAGACCAATACAGCAATTAAATGATACCTAATCTAAAAGCACACACAACCATAAAGCTACTAATTATAATTTCAATTATTATGAATCACATTCAGCTTCTGCTGAGTTATAACTCTATCTCCTTAACCACTTCAACTCTACCCCTCCTTTCTCCACTGTCTCACACCAGCTCCTTTCAGATGAAGACATGATGACAACTCCAGCAGGTTATCCAGTAGGGGTCTTTTTGACATCACTGTGGATTGAATTCATCACCATTTGTAGGTGTCCACACTCCAGAAGAAAAGAAAAGAATAAAAAAAAAAAAACAAACCAAAAACAAACAAACAAACAAACAAAAACAACCCACCAAAAATTATGTCCTCCTTTTTTATATCTTTATATCTTCCTATTTTCTGTTTTTGGATGCTTGGATTTTGGACCACATTTGCACATCACTTTCTCTATCCGAAATCCTCTCAAATAGACAATCTGTCACCAGTTACTTTTTCTCCCAGTTGGTCCCATTGCTGCTGTATTCGTACTCCAGTTTGGTGGATTGTTTTCAGTGCTGTTCTTCAGGCAGTCTTGATTTCAATAGTTTTACTTACGTGGTTGCCTGGGTACAGGTGACTTTGAAGACTTTGCACCACAAAACTCCCCTGCCAGCATCCAGTTTGTGCTGGCATCATATTGTTTACCATATTCACTCACTAAGACAATTTTATTTTATTTTATTCTTGACTCTTCTACCCACTTCTAATTAAACACAAGCAGTTTCTCCTCTTGTGCATAGCCTGCATAACACAGCACCAGAGTAGCCCATTTGTCACACTCTGTTTTTGTGCTCCTGCAGCTTGTTGTCCTTGAGCTGTTGTAATGGCTTTCCTCATTCTCAGGAGAAGCATTTTCTTGGTGCTCCATCAGGACCTTTTGCATACACCTTATCACACTGTGATAGCTGTACTGTATGATCTAGAGATCCTAACTTTACAACCACGTAGTTTGGGGCAGATCTTTAAGTATTGGGATGGTTTTTTTTCCCCTGGGAATCTGGAAAACCAATAGGCTGCCTCTACTGATGGTAGCAGGACAGGTGGAGAAGTGACCTGTACTTCCCTCATTTAAATACATAGTTAGGATATATAGGATAGCCTCATGCAAGTAGCATTTGCAAACATTGTGTATTTCTTACTTGTGTGGGCTGAGAGGTGCATTTCAGTGCCTCAGGATGGTTGGTTGGGGTATGTTCTGTTTGTTTCTCCTCCACTCTTTCTGACACATTTTTTTCACTAGTAGATTAAAGCATTAAAAGAATTTATAACCTCGTGGGACCACAGCCAAGGACACAGGCTCATTACTGGTAATCCCTGCTCAGACAGATGGGGAGGCTTTTGTGTACAAACAGCTTTTTGTTGTTCATAGAATCATAGAATTCCCCAAGTTGGAAAGGGCTCACAAGATCATCAAATCCAACTCCTGGCCCTGCACAGTTTAACCTGGTTGGAAGCATTGCTCTTTCTGGTGACACATGGCCAAGTGATTTGTTACACCTGAAGCATAATTAGCCCAAGTATTCACTTTTCTGCCTCGTATGGACTGTGTAACATAAAATTAGTAAGTGCAACCTAGAGCTGGAAGCTAAAGGCAGCAAGCATGAATTCCAGTTCAGCTTACATGGATTATCCTCTTTGATCTCCCTTGGAAGCAGTATGAGTTGAAAATATACTTGCAGAGAAAAGTAACTTTTCTCTTGATAGATGTATTGAAAAATGCATGTAAGTGCGAAAGATGTCTCGAGCCACAAATCCTGTGCTCAGAAAGCCTTAATATTCTGTCTTAGCTGGAAGAATTAGTAGAGTGCCAGAGATGAGAAGTTCGGCTTCTTGATTACTCTTCAGTAGTCTCTGAGGTGCCAAAGCAAGCTAAAACCTGAGCCTGGCTGAAGGACACTTGGTATGGCTTTCTGAATCCTGTTTAAAATGTGTGTGTGTTTCTTTCCATACTATAATAATTAGATTTCTTGCTTGTTTAAAAAAAAAAAAAAAAAAAAAAAACAAAAAACCAGAAAAAAACACACCAAAAAACCCAACAAAACACAGATAAAAGTCCTACCTGACTGCAGACAAAACCTGTCTTTCCCTGACTTAAAGAGGAGCAGTCTTGCCAGGTGTGTGAAACATCATCTGACTTGTCTTTTACCATCAGGCCTGTCAGAACATTCTGGGGGGGTGCAACTGCAATGGCAGGAGAAGCAGAAACACTTCAGAGGGTGTAGCTGAGCCATCTGTGGCAACGCTCTGATCTTTGTACGGGGAAATGAGCGACATCTGCTCCTGGCAGACGTGTTACTATCGCAGGCTGACGGGAAATGGCCCTCCTGACAACAGGTATCTTTGTTGTGAAACAAGACAACACCTCCTGCTTGATGAGACCCAAGTGACTGGAAAAGGGAGTCTGCATGCCAAAAGGCTGCTACAGACTTCCTGGGACAACTCTGTCTTTTCATTACATCCAAATAATTTGACAAAATTCAGTGGAATTGTTTTTTTAAATAACTTAGTTTTGTTTTGTTTTTTACCCATGGCCAGGAATTAGTGAATTTTAAGAATGTTCATTATAGGCAGAACTAATTGAGCCAAGCATTGGTAAAAATAAGTCCATATTTTGAATAACATGCAAAGAGGTTGGATTCAGAGAAAAGGTTTGAGCTCTGATTCTAGAGGGGCTTCTGCAACTATATCCAAAATGTTTCTATGGATTCTTCTGAGAACTGGCCATTATCAGAGGCATTGGTTACAGTTTGTCTCCAGTAGCAGGGGTACTTGCAGAGCCGGACTGTGCTGTAAGTAGCTGGCTCTATTTGGACAGATGGTTCTATCTTCTTAAAGAAGTTTTAATTTCCCTAAGCTGAAGCTTCCTTGGATAGAAATCAAGGATGACTTGTAACTGTCTTACTTCCTTGCTTGCTTGGAATAGTGACACTACAGAAAATCAGTTTACAATGATTAAGACATCCTTTCTTAGATGTTTTCTTAGAGCATCAACTGTTTTCTTCTTTACTGGGTTGGTCTCTTGTTCACAAGCACCCTCACTTCTAGTAGTGTCCCTGCTCTTCCTATCAGTCTTCTAAATTGCATTAGCTTCTGATAATCTCTCAGGGATTTTCCCATTTGTTTTCTCACTGTGTGTGCTGCCTGTAGCCTGACTGTGGGAATATGGTCCAACTTAAGGGATAGGAAGGAAAAAAGACAGGTATTTAACAGGCTGAGGTACCCAAACTGAGGGCTTTTCTTTTAAGCACCCCTCAAAAAATGATGTTGTCATGATGAAGATAACAAAATATATGTGGGATGACATAAGAAGGCCAAAATATTTGTGTCAGATGCGAGCACAGAAGAAAAATGCTGAAATGAGAAATTGTCCTAGGTAAATCATAAAATCATTGAATGGTTTCGGTTGGAAGGGACCATAAAAATCATCCAGTTCCACTCCGTGCCATGGACCTTCCACTATACCAGCTTGCTGCAAGCTCTGTCCAACCTGTGCCAGAGCCTCACCACCCTCACAGGGAGGAATTTCCAAGAAAATCCCATCTGATGAGAACAAGAGGTTGCTGAGAACAAGGTCCAACACAGCACCTCTCCTCATTGGCTCCTCTATCACCTAGAGAAGGAAGTTCTCATCAACGCATTCCAGGAACCTCCTGCAAAACTTCCATCTTTAATTGATTGTACTGTTTGATGCATCCATAAATTCAATATTCTTAGCATGAATTTCAGTCACTGAGACCAACTGGCAGGAGGTGGCTTGCACTTACGCCAGAAAGCTTTCTTACCTTCCAAGACATCATGGTAGGATATCTGTTGGGAAAAGCCCTAATTCCAGGCTAACTCCTCACTTGTGACCAGTGACTTGTTCTTTTTTTCTGGTAATCTGCTAGCACAGTTCATTCTAGAAGAGTGAATTATTATTCTACTGTACTCATTTCCCAGGTGTTCAGCTCTCTACACTTGAGTGCCCTCTCATTGCAATGTTTGAAGAATTTCTGTCTTTTATTCTGTCTTTAAATATTTGATGCATTTTTCTTTATTTGTTCAGCTTCTGCTGTGTGTGACATGAAAGGATTTTTAGCTCCTTTTACCTTTGTAATTGAGGTGCACTTTAGTGCCCACATTACCCCAGTTCTCGTAATGGTGACGTTCTGTGCTTTCTGCCTCAGAAAAGAGCAGGGTGAGGAAGTGCAAGACACCCACCCTAGGCTGCCATTCCTTTGGAGGAGCTCTCTAGAGGGACTCAAGTTCAGAAGACTGCATCTTAAGATTTGTCTAGGAGCTGAATGGCCCAGATGTTTTGTCCTTGAAGCAAAATTTGGAATTGCATCCCAGCACTGTGTTTTATACAGTGCTGCCTTCCTCTATGTCTGTGTGACAGACAATATGCTCTCAAATTAGAAAGTAGATTTTGGTAATTTCTTTAAATATCTTCCCAAGTCTTTCTTGGTAATTTCTAACAACATCTCCAAAAAGTAGGAGTCTGTGTTTGACACAGCCCTTAGTCCTGGCTGGTTATCCTGAGGAATTCAACAAACACTCTTGAAGTTCCTGGGTGTCCAAGCAAATCTGGCAGTGAAACTTTGAAGATCTGTGATTAAAGGCAATGGGTATGGAAAAGCAGATAAAGATCCTGTGTCTGGATAACTTTATACTTACTGATATTTCCAAGTCCATACAGTGATTCTCAAAGCCAGTGGTAATCAATTCTGCAAAGCAGGAACTGAGCAAGGGCACAGGGATCTGACTCTAGCTGGGACTGCTGACATGCTTTGGCAGTTGACTCCTGTTGACCCATGGCCTCATTGGAGCATAGTTATGGAGAAGGGTGAGAAGGAAACCAGTCCTAGGAAATGAGTGGGAAGAAACATTTTCAGTGGTTCCTGTAGGAAAAGCTCCAAGTGTTGATGTTCTCCTTCCCTGCACTTACATTCTTCCCCATCAAACACGGATGCTGATCTCAAAGTACCACCCAGAGGCACCAAGATCATCTGTGGTAAACATCAGAAAACTCCTTGTTCTATCCACTACTCGTCCACCCACATATAAGATAGCACTAGAGACCATGGAAAGCTTTTCCATGTCTCTCAAATCCCTCATGCTTCTGTCCACAGTGTCTGACTTGGAAAGTGTTCCAGATTCACTGCTGTGTAATTCGAGTATTCTTGCTAGAAAACAGCAGGCTTGGTCAGCAGCCAATTTTCAAGGGAGCTGGCTATTCAAAACCACATCCCAAATAGCTGGATATACATATTAGTCTTAGCTGACCTTTATTGAAACTTTCTGTCCTTTGCTTTGTTTCTGTAGTCTTCATTTTTAAGTAATCAGCTGTTTTGTTTACTAGGAGTTGGTGATGGGTCCTGTATTTCCACTACATTAGCACTGCTCAGGGGAAAGTAATAGCTCTGGATTGAAGCATAAGCCATTTGTTTTTCTGTAATGAGGAACTCTCTGCTGCCTGCTTTCCCACTGATGAGATGAATTATGCTTTATTTGCCTTGAGAAGAACTGTACTTAAAAGCAATTTTCTGAAGAGGAAATGAGGCAGAGAATGCAAAAAAGGGGGGAAGAAAAGGCTCTGTCCCAATTAAAGCTCCCTGATCTGATTTTCACACATTTCTTGACTGAATAATCCTGGTGTTTATTGCTGGAAATCTACCAGGCTAACGATTAATTGCTGGCTAATTACTTTGAAGCTGCCCAGTTGCATCTCAAATTTGCTACAATGGCAATTCTAAAACAGTGGTGTACCTTCCTTCCTTAAATGTCTTGGAGGATTTTATCAATGGCAAACACAAGTCTGATAAACCCTTTTAGCAGGACTAAACTGCAGAGATCAGGTGTTTTTTGAGAGTTATTTGCATGACTTTGGTGCCTTCAATAATTTAAATTTGTGGTGATCACTTGTATATTTATGATGCTGTCATTGAAATTACCGGGGGATGGATGCACACCCTGGGGGGTGTTATTTTGTATATTTATATATAGGCTGTTCCCCTGCATTTGTATACCAATGCTCTTTTCAGAAGAGGGATTTCAAACACCCTGGGTTTAAAATTGCTCTATACAGCCAGTGAACACCTTTTTCTTTGAAGAAATTTTTGCCCTTGACCTGTGTCTCTCTTAGGATAAATTATATATTTCCTTCACAAGGAGCAATTCTTACCTATATTCTCCTGAATCATGCTAAGCAATCCCTTCCATTTCTTTATATGAGAGGTGGAAGCTTTGGGCACTTTTTTTTTTTTTTTTTTAGATTGAGCTCTCTCAACCTTAATGTTCTCATTGGTTTGCCATTTATGAGTTCCATTTTGTGGAAATTCTCTGGATTTTCTTCACTTTAAAGGCTGTCATACAGTAATGCCTTGAAATGTTCATGTTGTAATGTGAATTACCAATCCTCCTAGAGAAGCCTGATTTCCTGGCACCTGTTAAACACACCTGAAAACTTTTAAAAACACATTTAAAAACTTGATGTTTTCTGGGTCAGTCACCACTGCCCACCAGTGCAGTGGGGTAGAGGGAGATCCAGGAGTACTGTCCAAAAAAGAAAGGACTACCCAGGCTGTTGAGAAGGCTTTGACAAGACTGAACTTGTGCAAGCTCTTTTTTTTAAAGTGGACCATGGCTTAGGCACTGCACTTCTCATTACTTTGTATTTGCTTCACTGAAAGTGCCTCCTGAGGAAGATGCAAAGCCTTTGGCATTTTGCACTGCTCGCTGGCTCCTTTATTTTTCAGCTGTGCTGTTCCATAGATGTGCAATTTGCCCTTTCTTTGAGGTTTTTGTGTCTTTGTGGCATGGAAAATTTTCTGATTGAAGGATTGGTAAGCAGAAATCTCTCTGAATTATTATATGCTTCAAAGCAAGAGCAGGGAACACCAAGAGCTGCAGATGTCCTTTGGAAAGGGAGGTCAGAGGGCAGGAAGGGAAAGTGTCCATCAGACTCACTCAACTAGAATGTTGGGTGAAATTCCAGATGTCCTGTTTTCACATTTTTGACAATGTATAGTGAAAACACAGAGATTTGATTAGTATTATAAATAGGAATTGCCTGATTATAAAATGAGAGTAAGAAACTCTCCCCTCTGTTGAGGGGCAGCACAGCCCCTGCTGAACTTACCTCTATTTTGAGGTTAAAAATGGGAATAGCAGCAAGGGGATGCTCAAAAAGACACTGAAATCAGGGTAATGTTATTACTGATTTCCCTCCGTTTCATTGATGTTGGACAGCTTGAAGTCAAAGGCCTTTCCTTTCTCTTCACTGATTTTGTGGCAATCCTTGTAGCCCTTCAGAAGTGCTGCTGACCTGGCCAGCCTTTACATGTAATTTCAACAGTACATCAGGCCAGTGCACTGACTGTGTTTTATATTTGCATATGGCTTCTAAAAAGAACATCCTTGGGCCTCACACAGTTACTGGGGGTTTATCATTTATGCTCTTGGCGAGTTCATCAGAATTTAGAGATGCAATTACAATTTACCTTCAGACTAAGCATCATCTTTATATTAAGAACTCCTTGAACTGCAGGAAGCAGTATAAAATAAGCTGCATTTATTTTGCCTTTAAATCTTCCCTCATTTCCCTGTAAAGCAGTGACAAGTCTGAACCCTTCAGCTTCCATAAAAGAAGCAGCAGACTTCGATTAAACAGCTGCTGCCATTATCTGATTTAATGGTGACAGTGTACTGAATGTTCCTGTGGTGCAGAAGGTTTCCAAAGCAGTGCGCTGACTTGTGTGCTTGCATTTGGAAATTGCCTTCATCCTTCAGAGGAATGCAGTGAATCATTGGAGGGGATGAAAAGCTGCAGCAGCTGAGTGCCATGTGGCAGCAGCAGGCACAGAAGCCGAAGGGGATGTTATCTGCAGTGGGAGTATCAGGAGGAGATGTAGGAAGAATTTAGCTGGCCAAGGCTGGCACTGCGGAAATACTACTCTTACTTTATATGCCGTGACAGAAATTGACAAAGGGCTGGTTTATTCTTTCTCTGCCTTTGCATTATTTATGCCAAACAAGAAGAAAATAACTCTCATTTCATGGCATTTTGCACTCTCTTTGCAACAGAACAAATGCAAACGAATATTTCTGAGAGTCCCACAAGATAGCTTTGGTCTCACATGTGTTCTCTGAGAAACCTTTCTATTTTGTGTCCCATTAGGGTTTGCTGTCATCTCTCAGGAGATGATGCATGTTTGAAGAGCCAGTGTAGAATCTGGTTAGAAAACAAGCTTTTTGCAGACATTAGGGCTGTCGGTGCCTGGGAATTCAGTTCCTACAGTCCAGCCAGCTCTCACCAACACCTTTGCCCATTAATAACTCTCTCTAGAGATCTATTTTCTGGCCTAGCCACACTGATGAAAGATGTGTGCACTCAGGTGCAGCTGAGAACAGTGAAATGGTTTCGTCTTGTCCTAACTTGGGCTGAAGTTTCATGTTTATGAAGGATGTGCAGCTGTGTGGCAATTTTAAATAAGTATAGAGTGCAGTGCATTATGGAGAAGGCTAGTGATTATTTTATCACCTCTTTATCCCTAAGAACCTCAAGGTTTATCTAGGTTTGCTTATCAGATAAGCGGAAATATGATAATCCCTTGGTCAAACAAAAAAAAAAATACTGCTATTAGGATAAATTTAATCTTTCATGTGTCTCTTAGTGTGTTTAATTTATGTCACACAATTTCTGCTTGTACATGAGCCCTGGGCATGTGAAATGCAGAAGAAACTCTTAAGAAAACAAGAGGCCATAGTAGTAATGATATTTCCAAACACCTCAGTGATACTGGTGTGTAGGCTACAGAGGGGAAGCAGCCCAAAAATACAGAGCTACTGAAAAGTCAGCTGGTCTGTCCTCCTTCCCCAAGGCAGGTTCAGCTGTTCCCTGCCTTTCCTGGCACTGCTGATCTAGACAGCTCTTAAAGGTGTCCAAAGGTGGTGTGATTCATCCTTTGTATCCCTCAGTAATCTCTCTCAGTATTAGGTGTTCCTGACAGTAGACTTGTTACCTTGGAGGTGTGATTATCCTTTGGAATCTAGATAATACCTCTTCAGATCCCACAGCCATTCTATTCTGTTGATTCTTTCTACCTTTCACAATGTCACTTAACTCCACACCCCTCCTCCAAAAAAAAAAAAAAAAAAGAGGGAAGGATCTTTTGGTACTTAACAGTTTCTATTAATTCAGTTGAAATGGCTCAAATATAATTATGCAGAATTGTGTCTTGGAGAGAGGTAGGGATCATACTTGTAGGAAAAAAGGGCTGGAAGATGGCTTGAGAGGCCAACCAGCTCCACACATGTTCAGTTATGCAAAACTGCTGGTGACACTCAGCAGCTGCAGCAGTGGGGATTATTGGGATGCCCCATCCTTCCATCCCAAAAGCAGGTCCCCACTGGACTCCTCTGACATGAGCAAAGAGTGGCAGTAGACAAGGAACAGCAAAGGAGGAGGAGGAGCAACACTGCCCAGTTTCCCTCCTCTCTGCAAGTCCTTTGTAGAACCATCTAGCCTGGGTAAAGCTGCACAGGCTTTCCCACTCCAAACCCTGCCCTCTTGCTCTTTAGCTCCTGTTTTGGTCCTACAGGCAGCCCTCGAGGTCAAGTAGCAAGTGGTTGCCCTCTTGCTCTTTAGCTCCTGTTTTGGTCCTACAGGCAGCCCTCGAGGTCAAGTAGCAAGTGGTTGCCCTCTTGCTCTTTAGCTCCTGTTTTGGTCCTACAGGCAGCCCTCGAGGTCAAGTAGCAAGTGGTTGCCCTCTTGCTCTTTAGTTCCTGTTTTGGTCCTACAGGCAGCCCTCGAGGTCAAGTAGCAAGTGGTTGCAGATGTGGACACAGAGGAATTTTGGTGGCTATCTGAGGAAATGAGTGGTGGCAGAGAAGATTCATTAATCTTCTCAGAGCAATGCTTTATGAGCTATATTTTTGTTCTGTCTCCCTTGGGAGGGAACAAGTGAATGGACTATTTTATCATCTCACCTGTGTGGCCCCAGACAGGAATTCTCTTTTGTGCCAGTTGCATTGATTGATGTAATCAGACTGGCTGCTAATCAAAGCGATCTCAGCAGCCTAATTCGGTACCTGATCTTTCTCTGTTTGTGCTTCAAGGTCTTTGACAGGGTCCGAGAAGATTGCCCTAATTTCCACGAGAAGATTAAGCCTATTAATGCTGAGCTCACTCAGCCCAAGCTGGCCATCAGTGCTGAAGATGAGGAGGAGCTTCTGACCCGGGTCAATGTTGTCTTCCACTGTGCAGCCACAGTTCGCTTTGACGAGCCCCTCAAGTACGTCCTGCTTTTCTGTGTTTCCTGAGTGGGGTCAGGGTGCACCATGGCACTGCCCAGAGCATCCCTTGCATGGCTGCAGTGCTGATTCCCCCTTCCATGTTCCTCATGCTCTCCATGGTTCTGTGCTGAACATGGAAGGGGTGGTGTGCTCTGAAAATGCCGTGTGTGTGTGTGTCTCTGTGTGTGTGTGTCAAAAGGGAACTGTCTTGGCACAGTCCCACGGGAACAGAAGGAAGAAGTGCAGGATTGGGTTGTAATACTGTAAGGGAGTTAAGTATGACCTAAAACTGGGGTGGGGAAAAGTGTGGTTTAGGTCATCAGGGAGATGTTTTGGCAGAGCTGCAGAGAGCTTGAAGTGAAGCTGTTGTGTGGTCTCTAAAGCTGGTGTTGTTAATGGCCTTTCTTTGTCACTGAGTAACTGGAGAGGAAAATGAGCTGTGGTTTGAGAAAACAGCCCATCACAACCTTTAAAACACCCAGCTCTTGCTGTAATTAACTGTTTGCAATAAGTGCTCGGTTTCTGAAGGAGTTCCCTTGGGAGTGCCTGTCCAGGCAGGCTTTTCCATTTAGAAATACCAGCAGAAATGAGCCACTGAAACAAGATTAGATATGTAAATGCTTCTGTGCAGATTATCCGTTTCAACAAACCGAGGTGGATGATCTGCATTGCCAGATCCTATAGTCTTTTGAAAAAGCACTAAAGCTGTCATAGTAGAAAACACAATTCATAATATCAATCTTTATTTGCTCATAGGCTAAAGAGATATCCACTATGTCAACCATAAATATTTGCTTTTTAGAACAACTAATTAGAGAAACACCAGAAAGAAAGCAGCTCTTGATGTGATCTTGAGCCAATATGTAAGTAGCCACAAATGTTCTTAAATCAATGCACAAATGAACCCACTTTAAAAATAAGTCTCAGTGGCATGAAACATCAAAGGGAAACCACATTTTTCATATAGAGGATAGCCAGAAAGAAGCTAAAAGTTTAAAAGGTCATCAGCTTACAGGCAGTGGAGAAACTAAAGATTGATTGTATGTGATCTGTCAAAATCTCTCTAACAGAACAAGGAAAATGATGATTAGAAGGCAAAATATGAGAAGTTCTTCAACTCAAAATTTTTCCTGACTGAATAATAAAATATATCAGATGGGTAAAAGTTTTAGCAAGTTAAATGTGAAAGCACAATATTGCTGCTTAGTTAAGAATTTTGAGCAGCAACTTGATGATAACACAAATAAAATTATTTTTTCAATGTGGCAGAAGCTCCAAGATTACAACGGAATATGTAAAGCAAATAGATAAGGAAGGGGGCAAAAGCATTGCTGTGAAGACACTGGAGAAGCAGCAGTGGAGATACTAAATTAATTATTGACATCAACATGCAGTACATTTAGGGAATTCTCCAGATGGAACTCTTGAGGGCAGAAATCTCAGAAATTGTGTAATATTGAAGTATTAATAGATGGTGGTTTAATAGAAATAGAAAAAAAATAAAGAATGACAAAACAATCAACAAACTGCCAGGGTTAGATGATATTCCCTTTGATGGCTAAAGGAACTCTGAGCAACTCAGCAGATATCCATGCTAGGCCTGTATTAGGAGTACAGTTCTGTTCATTGCTTCTCAGAAGGGCTGCAGTCAAACAGAAGTGTGCATGGAAAAGTAAGTTTTGTCTGAAGGGTAGCTCAGGTAGAAGTATTCATCCTGCTAGAAGGGCAGGAGAAAATAGAAATCTACAGAAAATGCTTCACTTTAATAGCAGCATGTAAAAAGAAAGGTATCTCTAGCTTTAGACACAGTGATCCAAATATTGATTATACTCTTCAGTTGATGTTTTCATTCCTTTGGACTATTTACATTTTCTCTTCAACATAATTAAGTTTTTTTAGTGTACACTGTGCTTGATGGCATAATTCCTAACATAGTACATGTCTTTGAAAGCTTCTACTCCTGGGCTGAGCAGATTGCATATTCCTAAGTCCCTTCTGTGAAGGAACGTGTCTCTATTCCAGTACAAACCATGCAACAGAGTCTGCTGGTTGAGATGTGTTGCAGATTGTCTCTAGGACAATTTCTAGCTATGCTGAGTGCTTGAAGGTCAGCCTTGCTAACCAGGACATTCTTTCTCTTATGCTTATCACCTCTCATCTCCATTCCTTGGGAACTTAAGCTGTTATCTCTAATGGTGTCTTCTTTGATTATGAGTAGCTTCAAACCGAATGAGAGTAGGTTTAGATTAGATATTAGGAGGAAATCTCTTACTTTAGGGGTCCTGAGGCCCTGGCACAGGTTGCCCAGAGAAGCTGTGGCTGCCCCATCCCTGGAAGTGTTCAAGGCCAGGTTGGATGGGGCTCTGAGCAGCCTGGGATAGTGGAAGGTGTCCCTGCCCATGGCAAGGGAGTGGGACTGGACAATCTTTAAGGTCCCTTCCAAGCCAGGCCATTCTGTGATGCTGTGAATCTGTTTTTCTGGGCCCAATGACCCTTTCCTGCTTTCTGAAACTGTGCGTTCTTCTGGTTTAGCAGTGGTCCCTCCAGAGAGCACTGAATGTGTACCATAGGAACCACCGTGCCTAGAAACACATGTTCCAGGGAAGGGTGGCCAACATGTCACATTTAGAGATGTTGGTGAAATCTTACTTGTGACCCTTCAAATTAAGTAAAAATATTTGAGAGACATTCAGTGTCCAGAACAGCAAATCCAACAGCATTGCTTTAAAAGCTGGTTTCACATTTGCATTTCAGTGACACTTTCTGCTCCACCATGCCCTCTGCTCTCCCTGACTTCCCTTTCCATGAAGAGGCTTGGATAAAGCTCAGCCTTTATACGTTCTTCCCACTGAAATGCCTTTTGCTTGTTCCCCCTGTGTTCCTTAGACATGCCCTGCAGCTGAACGTGATGGGCACGCAGCGGCTCCTCGAGCTGGCCCGGCAGATGCGGAACCTCGAGGCCTTCATCCACATCTCCACTGCCTATGCAAACTGCATCCGGAAATGCATTGAGGAGATCATCTACCCGCCCCCAGCCGAGCCCCAGAAGCTCTTCGATTTAGTAGAGTAAGTAGGAGCCACACTGCCCCTTCCAGTGCTGGCTTCCCTTCATCCTGTGGCAGACGTGGGAGCTGTTCACAGAATCTGTCAGAGGTGCTGTTACTTCTGTTTCTTTGTGGTTTTTTAAAGACTTTGATTTCATGAGAGTCCAATATTAATTTCTGCAGGAGTGCATTTTCTGACAGGAATGGAATTGCTGCTTTCTGTAACACTCAGCCTTATAAGAACTGATTTTTTTTCCCTACACCTTTTTTCTTTTATCTTTTCAGCTTCCCAACGTTGTTTCCATTTCTTTCAGAAATCCTGTGGTATTTAACTGGAGTTATATGGGGATGAGTAAGAAACAGGCTTTTTTAGACAGTTCAGTATGAATCATTTAGTTTGGAAAAGACCTCTAAGATCACCAAGTCCAAGCTTTGACTGATCACCACCTTGTCAAATGAACCAGAGCACAGTGCCACATACTGGTGGGTTTTGAACACTTATAGAATTGGTGAATCCACCACATCCTTGGGTAGCCCCTTCCAATGCCTGGCCACCTTTTCAGTGAAGAAAATCTTCCTGATTTCCACCTGAACCTCTCCTGGTACAGCATGAGGCAATGTCCTCTCAATCTGGACAGGAATAAGGTGTTTGATGAAACACCAAAAAAAGCTTGGTTAACTGAATTTACCAAAATAAAGAATAATTAGAAAGAATAACAAAATCAGCTGATAAAGGTCCTAGGAGACATTCTCCTTAAAATTTTTTCCCACAGCTGTTAATGTGTTTTCATTCATTTTCTAGTGGGTGATATAAACAACTGATCTGTGATCTGTTAACACGAAGAGCTGGTATAAAATCTTTATTCTTCTTGATTTAGGGTAATGGGAAGATTAGGAATTAGAAAGATGAAATTAATTAATGCCCACTAAGAGAACCACTGATTTTTTTTAATAAAAAATGTTTCTCTTAAGAAATAATTTAACTGTCTAAGCACTACTCCAGAAAACTTAGAACAAACTAGTTTTTCTATTTGAATTTCTCTAGTAGCCCATATTCTTGGATATGTTTACTTCCAGCCAGTAGTCATCAATCATTTATCATTTATGCAGTAAGTGGAACATGATAAAAAACTTGAGAAATGTCTTAGTGCATTAGAGCAATGGGCTCCCTGGCCCAGTATCTTGCCCTCAAGACTGTCACTGAGAGATGCTATTTAGGGTAACTGCACCAGCCTGGATACTCCTTTCTGTTCCCCTCACAGAAACCTGAAGAGTCTAAGCCTTTTTACTGTCTCCTCATGTGCTGATGGATCTGTCTTGGTGCTGATGTTAGTTGTCCTTCCTCTCTACCTGTTCTTAAACTCTACTCCCTCCCTGAGGTTTGGAGGTCAGACAGAACTTCATGCAGTACTCCCAGTCAAAGTTTTATTTAAATAGCTTCAAAATTGCACCACTGGTCTCATTCTCAGTACCTGATGATGACCAGCATTTAATTGATTTTTTTTTTTTTTTTTGCCTGCTGCAAGTACACTGACATGGAGGTTTCAGAGTGGTCTGCTGTGATTCAAGAGCTTTTGCTGAGCTACAGTTGCCAGTTCTGAGCTCAGCAACTTCTAACACCAGTTCTGATAGACTGCTTTTCCCTAAAAGTGAAGCTGCTCTGTCATCTTTTTGCCCACAGACTCAGTTTTATGTCCTTTGGTGTTCATCACTGTCAAGATTCCATTTCACAGTCCCAAAAAGCTTACCATCACTTGCAACTCTGAAAACAATTAGTGTTGATGGCTCAGATTTAAAAAAAGACTGCAGTACAGGTCTGATTGCTAGTCAGAAATGTGGAGAAGGGCTTGGCTCAGAAATTGTTATTTCAGCTGCTTCTTATAAAACACTAAGAATTTATGTGTATATGTATATATATATATATATCATAGCTTGAAAATGCAGCAGAGGGGATGATGTTTGAGATGCACCTTTAATATTTGCCATGTAAGAGAAAGAAATAGTGTGTAGCTATCAGGGTACAGAAGGTTTCAGAGGGAGGGGAGTGATAGGTATCAGAATTTTACCTTTGAAGAGGAGGAAGGGGGAGCAGACATGGAAATATAAACTGCCTTCAAAAATGGGGAGAGATACAGATTATCTTTTGCATCAGCAAGCTGTGGAAGATTCCTTTCACAGCCAACCCTTGTCTTAAGGTCCTGCTCTTGCAAGTGCTTTAAGAGGAATAATTGAACAACTGGATGCAATAACAGATCCATTTAACAGTGCTTTTGGCCATGCACTTGATACATGCTTATGATTACTTATTCACTTCAAATGTCAAGGAGGACTCCCAGCTTTTTCTTCTTCTGCTCTTCTCCTCCTGTTACATCTTGCTGTTTCAGTATTCTGATATTTAACCTGCAAGTAAACCCTGAGGTTTAAGCTGTGTAAACCAAAAGTCACACTTCTAAGTGTTGCCAGGCCAATAGGGGAAACATATAATCTGCTGCATCAAGCATGGTTTGCCTTAATCTAAAGCTGAAGGAAATCAGCTTTGAAGGGTGTGCTGAGGTAAGGAACACAGCACACAGCAAAGTCTTGGCTGAAGATGTGGGTTGGTTATTGCAGAAAATACAGATCCATCATTGCTTACAAGAAAGAGTTTTACTAATGCAAAGCCATTAACACAGAAAGGTTTGTTTTCCTGTGGCAGAGTAATTTGGTGCATATAATGGAGAAGTTATTAATTGTTTAATTTGCATTGTTCGCTTGGAAGGGGCAGATGCAGCAGTGAAGTTCTGCTAACTCACAGAAGCAGCAGCTTTTGTGAGTTAGCATTCCAGAATCTTTCAAATAGGTCACAGAGCAGTTCTCCTTGCTGAAGTGTCAGCTCCGCCTCCCTGATGGGAATGTTGGTCCATCAAATCACCTGGCAGGCTGGTGCCCTTGGGACAGGTCCTCAGGTAATGCAGAGACCTCTCTGAAGGATGAGGGCAAGGGGAAATTACCTCTACTTGTACATCTACACCTGTCTTTGCTTTGTGCTTATTATGAAAATTTGAAAAATCAAAAGAGAAGGGGAAAAAGACTTGCACATAGCTTAACCAGAGTTCCCAAATGAACTTAATCTTCCTCCAGGCTCTGCAGAAATAGCCATCTCCTCTTGGTAGGCTGGTAATTAGCTACTCCACAGATTCAAACAGTAGCAGTTTAGCTGAGACTCTGAGGTTCAATGGCTGCCTAAGCAGCTTTGCAAATTATGTCAATACTATGTGCTGCTTGTAACCTCTGCACAGTTCATATTTTATGTTTAAATGCTTTCTTCTGCCTTGTTTCTGCTGCACAGGACCAGCCAGGCTTGCAAAGGAAGGTGTTTGTGCCTCCATAGCACTTTTTTATTTAAAGAAAAAATTCCTATATACTACAAATTGTCAGATTTTTAATGCATTCCAAAACTGAGAGATTTGTTGCATCTCCCCCCCCCCCCATGAATCAGTGCTTTCTCATACAACCATTTCCCATCTGTGCCCAATGAGAGTCATCTGAAAAGTGCTGTGCCACCTGAGCCACCACATCTTTGAAAAGTTGACAGGATCAAGCAATTTTTCAGGTGTGGCAGTTGGCATCATATTTCTCTGCCCTTGACCTCTGCCTTTTTCTGAAATTCAAGACAAGGAGGGGTGAATTGAGGATCTGCAGGAAGCAGTATCCTTGCAGTGCCCCTGGGAAGAGTCCACGCCTTCAGACTGAACTGTAAATCTGTTGACTTAATTACAAATTGGATTATAGGAGCTAATCTTTGATTCTGTGGTGTAACACCAGGCTGCCGGGAGCCTGTCAGGGACTGGCAGCGAGGGCTCTGGAAGCACAGCCAGTTCTTGTCCTTTACACCCAGATGCTGGCAGGACCTATGAGGTCCTGGTGCTGTGCCAGGGAAGAGCCTTTGGGTGTTAGGCCCTTCCTGCAGCTCCATGGTGGTAAGGGCTGCTTTTTAAAAGCTACCTGCATAACTGCTTCTCATGGATTAGATTCTTGAATACCTTCAAAAAATAAAAACCAACTTGGGTTCTTTTGGGTTTTTTTTGGTGGTTTGGTTTTGGTTGTTTTTTTTTAAGCACCAGCAGTTTCCTGTGTGAACAAACCTGTGGTAAGCCTGCTAGAAGGAGCATCTAACACTGCAAATGATGGAAATCCACTGCTGGAATAATATCCCTGTAGGATGTTTTTCCAGCTTTTGAGACCTTTGTGTTGTTACCTTTGTGTCATTACCTATGTGTGTGACTTGCTAATTCAAGGTTACCAGGAATATCCTGAAACATATCTGGGAGTATACAGGGACTGTGTTGGCTAAGCATGAGAACTGCCAGGGGGAATTAATAAGTACTCTCCTAGCTGGGAGAGCTCCATCAGGCTGTAGACCATGGCAATATTTATGTTACAGATTGCAGTGAAGCATTACCCATGCAAGAGATTGCTCTAAAGTGATTTTGTAGAGGTACCTGAATTGCAGCGGGGCATTGTAGCATGAAGCTCACCAGGGTTTATTTTGCACCTTGAAGACAAAAGTAACTTTCTCCCACAGAGCAGTTTTAAATCCAAACCTTAAATATCTTTGACTGGCTTATCCTCTGTTTCAGGTGAGGATTTCTGTCTCACTGGTCTGTTTTGCCTGAATCTTTTTCTCTCCTTGCATGGTGGATAATGATGTTCTCCTTGTTACTTGTAGGTGGTTGGATGAATCTATAATTCAAGACATCACACCGAAGCTGCTTGGGGAGTGGCCCAACACTTATACCTACACCAAAGCCTTGTCAGAGTACCTGATTCAGCAAGAGAAAGGAAACTTGAACATTGCTATCATCAGGCCATCCATCGTGGGAGCCAGCTGGCATGAGCCTTTCCCAGTAAGCATGAATACACAATTCCTAATCAAGAGCCTTTGGATGCAACTGGAGCTGTGGTACTGTCAGGAATCTGTCCCTCCTTGTAGCAATGTCTTGAGAAACAGGTGTCCACAGTTCACAGGGAGATGTGTGGAAGAGGTGGAGATCCCATGCTGGAGTAGAACATCAAGCCTTCTTCAGCACCTTAGAACTCCTGTGAAAAGACCACATTTAAGCAATAATAACAAGAGCTGGGATAGTTATGGTGCAGAATGCTGGATTTGCAATTGGTTGTCCATTCAGGCACAGCAGGGGAGTTTCTGTGGTCAAAACATGGGATCTGAGGGTCAGTTGTACTCCTGGTGCATTGCGGTTGAGGTACAAATGTCAGGCACTCTGTAATTAAATGCAGCTGTACTTAGGAATGAGATAATTCATTAAGCTAAATATACCAATAGGAATAACGTGCCCTAACATTGCAGCCAAATTGGAAAGGCAGCACAAAGTCACCTTTGGCTTTCATGCAGCCTGAAGTGTGCCAGAGATGGCTGAGATACAGCCAAGGCTCTGGGCCAAGCTCCCCATCTTGGAAAGACAAAGAGTTCTGTTTGGTGTCACAGCCTGTTCCAGGTCAAACAGCTCATCACTGCTCTGAACTCCAGCTCCCACAAGTGGCAGCTTCCCTGACCTGAAGTGGGATGGGATTCAAAAGGAGTGTTGTGGTTTGGTTTTGGGGTTTTATTCTTCCTTGCTTTAGAAATTAGCTGGAGTGACCAAATCACCCTTGGTGACAGATGCATGTTGTCTGTCAAGGGTAAATATCAGTCCAGCTGTTCTCAGCAAGTGTGGCAGCACCAAGACACTGTGGTGTTTAAAACCAGATTTTATTCCCGAGGCTAGGGAATAGGGAAGAAGTGGTTTCTAAGAACAAACCTAGATTCTGTTGTTGATGAGTAAATTGCAGTTCATCCCCTGGTACTGGTTGACATCCTGGCAGCTGTCCTAGATGGGCTGGCATCCATCTAAACTGGTGTCTCCTTCCTTCTTTGTCTACACCACACCACACCACTGTCATCATTTAGAAGCTTGTCTAAGCAATACATCATTGAAAGGAACACTAATCATTCTTCTTTTCCACAGGGCTGGATTGACAACTTCAATGGGACCAGTGGAATATTTATTGCGGTACGTCTGGTTACTATTTAAGCTCCCCTTAGAGTGGAGTTTGAGTTACTAAAATAGCAATTCTGATGTTACTCTACAGCCTCACTTGGAAACTGTGTGCAGTAAAGGGCCACAGGAGTTTTCTGAGTCTGGGAGAAACATGTCACCCCCTTGTCACACATCTGTCAGCTGGTAGGACCCAGAGGATGGTCTTTTTATGTTGAGCTCAAAAAAGGACATTGAGGGACTATTCGTGTTGCTAGTTTGCTAAAACGTGAATTGCAGTTCCTAAAAACTCTGAAAAAACTAAAGGTTTGGAGACATTCAGCCAAATTTTCAAAGAAAAGGCAAAAGAAGTATCCTTGAAATGAGGGTAATTCGTGGGTGTCACAGTTTGAATCTTTGAACACAACTTTATTTTCCAGGCCAGGTTACCACACTGTCAATACAAGGCAGCAGCATTTATCGTTCCATTTGTCTCTGTGTGTATTGTTTCCAAATCTACTGCTATAACTTGTTATACTTCCACAATACCAAAGATTCTGGCTCCCACTTGCCACTGCTTCGTACAGGATTTCTCCCTGTACAGACTACACCTAAATAATGTGTATTATTGATTCAGACTCTGCCAGTCACATGGATAATTCACTATATTTTTTCCTAACTTGATAAAATATTCCCTGTAAGATGAAAATAATCATTTCAATTAATATATTAAAGGAGTAAAGCTGCATACTTTTTCTCCTGCCTTAATTTTTTTTTCTGAACTCAAATCACTGTCTTAGGTCTCTCTGTCAGTCCATAGCACTGTATAGCTCTAGGCAGATATTTATGTTCGTGTATGTCCAACTTCATTACTTTGTCAAAACTATGTTCTAATCAGCCTGCTGCAGTGTATAAAAGGATTAGTGATCTGCAATCATAGGAGAGCAGAATAAAATCCAAATACGATCTTGTTAAAAAAGTTCATTTATATCTGAAGTAGAACATAAATAGAAACTTACAGTTATGGAATGCACAGGACAAATAATGCTTTCATGTGAGCCCCATCTGTACATTTCACAGGCATTCAATTTTTGTTCACAAATTACTGACTTCTAATCATGTCACAGTTTCTTTAAAAAAAAGAATATTTCTATTCCTTGGTGACAACTCAAGAAGCTTGTACTGCCTCTCTGCTCTAGTCCCAGGATCTTGTGCTGCTCTCTGGGTTCTTTAATGATGTTATCAAGATCAGGGAATGCTTTGCAATTCCTTAATTTTGCAGATGCACTTCTTACATTTTCATGTGTCAGATTCTACCTTTTGTAATGACATGAATTTTATTTTGGACTTTTTTTGGTTTTGTTTTGGTTTTTTTTTTTTTTTTAATCATAACTTTCAATTATGTCTGTCACACCATTTATCCAGAACTGGTTTGCAAGAAACCTTGGGCCAGGTTTTGCATGCAGATGCAGCCTGTATCTTTAGATCCAAGTTAGCTCCATGAAGAGCAAAGATTATGAGATTCTAGGGTCACTGTGGGAAATGTTTTTTTTTTTTTTTTTATACAAAAAGATTAGACTTGCGCTGAGATTTGAAAAAGAGGTGGTATTTTTTGGTCCAGGTTTGAAGCTCTGAGGTTTTTCAGTATAGTAGAAGAGACCATGAAATTTGTGTCATCTACACTGAGCTCTTGGGTGATGAAATGTGGTCTGTAACTACATTGAGAGTTGGCCAACAAAAAGACAAAAAAAAATTACAAGGATGCAGGGTGTAGAGACAAAGTTGTTTGGAATGTTTTCCGGAAGGGAAGAGTGTTTATTGTTAGGGACCCAAGAGACTTTTTTCTTCTGAAAGGGGGAATTAATAAGTACATGAATTAATGTTCTTGAATGTGGGGAGTTGTTTGAAAATGAACCCTTAAACATCTGAGTGATGCATCAGTTTGATTACCTGAAAGTTGTGTCAGTACAGCCAGCTCTCCTGGCCAAATGTATTTTAAACTGTGATTATTAGATGAGTAGCTTTATTTGCTTTAATTAAGTGTTGAAAAAAGCAAAAGGGAAGTGGTTTTCGTGATTTGGTTTTGTGCACTTGAAGTGTCCCTCCATACCAAAATACTTACTTTCAACTTCTAACCAAGCTCATCCTATAGGGAGAACATCCCTCAGATTCAGATTTGGGTCCGATGGTCTTTGATGTCACTTGGGCAGAATCTGGACTCCAGTTCTTGCAAAGACTTCTTTCCTCAGTTGCAGTGTTTGAGTCTGATCATTTCATTCCATAAATAGACACATTTCTTTTAAATATTCATGAAATATGGGAGTCCAAGTTGTTCTTGATAATCTAATTATGTTTCTTTTGCCTAAAGTTGCTCCAGCTGCTGTGGGGAGCTGTGTTTGTTGATTGAGGAACAAAATGAAATTAATTACATTTCTGCTGGAGTGTAATTAAGGCATTTTGTCTTGATTAAGACAAATGCCTTATTACATGCAAAGACCTTCCTCCCTGCAAGGCAGTGAAGCTGTAGGGTACAACTGGTTTAATATGTGATCTGGACAGTGACTGGCCTGAAAGCACCTCAGCTGAGAGGCTGTCCAGAAATATCAGACTCTGGCCAGGAAATTATTTTGGAGGCTTCACTTTGCAGTAGCTTCTATTTCACTAAAGAGAAAAATGTCAGTATCTGTAAATAGAAACCAAGCCATACCTGATGGAAGTGCCACTGAACCATTTTTGATGTAAAAAGTAACCTAAAAACTTAAACCTCAAGCCTTTGTTACATGCAAAACATAGGAAATCTTGAAACCGTTCATGTGTGTATGACCATCACATGTTGTTCTGAACACATTTTGCAGCAGATCCATCAAACATCCTCATTTGGAAGACCTCAGAAAGTTTTTTAGTGTGAAAATGTGATAGTTAACCACACAGTAGTCTCTAGTGAGCATGTGTTCATAGAAGTGGAAAATTCAGAGCTGAGCTTGGTTTTCTCCTTTGTTTCCTTCTCCCTTTTTTTTTTTTCCCTTGAAAAAACCCAATAGTAAGAACACAAAGGAAATCATAGTGATGTTGCAAGTTGAAGCTTTAGTGTCTGAGCCTAACCATAGATCAGCTTAGGGCAGCAGAATTCAATGCATGACACAGGTTTGAGGAGGATGGAGTGAGCCGTGTAGGGAATCTTGCACTGTTGTGTGTGTCAGAGTCTGTGATCCCTCTGACTGATGCACCAAGGATGAGATGGGACTGCTCAGAAGTCCTAGTTCCTGAAAATTAAATCAGTCAGAAGTGTTACTCCCTTACTTGCAAACTGTGAAATGCAACAAACACATCTGATTGCAGATGGGGAAAGGAGGAGGAGAAAAGCCACCAAAAAGACCCCAAAAGATAAACACCTCCCAAAGAGGGGATACAGTGTCCCTTAAAATCCACTAGACAATGCTATGTGCTTTACAAGTTAATAGCAAGTCTTAAATGCTTTTTTAATGACTTTTTTTCTCTCCTCAGACTTCAGGCAAGGGGTTTTCCACAACTAGGCACTTCCTGTTTAGTTGCTGTAGAAAAATTTAATCTATTGTATAATGAAATTTAAGTTTCAGATTGTAGGAAAATAATTTAAGAGAAGCGATAACATTTCCTTTGCCCCACCTTTTAAATATTGATGGATCTGTAGCAGATGTTCTTTTGCTCCTTCATTCAGCCCTTCCCTCTGCTTTTGCACAGATCTGAATTACAAGAGCTTTTATCCTTCCTTGCTTCGCCAGCACTTTTATCCTCTCAGATTTTTCCCTGGTTCCTCAGCTTCACTGCATTGTTTCCCACACAAGAAAGAACCTGATTGCAGCCATGACTCTGCCATGTAGGGTTTCTTCTCTTAGGTGCTCTGTTGAGCCCTCATCCATGACACACCAAGTAAATTTCCTTCACCCCATTTCACCCCCACCTTTCTGTATTTTGCCTTGTCCTCTCTGATCCAGTCTGCCATGTTGTTGCATATCTCTCCTGTGGAACCTCCAAAGCCTCTTTGGTCATCATGGAAACCCACTGATAAGCATTCAGGTTAAATGTACATATTCTGGGGAGCCTGATCCCCTGAAAAATGCACTTTCTACTAAAGCAATGAAAATGTTTTGTTCTTGCCTATTTCTTCTTTTTGGTTGACAGTACTTTGTATTTGCACTGATTCCTTTTACTGAGTTTTGGTGGGTGATGTGCTCGTCAAGGCAGGGGCCATCCTTTGTATCTTTGTGCTTAACAGACAGCTTTGGAAAAGAGGAGAGTGTGAATACATCCAAAAGAAAGGTAGTCAACTTTTCAAAAATCCTACAGGTGTCATTTCCAAAGTGACTGCAGTCTCTGAGGTATACTTAAGACCTCTGTCTGCCTGTGTCATATGAGAAAATGTAACTTTCAGGCATGCACTTTACAGCAAATTCAGATACATTTCTCTCCTTGGGTATTTTCTTTCCTATTGAGTTAAATTAAGAGTCCAAGCTTTTCTTGTTGTACACAGCACAGACATCATCATGTTTCCAGGCGTCCTCTGGAAATGCAGGGCAGCAGGATCCATGGGAGATCCGTCTTTGTTGTCACAGAAACCAAATAATCTGCAACAGAAAAAACTTGCTACAGTGCTGACCCAGTGCACGCTGCTGGAGTCCTGCCAGTTAAATCTCAGCCCAGGCTGGAGTGGGTGACTGTTTCCCTGTCTCCCTGTCCCACAGGCAGGCAAAGGGATCCTGCGGACCGTCATCGCCAACAACGAAGCGGTGGCAGACATGATTCCCGTCGACGTCGCCATCAACCTGACTCTGGCAGCCGGGTGGTACACGGCCGTGCACAGGTGGGAGGGCATTCCTCTTCGTAGCATTCCTCTTTGGCCACACACCTGGAATATTTGCTCCCTGCACCAGCACTTTAAAGGGAACCAGGAGCTGATTAAAAGCCAGTGCAAGAGGCTGGTTGATTGATTTTCTGATTGGTGTTGTCTCCCTGTGGGTGGGCAAGGACTGAGAGCGTCGGAGACGCAATAAAGGCAGGGTTTAGAGTTAGGAAATCTCTACAGCTACGGGTGAGACCTGTTTCTTGTCTCTCAGAAGTCATTCTTCTGAAGGCCAAGAGTTTTGCAGCACTGGTTTTTGGGCCTCCTTTTCATTGAGTTGCTTTTCAAATGTCTTCTGGAGTTTTCTTGGTAAAAAAGCTCTGTGTGTTTTCCTTGGGAAACACTGCACAATGTAAAGATATTATGGGCTTATAGGTTATATGATCTAAAAAAATCTCCCTACTTTGCATTGTTGAGAAGAGTATGTAGAAGTGATACTAAGGATTTAAGGTATTTGCCTGTGAACCTTTGGCCTGGCCTTTAATTCATTAGGTAGGAGTACAGAGAATAAACCACATGAATTATTCTGGAGGTTTATGCAACTCTGAGAAATCAAACCCAGGCAAATAAAAGGCAGAAGTGTTTTACTTTGAAAGACAGAGTAAGCCCTCTGAGCTGAGGGTAGAGCTACATCCAGTGAGCTAAATATGGATCCTAAAAGGACCTTGAAGAGCAGCTCACCAGCTTTCCTCTCAAAGCATTATTAAGAAATCCACCAAATCAAAACTGTGTAGTTTTCAAGTATACAGTAAGAAAAATGCTGTATTGATTTAATCACTTGACACCCTTGGCAAGGCAGGCTTAGGTCAAGAAAATGGTTTAATTCTTGATTTATGTTGAAGGAAGAAATAAAACAAGTGTGATCCATGTTTAGTTCCACGCCAAAAAATGCAAGCTTTGTTTGGTATTAAACTTGGAATTTACTTGACATGGATTGATTTTGTAATCTCATCCCTAAGAAATAGTTTTTCTTCACATCTCAAAATAATATTTCTTTCTGTTTTCCAGACCAAAAAACCTGTTGGTGTACAACTGCACAACAGGGGGAATCAACCCTTTCTTCTGGGGAGAAATGGGTAAGGTCTCATTTAAATGGAGAACATCCATAGTGTTCCTTACACTTTGAAGAATTAGTTTCCACAATTTAGGTGGCATTCTGTGTCTGCCATTCAAACTGCATTTTGGGTGAGGGTCCTGTGAGGTAAAGGTTTACTTCCAAACCAAACCATTCTAGGATTCTGTGATATTATGGAAGCGATCTTTCTTGTCCATCAGAAAATTCTGAACAGAAATAAGAGGTGTGCACTTGAGGAGGAAAATGTTGAGATGACACGTGGGCTTCAAGAACAGTTTGTATTTTGATCATGAGTTTTGTGGGGGAAAAAAATCAAATTATTTTCATGGCTGACTTTTCTTCAAGTGGATGTAATTCCAAGGCAGGGGTGAAAGAAAGGGAGACAGATCCTGACGCCCTTGAAGAGAAAAACTCATGCTGAAGCCAAGCAGCAAAATTTATCTCAGCTATGTACTGTGAAATACCGTGTACAGTTAGTACAGTCATGGACAGATGTACTGTGCCTGGTTTACTTTCTGTTACCCCTGCATTCATACCTTTGTGCTTTATATACAGGAGGCTGGCTACTCCATCCCTCAGCCTTTGCTTTTGCCCTTACTGTATTTACATGGCAAACTAAGTCAGCAGAGAATGAGACCATAATTGCATTTACAGAGTAAATGTCTTAACCATGATATTTGATCACATGGCCTAGCAGGGAAGGGGTTTCAGCAATTGGCTGAGTACTGAGGACATCACATCAAGCTCCTTTTTTTTTTTTCTTTTTCTTTTAATGATAGATGAAATGTTGTGGTTAGTCAAGATCTTCTGTGGCTTTTTCACAGGAGTGAATGCAAAGCTCTTCACAGGCTGCTACTTCAGCAAAAGCCACCATAGCACCACTTTCTGAGTGGTGTTAACCCTTTTTCAGTGTAAATTTACTGATGAAAACAGCAATGTATTTAGTTCATTGTCACTGATTTTATTCTGTTCCTCTGCTTAATAACTGTGGAATTAGCCATGAAATGCTCATGCAGCTTCCATAAGCAGCTGAGCTGTGTGGTGGAACTGAAGGCAAAATTTTTTCCTTGGGTGACACTATGAAGCTCTTTCTACCCCACATTGTGGCTATGTTGTAGCCACAGTTTTCCTGAGAGCAGCATGCTGCAGAGAATTAGGATGGAGTATTAAAGTGCAAAATTTTGCCTTCAAAAATGTTGCATGGCTGAAGAAATTAGTTTGGGAAAGATTTACTGCATCACAGTGTTATGACTGCAGGCATCCAGTCTGAATCCTCTTTCAGACTCCTACCAATTTCTTTTTGGGAAATAGACATCATTCTGTTCAAGGAGTCAGTGTGTGTGACTGGTCATTAGGATGGTCCTGAGTGTCTGGAAGCTGCTGAGAAACCAGGGAGGGAAATGGGAGTCACCTGGCATGGGACTACGCATTTTAGTGCAAAGCAAACCTGGGGTTTGCAGAGGGATGGGCCTGGGCTACCTGGTTAGGCCAGGTGACAGCAGGACCTGCCATAGGAGTGACAGGTGTACACAAGGAAGCAGGGATTTTTCAAGGGGAGAAAGATCAAACAGAGAAATTGAAGCTGGATTAGGATACCGAGGGTTGGGAACAGAAGTGGTGGAGATGGTGATGCTTTGAGTACACTTTGAGTGATGAGCTTGGAAGGAGGGAAGGAGGAGAAAGAGATCTAGAAGAGACTTTATGCTTAAACACCCATTGCAAGGCAGTTCATTCTAAAGCTCCTCAGACACAGATAAAATCTCCTAATGTTAAAAGGGACCTTAACTGATTTATTTCTTTTCCAAATAATGCTGTGCCTTGGGGTTTTTGTTTTCCCTTACTTTCTCAGTACTTTGCTTTTCCAAAGATGTGGTCAAACAACTAAATTTTTCTCTGAAGAAGCATACTCTGCTTTGCTGCAATGAGAATCTGGTTAGTCTGACTTTGCGAAGTACATTTTGCAGTTTCTCTTCAAAACTAAACAGTAAAACAGGCTGGAGATGGTGTTCAGCGTGGCAAAAATTAAGTTCAATTTATTCTTGTTAGTCTACCTGGGTGAGACCTGTGTCCAATTCTCCCCCTGCAGAACTTGCCTTTGAGTTGTAGGATTTGCTGCTGCATTTTTTTATTAAGGTTGGAAGGGAGAGACCACCCACTCACTAAGTCGTTGCAGTAGCTCCTAGAGGTGACAAATTTCTGGTTTGGGGTTCTTAGTAGAAGTACAGCAAAAGTCACTACTTGAAGTGCAGTAATGAGCTGAGCACAGACACTGGAGAGTCCTGTCTGAACGTTACAATTGGAATCTGCTTATCTGAGGATGATCTGGATGTTTCTTGTGGCTTGCAAATTCTCCTCTGATTTTCTGTTTGTAACATAAGCTTAGAGACTAAATGATAATATGAGCACAGATTGATGTCGTTAACTCTCAAATCAATTTTTTAGAAAGTGAAAAAAGCCCACATATTCTTCTTTCTTGAGCTTGCTGGTGCTCAGGAGTAGGAGCACCATCTGTTTATCAGTCCCTAGGATGATAGCCTTACCCTCAACTACTGCAGTTCTATTAAGCCTCTGCAGTATGCAAATGTCCCAGATATGCACATCTAGAAACCACTTTGTGGCACTGTGCCATTGCCAGAGCTCAGAATCAGACCCAGCGTATTTTGTGCCTTAACATGCAAAGGGAAGGGAAGATTCCCACCCTATCATTTGTTTTTGAGTTAAGAATGCAAGACAGTTTGCTGCCTTAGAGCAACCAGAGGTCTTCTGAAAACAGGCAGACATTTGGTGGTGTGGGTCAGATGTGGTTTGAAAGGATATAATGAAGTCTTTTAAAGCTATCATCCTGTGTAAGCAACAGACTAACTCAGACATCAGCTCACTGGAAAATCTGACTGAAAATTAGAAATGTAATTTTTATTTTATGCTAGCAGATCAAAGTTTGCTTTCAGTGATCTAATTAAATGTTAGCACTTAACAATTTCTTCTACATCTGCTGCAGGTGAAAGCAGAACTGCAGCTCCTTGAAGCTCTTATAGCTGCCTGCTTTTCCTCCTTTATGTTTAGGTGCTTTGACAAGGAGGTTTTTGTCTGCCAGTGTGAAGTGTGGAGTAGAATCAGGTTTCAAACAGGCAATAGATGGAGTCAATTTTCATGGCAGAAGGGGCAACCTGGTCCAAGCTCTGGTGACACAATTCAGAGAGCGGAGGGCTGGAGGTGTGAAACACAACTTGGGCTGTACTGCACCATGCTTCCAGCCCAGCTGGGAGTGAGTGATTGCCAGTGAAAAATGCCTGTTCCCTTGCAGGGCAGTACGTCATGTCCACGTTCAAAAGGAACCCCCTGGAGCAGGCCTTCCGAACACCCAATGCTCACATGACCTCCAGCTACTTGATAAACCAGTACTGGATCACTGTCAGCCACAAGGCACCTGCCATCCTCTACGACCTGTACATGAGGCTCACGGGGAGAAAGCCCAGGTAAGGAATGGTGCTCTCAGCCTCCTGCATTCCTGCCACTCCTGCGGAGAGCAGAGCTTGAACCAGTGATGAGAACTGGAGTCCTTGAGCGTCTTCCTGTCTCCTTCACTTGAGGAAAATGAGGAAATGCATGGCTGTAGTTAAGCACAGCCTATGGTTCGCACCCTTCCCACCACCTGGAGAACAGCACATCTTTTGAACTCAGTCTTACACACTTCAGAGGTTCCCAAGGCAGAGGAGGACTGGTAGTCTTCTGTCTTCTCTATATCCAGATCTCTACCACTTCAGCTTTCCAGTGGGATCACACCTATCTGGCATGAGCTTGCATAAGGACTTGAGTCTGGCAAGGTTTAGAACATACCAGCTATTATGTTTTTTCCCCCATGAATTAGATACCTAAGTAGCTGTTTCCAGCACTGGTCTGAAATCTAGGAAGCAATCGTTTCTGAGTATGATTAAATTCTAATTCTATTTAGGAGGGCAGTTCACCATTATGGGTGGTATTTGAGCCCTGGCAATGGTATGGCTTGGAGGAACAGCAATATCCATGTCCCATGTGGAAGGAATCCTCTTGTAAGTAATGTTACTCCAGACATTTTCCTCCTTTACTCCCTGCCACCACAGAGGAGGATTTGTTGTGCAGTGTGAGAAAAGGATGCCAGCGCTGGGTTGATGTCAGCTGCTCTGATTTATCCCTGACATTCTGCTTCGGAGGCAGATTGATCCGTAAAAAGACTTCCAGTTATCCAGGAGGAAAGAACTACCCTAGAAATAGAGGTAAACTGAAAATTAGGCTGGAATCCCCAATCTTTGTTGAAATGGGCAGCAGTAAGATCTTGGCACTGCCATTACAATTGACATTTCTTTTCATGAAGCTGATTCGCATAATTAACCAGTGGACACTGCCTGCAATGCTGCAGTTAAATGTCAAACAGAACTCAGCATGATCTTCTGAACTTTAAGATTTGCAGCCTCAGCAAAAATGGCTCACCAATGAAGTTGGGGGTTTTCCAAGTCTTTCTTTTTTTTAATATAATTCTCCTTTTCTTTTTACACACTACTTCAGCTCATCCAAGTATTGCTGTAATGTGGTAGAAAGTACAGTAGCAGCTCATCGTTTCTTCTTTTCCCAGATACCTGAATATCAGACCTTTATGGTCTAAGGGCAGTAAACCACATGAAATAAAAAAAAGAAGTCTTTTTAGGTGTAAGCTCATTTCACATAAATTTCCAGATATCAAGCAAAACTGCCCTAAGTGGTTTCCTGTGAGTACTTCACATCCATCCATGACTTAGAGCATAATGTGCTTTTATACCCTTAGTAGTCTCTTGGGGCAATCCTGTCTCACCTGAGGATCTGCTCATGCAAGGCTCTGTATGGCAGCAAATAAAGAAATCATTGTTGTAAACCGTTTTCTAGAAGACAAAATGCATGTCTGAAGTGTGGCCACAGTGAGAGCTAATACTCAATTTATTCCTCTCAGTTCCTCCACAGTGGAAAATGAGATTTCCTGTAAGAAATCTTTGCCATGTTTCTACTCAGTTGATGTTTTGCAGAAGACCTTTCCTTCATGCAAATCATTAGTCAGTATTCTGAATGTAGTCACATCAACTGAGCTCAGACAGTTGACATGAAACGCAGTTTTCACACACACCTCTTCAGATCATAGAATCACAGACTGGTTTGGGCTGGGAGGAAGCTTTAAGATCCTCTAGTTTCACCCCTGCCACAGGCAGGGACACCTTCCACTATCCCAGGTTGCTTAGAGCCCCATCAAACCTGGTCTTGGACACTTCAGGGATGGGGCAGCCACAGCTGCTCTGGGCAACTTTTGCCAGGGCCTCTCCACCCTCAAAGGGAAGATTTTTTTCCACATACTAAAGGTTCTCTTATCCTTTCTTTTTTTTCCTCTAAGTTTCCATTAGTCCTAAGCACTTTAAAGGTTTCGGGGAGTCAGCTTGAGGGGCAGCTTCAGATCTTTCCAATCTAGCTGCATTTCTTTTTCCCAAGTTCCTAAAATGTATTAAAATATTCACAAAGCTTTGCCCCATGGTGCTTGCCCTACACAGGAGGATTAATCTGAAATAATTTTAAAGCAGTTCAGATAAACTGCATTCAGTTGACATGCACATAATTATTCAGAATGAAGGTTTGTTTAATCTGATGGTCTGCTTTGCTTCTAAAATGAAAGCTACTTTAAGGAGTGCCTGTCTGAGGTTTTAGTGTTCTTTCCAGTTGCTTTGGGTCAGCTGCACAGTTCTGCTGTGAGCTGATGGACTCATTGTGTCTTGCTGTGCTGTGCTGAGTGCTTATCGTGGTGGCAGTCACGTCTGCGCAGGGAGAGGCCATCCTGGCACCATTCTCCACAGACTGCCACCTTTTATTTGTCACAGAAACTGTGTTACCCCCTGGGCAGCACAATATTTTGCATGAAAACAGCTCTGTTTTCCACAAAAATCAGCTTTTTAATACTTTCTCTTGCCCTTACCCACTCTGAGAGGATGTGGTGTCTTCTCAGAATTGACTGAGCCCTGTACATCACACTTTAAAGCAACTGCCAGAGGCCATTTTTACTCATGACCACTGGGACAACTAAAATAATCCTGCAGGGTAGGACAGCATTACTGTCATCCACTTTTGTATAAAAAAATTAGTAAGAAAAAGCAAAGACACATCAGAGGACCTAAGTCTACATTTCCTAAGTCCTTAAGCAGTTATGCCTCTGAAGCAAGACAGCAAAGACATGGAACTGTTGGAGCAGGTCCAGAGCAGGGCCATAAAGGTGGTCAGAGGGCTGGAGCACCTCTCCTACGAGGACAGGTTGGGAGAGCCAGGACTGTTGAGACTGGAGAAGAAAAGGCACATGGGAGACCTGGTATCAGTTTTTCAGTACTTCAAGCAGACCGGTGGGAAAGAGGAGGAGGGACTCTTATGGAGCATAATCATAGGATAGGGGGGAGTGGTTGCAAACTGAAAAAAAGCACATTTAGATTATATAGGAGGAAATTCCTATGAGGGTGGTCAGGCCCTGGCACAGGTTACCCAGAGAAGCTGTGGCTGCCCCATCACTGGAAGTGTTCCAGGACAGATTGGATGGGGCTTGGAGCAACCTGGGCTAGTGGAAGGTGTCCCTGCCCATGGCAGGGGTTGGAACAAGATGATCTTTAAGCTCCCTTCCAACCCAAACTACTCTGTGATTGTTTGGTTCTGTCTGAAAACTGAAGTTGAGCAAATGACTGCTGAGCTCAGTGTCCATACTGCAGATGTGGTCACCAAATACTGGAGCTAATGCCAAAAATCAGAGCCTTGCTTTAGTACACAACTCAGGCTTGGGAGCAGAAGAAAATTCCTGTGGCAGAAAGAGAAGTACCCACCTTGGGAACAGCAGCACTGTACCCTTGTGGTACAGACTTCATGCCAGCTCAGATGGGTTCTTCCCTCCACAGTGGTGGAACATGAGGTATATGCAGCTTCCAGCCCTTGCTTAGGTCAGACCAGTGAGTTGGACATCAGTGGCAATGATGTTGGCTCCCGTGTTGGAGCCAGCAATAAAAACTGGGTAGCTCTAGGATCGAGCTCAGCTGGAGCAGATGGGACTTGCTGGGCAAGTTCTCAGCCTAGCGAGTAGCAGGGCAGTGCTCAGGAGGAATTGGAATGTTTATTCACCTGGATTGATGGAAACACAAGCCAGCAGCTTCTACATAAGGTCAGACTTCCTGCTCACCTCTGATGCTCACCTCTGATGCTGCCCCTTTGTTTCAGAATGATGAAGATTATCAATCGGCTGCACAAGTCTATGACACTCCTGCAGTATTTCTCCACCCAGTCCTGGAGCTGGTCTTCAGATAATATGAATATGTTAATGAGTCACCTTAACACAGAGGACAGAAAGGTAAATATGTCTTGAATATGGGTTGCTAATCTCAGATTCTGTTCATCTGCAGCAATTATTTTTGGGGTATTGTGGAGCTTTTAAATGATATATAGATGGTTGGAATTGATTTTAGTCTGAAATTATTTATTTCAGGAACTTTCCATTTATTACAGGAGAATGTTTTCAGGTCACTGACAACCCAACCTATTCTGTGAAAACTTCTTCCTCTCTACAAAGCCTTTCTTTGCTCCAAGAGACAGCTGCCTGAGAGCTTGCTAACAATTTGTCCAGTATGAGCACCAAAAATGAACTGGGGTAGTTGGCTCTGCAACAAGATTTTGTTTTTGCCAAACACCAAAGTGATCCATTTCCTGGACTTCTGTTAATCTAGCTGCAAAAAGAGAATGCAGCACAGCTGAGAGTAACACTGATGCAGAGGCACCTGTTGACTCAATGTCCAGTTAATTTATTTACACATCATTTTAGTGACACATTAAAACTCCATGGAGGTTATATTTGAATCTGTTTGTCTGTGTGGAATGCCATTTTTCTTCCATGATTGTGTGTGTGTGTGTGTGTGTGTACAAATACATGTATTTATGGAAAAGTTGCCACCTGAAAGATAAATACCTTTATTTTCTACCAGCTAGCACTACATTTCTGCTTGCTTTGCCCAGATTCCCAGCTGGGTGGGACATTCATTAATCAGCAGCTGTGAAACACAGTCTGGCAGTGCTTGGGAGCTCAGTGGCTTTGAGAATTTCAGAGAGAGGGCCTTGTCAGGAGCAGAGATCAATGAAGAATTGATGCTTCAAGTGAACTGGTTTTGAACTCCGGTGTTCAGCTTTCACTGTTTGTCTTTAAATCCCAGTTATACAACTTTGATGTTCGCCAGCTGCACTGGTCAGAGTACATCGAGAGCTACTGCATAGGTGCTAAGAAGTACTTGCTAAACGAGGACATGGCTGGAATTCCAGCAGCGAAGCAGCATCTACGCAAGTAAGTCACACCCAGGGACAAAGAGAAGAGCTCCTGGCTACCTTTGGGGAAAATAAGTCTAGCTACATTGCAAAATTATTATTATTATTGATTAAAATGGAGATAACTTACTTCTTACCACAGCACTTTGTCAGTATTTACAAACATAGAATAAGGGGATCATTTGCCATAGCAAAATTAATGATGAACTAAATGATGAACTAAACAAGTTCATAATTAGTTCATCATGAACTAAACAAGTTCATCATTCATGGATCATTTTTAGGAAGTTTATAGGGACCTCAGGAATGGACTGCTGACTGCCTCAGACCGTGGACTGTGATGCAGTGATAAAAGTTTACCTTAAAAGGGCTCTTACAAAAATGAAACAAGTCTTGAGGTCTTTAGACCTTGGTCAAACACTGGGAAAATGAGAATTAGAGAACTGCAGAAACTTTTGCTTGACAGAAAGAAGACGGGATCATTACAATCTGAAAAATTCAGTAATACCATTGAAATTGATTTCAATGTTTGCCCCAAAAAATAAAAAATAAAATATGCCAGTGCTGCAGTATTGCAACAGTGAAGACCATTTATGATCATTGTGTAACTTCACAACTCTAAAGACAGGGCTTCACCCAAATAAGAGAACCTTGCTTGTCAGATTCTCTAGCCTGCCCTAAATCCTGCAAAGTGAGAGATATATGAAACCAAAGCAGAAAGTATTGGACACAGACTGTCCTAAAGAAAAACCTCTCCATATGACTTCGCTCTGGTTTGAAATGAGAGTACAGAGCAAGAGTGAATTCCAGTACAGCTATTCCACCTACACCATGAACTATTCACTGTGCTCCCGCTTCAGCACAGTCCTTGGCAAGACCAAGGACTCCAGCACAGCATCTCCACTAAAACAGGAATGAAAAAAGCCCAAGGTCCACTTGTAAATAGGATTTATTCCTGAATTACCTGTAGGACATGCTGGGGGCTGGTGAATTTCTCGTTGTTTGTGTGTTTCTTGATAAGATGCCTCTTTCCCAGGCTGAGGAACATCCGATATGCATTCAACACCACCCTCCTCGTGATCATCTGGCGCATCTTCATCGCGAGGTCGCAGATGGCTCGAAACATCTGGTACTTTGTGGTGAGCCTCTGCTACAAGTTCCTGTCCTACTTCAGGGCATCCAGCACCCTCAGACACTGAAGCCATCCATCAGCAACCAGCCTCTTCCAGAAGGACCTCCATCTCCTCTAATCAGCAACTGTGGGCATTGGGGTCTGAAAGTAGCAGAAAAATCCACTCCCTCCAACAGCAGCTGGCACTTATTGTACACTGTTACATGCTCACCTGTTTAATTTTAACTAATGCTTTAATACATGGTCTTTCTTCCATAGGACCAGGCCAATTTTTAAAGCCATAACTGAAGCTTTAGGAACAAGTCAAGCTGGGACCCCTTATCTAAAGTCTGATGTGCAAGAGTAAGGATTAACCAAAGTCATTGTCTTCCCATGTACTACTCCCTAGGCTATCTTAATCCCATCTTCTTCCCCAAAAGAGGTAAATTCAAAGCACGACCTTGAAAGACAAGGATGCCACCAGAGAAGACCCAGCTGAGGAAATTAACCTGTAAGAGGTCTTCCTAAGGCAGCTGTTTGTTCATTCTCATTCAGTGAAATGGTACCTTACTGAAAAAAAACAAGATTATACCTTCTCAGTTTTTCAAAACTTAGGAGGGGGAAACATCAGTCACATGAGGCCAGTGAACACACAGAACAGTTTTCAGATCTTGTCTTGTATTGCTGCTGAGGACTGATGCTTTCAAGCCATACCTGAAGACACACATAGAATTTGTGCACCTGTATTAACTCTGCTCACTCACAATCTGCTTTCTTACAGAGAGGTCTTCTTTTCTCCCTGTGGTTAAGGTTTCAGTCTATTAAAAATTCCTGGTCTTGCATTTATCACATTTGTTTGGGACATTTTTGGGGTCTTGAAAATTGTTGTATTAACCCTGAGAATGAAGAGAAGACTTCATAAAAATAGGAGTAAGAATACAGAAACCTGTCATTATTTTTGAAGTATGGGTCTTTTTTTCCCCTTGAGAAAATCTCTTTCCCTGTAGCTCAAAACCAGCCTGATACTGGGCTTTCATTACAGCTAAATCACTTTGCAGTTGATAATTTCCAGTGGCAAAGAAAGTGTAAAGACACACATTGGAGGAAACATCATTAGGCCTGTTCTGCTGCCATTCCTGTCAGGAGGCATTAAAAATTCTGAAACTTGTTTTTCTTGAGAATATGTTAAATGTTGGATTTAATGATCTTAGAGGTCTTTTCTGACCTAAGCAGCTCTGTGATTCTTGGACAAGAAGAATCTTTGACAAGAAGATTCCTCAAGGACCTTCCCAATGCTCATGGCTGTTGGAGATCCTTGTTTCTTGTAGTAAATTGTAAATTCCTGTGGGGGCAGAGAGAGAGCACCTTCTTGAAAGTAGCTGGTGCAACAACAGCAACAAACTTACTGCCTTGTCAGATTTTCAGAGTCAGATCTTACACCGAAATATTATTTATTCAGATAACACTGAATAAGCACTTTTAAGATGATCAGTCTTCAATACAGCACCCAGTTTCTCTAATCTTGTGTCATGCCTGAAAAAGTAATGCTATACAAAAAAACACAACAAAGTGACACAGTTGCTCTTTTGTGAACTGAGAAGAGCAGAGAATTTACAAATCTGGCATTCCTCAAAAATTATACTTGGTTTTGCTAGTGAAGGTAAGAGCAGATTATGTCAGTGTATTTATATCTGAGCATTTCAGGCTGGTTCAGAAATCTTTCTATAGCTTCAAGGCATTAATCTTGCCTCGTACACCCCAGAGGTCTGATTCCAAGCAATTGCCAAAGGGTGCCTGCAGCAGAACCTGACCAGAAATGTGGTGTCCAGGGTGGCAGGGCTCTGGCATTGCCTGCCACAGACCTCTGTGTTTGTCACACACTGCTTTTGATCTGTGCTTAAATAGGTCAAGCACCCAGTTTACAAAGATAAAAATTTTGAAGCTCTTGCCTTGGAAATGTGCTTCTGCAGTGGAACTGGTTGTTGGGTGTGTGTTCTCCAGCTTCAGGACATGCTGTGCAAGGTGTCACCACCTGGGAAACCTGGAGCTGTGCATTCAGGGGCTGGGGACCAATGTTCCCTGTCCAGCACTGCCACTTTTTGGGGAAGGTTGTGGCATTGTACTTTGCTACCTTGGTGGGGCTGAGGCAGGTTGCTGGGGTTCGTCCAGGAAGATTGCATTCCCTCAGTTACGTCATCTGGTCATCAGGCAGCTTGCAGTCCTCATAGGAAAGGCTAAAACACAAAGCAAACCAAAACTGTAGATCATTTTGAAACAAACTTCCACTCAAACATCAGGAAATAATTTCAACACTTATCCTGAAAGTCTTTTTAAGTGCCTGCCTTATGGACAAAGAGAAGCAACACTAAAGGGGATCATAAGTCTTGAGCTGTGCACGTGATAGAAAAAAGCTTGGGTCTCAGAAAAGTTAAAGCTGCTACAACATCAGTCAGCTCTCCTGAGAGCAAAGTGCCCCACCTTTTCTTCCCCTTCCCTATTCTTGCCAGGAATTCCTCACAATATGCCTGTAGGCATTCACAGTTGTGTGCACAGGCTGTATTTTCCCAAGTCTGAGGTGTATTTTTTGCTCCTCTGAGCATATCCAGACCTGGTTTTCTGAATGCAGAAAAAGGTGCTGCACTCAGAATAGTGGTGGTGTGACATTTTAAGGCTCTTCAGTGTTTTGCTGAAGGAAACAGTCACAGAAAAGCTACTTAGCCCCGAAAAAACAGCAGGAGTTGTTTGGGTTGGAAAACCAGAGCTGTTGCAGATGGTGTCTGCTCTTCTGAAGACCTTTCATAGCTCACACAGCATTGCCAGCAGCTGGCTCCAGAGCTCTGGCCTTGCCTGGGGAGGATCAAGCTGTTAGTTTGTTTTAACACACACGTAACATGAAGGGCAACTTGAATCTTTAATCCATTTTCTTGTGGCCTGAGATGTTTCCAGCTGATTGTCTGAAGCACAGACATGTTTCAGAAAGCCTCAGTGCAGGGGCTGATGTGTTGCAGTGGCCCTTGAGTGCCAGTTGTGACTGTCATCATGGGGAGCTGGGCATAAGAACTTGTTTTCACCTCAAGCAGTGGCTGATGTTCAATGGTTTACTTTGTGCTCCTCAGTGGATTTCTTTGTGCTCTGAAGAAACCTAAGCCTTGGGGAAGATACCTGAAAGAAAATACTGAATATCATTTCACCATCAGCAATGGGCAGAACCTTGCAATTAACAAGTATCTTTTTAAAATTAAATAGCGATAACAAAACAAACAAACAAACCCCTACAGTTAATCTGTGTTTTAACTCCCTTTTGAACAACAACCAAAGCTGTTTATCTTTAGCATGCCTGTTACTAAAAAAAATTAATTTCTTACCCCTCCACCCTCCTCTGTTCCATGCTAAGAAACAATTTTTCCACAGTAGGGAGGGAGCGGTAACAGAACCACTGATAAATCACAGATTGTTGGCCCATTACCCACCTCCTGCAGAAATGTGTTCTTTTACATTTTCTAAGGAAACATCAGTACATCTGCCTGTGTGTACAGCTGCATCTTCCAGCACCAGACAACATGGTAAAAGCAGTGGAGCTCATCCTGAAATGCCAGGCTGTGCTTGTTTGGAGTGCCCTTTTCCACTTCAGTTTACCACAAAGCAACTAAAACATACCCTCGTTTCCAGTGTAAAGGGAACCTAACCTGTAGCTGTTAATCGAGTCATTATCATGAATAAACAACTGGGAAAAGAGGGAGGGGGGCATCCTTTTGTTTGTAAATAAGCTACAGCTTCATGGTTGAAAGCATGCTGTTGCTCTTCCAGCATTGACGTTCTACTGCTGAAAGCAAGGATGAACTTTCAGTACAACTTTAGTACAATTGGACCCCTTATTCTAGCACAGAGCAAATAACATTCTCCAGAAGGTAAGTGGTGAACACTTCACTACATGGTGCTAAATATTGGTGTGAAGGTGGTACAGATTTACTTAGAGAGAATTAAAAATCCAGAAAATAAAGCGTATTTGGGGAGTAATTAAAGATGTACTATCCCCTTTTCTCTATTGCTTAAAAGCCAACTATGAATTGTTTTTTCAGATGAACATGAAGCCACTTACAAAAGGTTTCTTGTCCTTACATGATCTTGGCAGACCCCAGTTTATAGTAAAATATGTACTCTCCCACTGTCCAGAGTTTCTACGGTTCTATCTGCTATTTCTATCCTCTTGTTAGCTGCAAGACAACTTCCTGTTATAAATCTTAATTACAGAGTTTCTAATCTTAAGGCGTAACCTTTTGAGCTCTCAAATCAGATAAAATGGTCAAACCACAAATTGCGTGAATCTCAGCCATAAAATTGTTAATATGATGTTTATGTTATTTGAAACATTTAATAAAACAAAATATTTTAAAGCTATGGTCACTTTGCATTGCTTGGTTTTCTAGAGGAGGTGGTTGCTTGCTGGCCATTGCAGTTGAGCAGAGGCTGCCTCTCCAGCACATCTGCCCACATCTGCAGCACAGCTGTCGGTGGAACAGCAGCCCCACCTACAGGAGAGAAACAAATTTTAAAGGCTGCAGTAGTGAGACTTCGAACCCCGATACAGAAGACTGAAAGGTCCTGCTGTGATGAGTGTCCTGTGGAAACTCAGAGGGACAGGCCGGCAGCAAAGGAAAATTGGGAGTAACCCAGCCAACTCCCCCGAACAACATCCCATTTGTACCTGAGTATATTATCCCAAATTTCTAGTTTTTAAGTATAGAGACCTCACCTCTTTGTGTTAGTTTTCTGTCAGGCAAGAGTAGATGATATCTAGTAATTACCTCTCACTTTCTTGCAATATAGCAAACTTCAATGAGCGGAAAAGAAACAGCATTGTCATGACCCTTTGCTTAATGAAAATTATTTCTAATCCTGAAACCCAGGGCATACATCAAAGATGCCACTTTCATTTTGTTAGCAAATCTTTCCTTAAAATATAATTTTCCATTTTTTATATGTAAATGTGATCTTTATGAAGGAAAAGAAAAAATCAATTTTCCATTAAGATGCATCAATGAATTAAAGCCATCAGCAAGAAAGTTCAAATTCTTTTCAAGGAACAGATTTTAAGGTCAACCTGCAGTCTTCAATATTTAAAGCTTTTCTTCTGACATTCTAATTGCCCAGTATTATCAAGGCAAATAATAAATAAATGAGGAAAATTGCATTCATTTTCATATTTTAAGGGAAGCAGAAATGGGGGGGGGGGAATGATGTAAAGTAGGATAAATCCTTAGCTGATAACACCACAGGTCACACAGAATAAGCACCAGGTCTCAAGGGAAGGCATCCCAGGCAATTTTCAATTTTCCCCATCTCCCTCAGCTAAGGACAACTGGTGTTCATTAAGAACTGAGCACAGGTCCCAGTTCCTAACTCACAGGATTATTTGGCTGTGAAATGTGCTGTGGAAAAGCTGGATTTCTGGACTCATGCCCTACCAATGGAATGGATACCACAGCAGAGGAAGCTGAATTAACCCAGAGCCCATCCAGAGTCAGGAGAGGGCCACACACTCATCTACTTCTCTTGTCACAGGTGCCTCGATGATACAAATTCCTGCAGCTGCCTGCACTGCAGTCTCAGAGGTGACTTGCTCCTTCCAGGGAAGCAGCAGGTAACACCCAGCCCCAGATGTAAAAGCCACAGCAACAAAATGCATCTTCTGTTAAGAGTAGGCAAGAGGGGATCAAGACAATAGCTCTGGAGCTGCCAATGTGATCCATCTTTTCCCTGAACAAGGTATGGTGAGAGCTTTGCTGAGGGCTTTCAAACAGGAATTCCCACCTCAGCGTGTGTCCTGACTTCTGTATTTCTGAATCAGTTCTCACTGCAAGCTCCTCCTCTCCAGTTCATAACCACTCCAGAGAACACCTTGGTGTTCCTTGATTAATGAAACATAATTCATTGGATTAAACCTATCTAAACTGGCCAGAGAAATCAGGGCTGGTGAAAATGCCAGCAAAAATGTTTGTAGAAAGAGGTTGTAACTGTATTTGGATCAGTAAATAGGCAAGATCTGAGGCACACGAAGACTGGTATTTTGCTACTGATAACACAGATCCTTTGCCACTGTCCTTTGTCAACGAGTATTTGCTGTGCAAGACACTGAAGAGTCCCCAGAATTCGGGCAAGTACCCCAGTGCCTCTGGCAGTTAGCTTTTGACCAGCAAGTAATAGAAGGTTTATAGCATGGCACGATCTTGCAGAGAGAGGCAGGTGAATTTAAATGTATCTTTCTCTTTGCCTCGGGCTTTTGAAAATTGAGGCATTGTGGAACTTGAGGAACAAATGAAAAATTTAAAACTACAGACAGTAAAAACACAACTGTAATAGCAGAGTAATAAACAAAACTGGCTGCTTGAAAGTGTGAACAGCATTAACCTGTTCAACAATGACTGTGTTTATGCAACACTGAGTTTAAGGCGAAATTGTGTCCTCTCCACAATCCATGATTATTGGTCATTTTAGCACATTTTGTTACTTCCCCCCCAGCCGAGGCTGACGTGACAATTGGTCTGGGGAAAGAGAAATGTCATCTGCCTGTGGGAAGTTTGCTACCACTTAACACCTCTGGGAAAGCTTTATTGATAAACAAAGGGCTGCCAGGTAAGATTGAGTCAGCAAGGGCAAATTCAGCAGTGAACAGACTAATGAGGTAAATTAGCTTGAAAAGGCAAGTAAGGCACAAGTTTGGCACTCTGCAGTCAGAGCTGGGAGAGAGGATGTGAGTTTAGGCATCTGATAGATGACAATCCCAGTGGTGGGGTAATAAAAGCAACAGTTACATTATTTTATTCATTCTTTAATCTTTGGCATTAGGGTGAGATTAATATTTCCAGAAAAAAAAAATAAATAGTTTTCCTAGTCTTCATTTTCATAATTACTGACAATAAGAATGTGAAAGCAAGCAAATGATTTACCTAGAATTTAACATGCAGTAAATGCCAACTATCTTCTATTAGTATTTCTTCTAATTAAGATACTGTTTAGCCTTATAAAGCATAAAATCAGTCAATGAGCAATACAAAATGGTAAATATATTTTGGTATGTAAAGCAAAAATTTATCTGCTGAGAAGTTTTTGTTTACAGCTTGCTCTATTACAGCATATGGAATTTTATTTGGAAGTGCTGTGTCCTGTGATGAATATGGATTTGAAACATTGATAAGTTTTGCTTATTTCCTTGGAGGTCTATTCCAACATCAGTGATCATGTGATAACTGTGAAATACAAGGATTTAGAAGTGAGGTAAAATACTGAGAAAAAAGATCCCAGGCAACATCCACTACCCCAGGGCACGAAAAGCAAGTAAAAATCCTGTTCCTCACTTCTGCTGAAGAGATGGTGAGAACTGAATACCCACCACAAAAGAAAGGACTGTATTTCCAGAAATCGGGTGTCTGTCCTCTCAGAGAACCAGCAGTAAGATCCCAAGGCAGATAAATCCCCTGGAGAACAGCCTGTGGGAAGATGGACACTTAAATGTCCTTTAAGGAATTGCTAAAGAATGTACTGTCTCCAACTAGATAAAGGGGAAAAAAAAGTTAAGACAGTAAATCTGACAAACCACAAATTTCCCTACTGGTTGGAAATCATGAACAGGAATGGCACAGAGGTGACAAGTAGGTCAGATTACATAAAATAATGTATTAAAAAAAGAAAGAAAGAAAGCACAGCTAAGCAACTAAGTAACTGGGACACAGAACAGTCCAAAAACATTCTATAATGTTATTGACTGGAAGACAACAAAGAAAAAAAAAAATCTGTGTCTAGGAAGATTAGCATAATTTATGTAATAAACAGAAGATCAGCATCAAAAGGGTAAGAACTCAGAGCAGACAGAGAAGAGGTTACCGAGCACTTAATTTAGATTTTTTTATGTCACCTATAGGCTGGAGCAAGCTGAGGTAGGCTGGTAGATATCCTGAAGAGCTCAGGAAAGATGGACAAGATTGGAGAAGACAAAGGAAATACAAGAGGACAAGAACATGGGAACTATTTTTAGTGAGCCTGACTTCAGTACAAGAACAATACTCAGCAGTCACACAGTAGTTAAAAAGGAAAAGAATAATAGTGTGGAATTCCAAAGGCAAATTATGTCACATCAAATTTTCTCTTACAATAGAATGAGAGGCATTGTTAAAAGCAGAGGAGTTGGAGATGGCATACAGTCTGTGCTTTAAAAGGTTTTTATCTCACATGATCATTCTCACTAATAAGCTGAGGCAAGAACACTGCAAAATTAATGCAAAACCTGACAGAAAATCACAATACTTACTTGCAATTCAGTGTTAAACTGGGAAATTATATTATGTGTAACCCCAGATGAGAGGATTAAACAGATTTATTAAGGATCTGAATGCTGGGATAGAGAGTAGGCTCTTTAAAACCTTGACCTCAAGGTGGGAAGGTTGTGGACAGTGCAAGGGACAGGGCTAATTCGAATATTCCTATTAAATTGAAACCCAAGGCTCCTACTTAAGTTAGTGAAAATGATGTCTTTCAAATTAAAAATACTTGCATGGACATTTAACATGGACTTGTCTAATTTGATATACAACCTTGAAAGAATTTTATATAAATTATTATTAGTTTCCCAACCTCAAGAATTTTAAATTATAAAATGCCATAGCAATGTGTTCTAACCTACTCATGTATTATAACAGGCTCTTTTATTACTTACACACTATTTTGCATGAAGACCCACTGCTTTCTTTAGTGAACTTGAGGGATGAGTGAGAAAACTCTTCACAATCTTTTTTGCACCTCTATTACCTAGTGGTCTTACAAGCTATCATGCCACACAGTTCAAGCTCTGCTGGGCCAAGAAAATCATTCATTTCTTAATTAATTTTTCTGTGACACTCATCACTTCAGTGTCTATAGGCCAGATTCATTTAGATAGTAGGAATATTAATATTACACCAACTTCTAATATGTTAAAGTCAGTTAATCCAGGCTTCCATTTTTCCCTGCAGGGAAGAACAGACCTTGCTGGAATGTGATTTATTAGGACGCTGCATAAAGGTCTATTGACAACCAGCAGCATCTAATGCAACAAGCTCATTCATATCTATATCATGGACTTTGAAGGCCAGGGAAAATAATCCTGTTTTATTGCAAAATACTGGCTGTTATTGTGGATGGGACACCTCTATCCTCCAAAGCACACACCTGCAGAAAGGGAAAAGCTCAACCTGCTCAATGAGCAGCACCTGAGACTGCCATAAAACAAGGTCACATCATCGAATACAGAATATCCTGAATTGGGAGGGACCCGCAAGGATCATGGAATCCAGCTCTTCCCAAACCAAAATTAATCCCGACAAATACGGGGAAATTGCCTGAAAACCAGAAGTTAAACGAAAGAATTGCCTTAGTTTAGTGCAGCACCAATGAGTGGCTGCCACTGAAAGCACATGGGACTTAAAGCTGTGCCCTTAGCTGCAGGATATCCCTGTCAAAGAGCTGCTCCATGGCCCTGGTGTGTGCGTGAGCAGAGAAGATCTGAAAGGAGCAGCCATGATCCCACAGGGCAGAAAAGGGCTGGCACAGCAAAGGAGAGCTTCTGGAACTGGGAAATAAGGACTGTGAGTCCCTCCACAATCCTTTATTAACAACTGCAGTGAGCCAAACGGACACAGCACTGGCCCACAGGTGTTGTTGTCTTAGGAGTTTCTTATCTCTCAGAGTCCCTAGGATCTGTTAATACCCAGATATTTAACGTTCCCTAAATAAATTTAGAGCACCTCTTCTATGAGAAAACACTAAAGAGAATTGAGATTGTTCAGCCTGGAGGAGTGAACATATGGGGTGACCTCATTGTGACCTTCCAGGGCCTAAAGGGAGACTGCAGGAAAGATGGAGAGACTCTGGACAAGGACCTGGAATGACAGGACAAGGGGCAATGGTTTCACACTGACAGACAGCAGGTTTAGATTGGATATCGGAAAGAAATTCTTCTCTGTGAGGGTGATGAGGTCCTGGCACAGGTTGCAAGCACACAAAGGGAAGGGGAGGATTGAAGGGAGAACAGAAAAAAGGTTTGAAAAGACAGGTATCAGCTAAGGAAGGCAGGAGCCTCTCTTGAAATGGAAAATGTAAACCCCCTCCCTCCAAATTATTAGAATTTTGTAATTAAGGGTCTCCCAGGCAAATATATGGGAGTAGGAATTACAGTTCTTTATTAGGAAAATAAAATAGAAATGCAGTAACACAAAACAACACTGTCAGAGACAGAATACGACCTGACACCCTGTGGGTCAGGGTGTTGGTAGCAGTCCCATTCAATGGTGGCTGCAGTCCTCCTGCAGTGTCAGCTGTGGTTCTGTTGGAGCAGTGACCCTGCAGAAGGGTGGAGTTTTCTTCTGAAGGTCCAGTGGTGGTGTAGATGGGCCTGGTCTTCCTCTGGGAATGCAGCGGGAAAGAAGGCTGCTCCTCTGGGAATCCAGTGGGAAAACATTGCCTGTGGGGTTCCATCCAGGTAGGAATGCTTGGTTCCTTCCCCTGGGCAGAGCCTCTCCCAATGGGATGATGTAATTTGATCACTGCTGCAGTGAGACTCGATGGCCCATTAACAGCAGCTAACTGCCCACTTGGACAGCGATAGCACACACAGCCCTGCTCACATCTCGCACTGCAACCTAAGCCACCACCATATTTAATAACCCCTCCTCATCTGCACGGGCTCATCACTCCACCTTATTCCTAACACTGCAACCGGACTGCACGGAGAGGCTGCGGAGGCTCCCTCACCGGGGGCATTCCGGAACCATCCAGGTGCCATGCTGTGTGCTCTGGGATGACGCCGCTTGAGCAGAGGGGTAGGACGATGGCCATTCCGTGACTCACCCTGCCAAGCTGCACCCCTGCCAGCCCAGCCCTGTGCTGCCCAGCGGGGACGCGGAGCTCCGTGCGGGGGAGCCCAGCGAGCCAATGTGGCCGGAGCGCGGGGTGGGGAGCATAGGAAGAGCTCCCGCCGCACTTCCAGCGGCTGGCGATGCCGGAGGGCGAGCCCGAGGAGCGCCCGGTGCTCCCGCGGGCTGAGGGGAGCGGCACTGACCGCCCGGCCGGGTCTCGGCCCCGGGCGGGAGCGCTGGGCTGTGCCGGGAAGAGCCGGCGGGGCCGGGGCGAGGCGAGGGCCCGGCAGAGCAGGCCCGGGGCTCGGGGGAGGGCGAAGCGGCCCCGCGGGAGGGGATTAAAGCGTGGCAGGAAACACGAGGTGCGGTGGGTGGGAGGGCCCCGCAGCTCGAGGGCTGCTCCGTGCTTCCCAGGGAGACCGAGCTTAGGGACAGGCGCTCCCTATCGCGCTGCTTTCTGGATGAAGCTCACGGCTCGCCCAGCTTCGGGTCTCTGTGCAGGGCTGCCCTCTTTGTCCCGGGGGCCTCGGTGGCTTGGGCAGGTTTGCGCCTCCTAGGCCGGGCCCTGCCAAAGTGTGCTGTACCAGCGCCTGCCCCTCCCCTTCTGCTCCCATCTGCTGCGAAAGGTTCCACGCTCCTTGTCCTCTCCTCTTCTAGATGGAGCCAACAATGGAGTCCATATTTTCCATTTTCCAGAGCCCCGGGAGGAGTGATGCAGCAGGATATCCAGGTGAGGTGTAAACTCTTGCTAGTTAAGTTCCCGCAGGGAAGCGTGGTGCCAGCATTGCATCCCCGGGATGCCATGCCGGGCCGAGGCAAGGCTGCAGTGGTGTTCTGCGTTTCTTTCTGCTGCGGTTTTCCAGCACCTCTTCTAAAATAAGACAATTCATTAGGAGTGATGGGCAGCCAGCACACCCCTCTTTTCCAGGGTTTCTTACGGGTGAGGAGGGTCTGAGGGAGTTGTGGCGCTAAATCCAAAGTGTGTGAGTGCCCAGCTCTGGGTGTGTGTGGGAATGGAGGGTTCTGTGGTTCCCTGCCACTGTCAGGGATCTGGAAGGCTCTCGGGGAACAATCAGCCTTGTGGTTGGAGGGTCAGGAATGAGGGCTCCTGCCAGAGAGAGCCTTCTTCATCCCTCTGGGAGAAAGCTCTTCCTGGGTGTAATTCCTTGATACAAGAGAGAGAACTCCCTCTCTCAGCAGGTTTGCTTATTTTGTTGCTGCTATTTAGATGTTGGTAGCTGTGTCCATGTAAACACAATTTTGCCTCTTCAAGGACATGTTACTTAAGAATTTTATTCTTTGCATCATAGAGGTAAGACTGAAATTGCCCTGCAGAGTTTTATCTTGAATGTAGAAAGCTTGGTTCGGTTTTGTTAGTGGATTAAACAAACTTTTTTGTGTGTTAAATGTGTAAGTACTACTTCAATGCTATATTAATTCCTAAATCCTTTGCTTGAATTAGTAGTAAACACCTGAAGTTGCTTGCAAAAATCAATCTTGGCTAAGTGTTTATTAGATGATCCTTATAATTCTGTTAATGCTGAACAGCTGTAAATGTTTCTGATGTGTTTTGTCAGAATGCAATTTATTTGGCTTGTCATTGCAAGGAAAGTAAATGTGGTGTTAGATCTAGCCATGAAAAGAGATTGTAATAGTTATTGGGAATTAGCTGATTTTTTTTTTATCAATAAAGAGCCCTTTGACTTCTGATTCATAAATATACAGTATCCTTATAGTACTTACAACTATTGTTGTGATAGAGAAAAAAAAAAAAACCTGGTGTGCCAACCTACAAAACACATCATTTAACACATCATTTAATCAGTTCTGGTAAATAGGAACTAGCACAAGTGAGAAACAACCCAAATCTCCCTGCTGGCCTTGCCTAGTGAAGGTTGCATGGGTTCTTTTGTGCTGAAAGATCCCCACCCAAATGCCCAGCTTTGAAACAGTGTGTTAATGATAATTTAGCAGGCTGGAAACCTTTTGAGCTAAGTCTGTAGGAACAAATAGCTAAAAGTAGATATTTGGGATGGGTGAGATGCTTCAGCATATTCCTTTCTTTCCTTCATCTTGGCAGTCTTTGTTTTGCCATTCTCTGAAGGGAAGTACAAGGAAACAGGGAGAGGAAGGAAGAGAAGAGGAACATTTCTTACCTTTCTCTTCTTCCCTTTGCCATTTTCCTCCCCCTTCTTGTCTCAGTCTTTAGAATTTCCATTCCTCTTTGGGAAAAGGGAATCTGGTGTAAGCTGAAGGTAGGCCTGAGAAATTGAGTTATTTTACAAAGAACTATCTCTATTTACAAAGCCTATTTGTCTCAGGGAAAGAGGAGTGTTAAGATGGGTCTCTTACTCCATCAGGGGACTGCGTTTTGGGGGACAGTGAGGAGGAGAAAGGCTTTCCTGAAAACCTAAAGCAAGAGGAGCTGCCTCAGGTACTTGAAGCCCAGAGCCCAGAGAGGGGCACAGCCTGTGATTTTTCCCCTCATAAAGAGACTGACTCCAGGAAAGTCATCCTTGGCACTGATGGCCAGAAACTGCACTGTGAAGAGAAACCCTTCAAGTGTCCAGAATGTGGGAAGGGCTTCAAGGGGCACTGCAGGCTTCTGACCCACCTGCAAATCCACACAAGAGAAAAGGTGTTTGTGTGTGCAGAATGTGGGAAGAGCTTCAGCAGGAAGGCCAACCTGGTGGCTCACCAGAGAGTCCACACAGGGGAGAGGCCTTACAAGTGCAAGGAGTGTGAGAAAACCTTCAGCCGTGCCTCAAGCCTCCTTGCTCACCACAAAACCCATCTGAAAAAGAAAATATTTTCCTGCACCATATGCAGAAAGAACTTCAGTGGGAACACAGCTCTGCTGCAGCATCAGAGAGTCCATGCAGATGAGAAGTCCTGTAGGCATTCAGAGCATGGAAATAGCTTCAGTGTAAGCTCAAACTTCATCAGACACCAACATCTGAGAGAGAGACCCAGTGAACACACAGCAGGTAACTGAATTGGGTTTATTTCAAGTTATACAAAATCTCAGGGGATACATGAAATATTCTGGTCTCTGTTTCTTCCTAAACAATTCTCCCTCTCTGCTGTGAATATGAGCGTTGGGGGTTGGTTGTTACTTTTTTTTTTCCCCATCTCTTAATATTTATCTCTGCCATCTGAGGAAGTTACTTGCAAAAGCTGAAGTTGAAATTTTGCCTGACACTTTAGACTCCCCAAAGCTCTCAGATCCCACTAATAATAAAGATCTCACTAATTCCTGCTTCATAATGTTGCCTGATGTCTAGCCTTAGATCTTCAGAAGTGCTCAGCCACCAAAATCCTAGGCTTAGGGAGATGTAAGGAATTTTGACTTGCAAAAGGCTGTAAACAGTGCCTTGGTCATCTCTAGCAGCCAAATTTTGTTATATGTGGATATTGTTGTTGTCTACAGTGGGAAGCCTCTGGAATATTCTCAGCACAGACTGACAGACAAAGGGATTGTTTCAAGTAGGGAGTTTTCTGGATTTTGCAATATTTTGTGTTCTAGTAATGACCTGAAACTCAGGGATAAAAACTGGCATTGTGGGGTGTTTCTCCCTGTTGTTGTACATTTACATGGGAAGTCCCTTTATCCTTGGTCAAAAATATTTTAAGTTTTCATCTTGGGTCTTGCCTAGACACCCACAGATTGTTGTGGGTGTTGGCGTGAGAAGCAGGTGTTTTGTGTGTGAGGTTTTTCTTGGGTTTTTGTGGTTGGTTTGTTTGGAGTTGTTTTACTTGGTTTTGTTTCTTCTGGGGAAAAAAAACAAAAACAAAAACGAGCCTTTCACCTTAACAGGGCAATAATGATGAAGTTACAATCAGGTTTGTGATGGAATGGCAAAACTGAATTCTTAATGTAGGGTCTGAGGCCTCTTAGTCCATAGATACAGAGGGGTGGCCTAAGAACCCTAAGCATGCAACCTTACACTCCTAAACCTTGTTTTTTCTTCAGATGGAAGAGTTTATAATTCCTGAAGAAAAGTTTCATTTTTGCCCTTTCAGTTGGACACTGAGTAGTATCAGATTAGTCTAACACTGTACCTATGTCTAAAGAAAGTTTGCAAACACAAACATATTTTTACTAAATCTCAATTTCCCCTTTCCTTAGCAGATCCCTTGCTTCAGCTTTGCTTCCTCCTTTCCCTGTGCCCCCTCCTCAAAAAAAAAAAAAAATCCTTTATTTACCTAATCTTTGATTTTGGTCCACCGTGTGACTTGAATTAAGTTTGAATTTTAAGATGTGGATGAGAGGAAGGGTTGTTGCTGAGCTGCTATGTTTGGAATGCAGACCTTGCAACTTTTGACTTGCAGTGTCTTCCTTTTAGATGCAAATCAACCTGAATTTACATCTCTGCATCAGAAAGAGCAAAGGTGTGATGCAGAGGAAAGTGAGATGGATCACTGGAATCTTGTTTCTGAAGAGTGTAAGTAGAAAAAGACTTCTGAACTGCCTCGTGGTTTTACATAGCAGGCATTAACATTCCCTTCTCTTTGTACAGTGAAGAAAATGAGGGAAAACATGGATATGCTTCTCCTGAATCAGCGAAGTCAGCTGCAGGTGCTTCAGGAAATTCAGAAGCAACTGAATACACTGCTCCCAGGCAATGCTCTCCTGAATTCCAATGTTTATAGCTTAGGACTCCTGCTAGGACAGCAGGCGGCTGCTGCAGCGTCCATTTCTTGCCCCCTTTTTAATCCCAGCAGTCTCCTCTCCTGTGAAGGTGCCAGTGCCTTATCCCTTTCATCTGCCTCTGGAGCTCTGCCTGCACCTCAGCTCCCCATCTCTCGAGATCCTGTGGCTTCTGCAGCTTGCTCAGCATTGTGCTGTGAACGTGTCCAGTGTAAACATCTGTGACTCTTCTGGACCATTCTGTCACTTGGGGCAGGTGACCTCTGGGCTGTGCTGTTGCAGTTGTTGTACCTGTGAAGGTGCTGACTGTACACTCAGATGCATTAACAAGCAGCAGTTGATCAAATCCCTGCCCTGGAGCCTGCAGGGATTTTGGCCAGGAATGACCTTTGTTGAGGCAGCTCAAGAGATCATTATCACTGGGATGCACTGAAGTGCAACATTCATATACAAGATAATTCATCAAACTTGGGTGTATTTCTTACCTGGTATGTCTTTCAGCATGTACTTGGGCAATTGTACCTCTCCTAATGAGTTGAAACTAATGATAAAGTCCTCAGGGATGATTTAAGTATCTCCTGTTAAGTCTGATTTATATAGAGGGAAGCAAGATGCTTAGGTAAAGATGTTCAGTTTAACAGCACCCCTGTTCCCAGCATCTGTTTGCAAAAGCTACCTTCCTTTAGGAAGTCTTTAAATTAGGTGTCCTTGACTCAGCTGATTCTCAGGCCAGCAGTACTGCTCAAAACAGAAAAAAATACTTTCTGCTTTTTGTTTAAAACAAACAACCCTCCCACCACCACCCAAAAAAACCCTAACTGAAAACACAAACAAAAAAAACCCTGAACAAAATACCACCTTTCAGGTCTACCTTGCTTACCAAAAGTTCATGAGGAAAAGCCAAATTGGTTTATAGGGCAATAAAAGTTCACCTTCTTTTGTTCAGAGGTGAACTCAGTTGAGCCTGGGTTTACTTTGTCATAACCTATTTGGATTATTATGTGGTTTTGCCTGTTACGTATTAATTAGGGGTAGGAGTAGGGCAAATAATGAACTCTGAGAGGCTGGGTGCGTCATCTTGTGAAAACAGCAGAGGAAGCAACTTTTTTTTCTTTTCTTTTGTTCCCTGTAGGACTTTGACAATGGGCCTGTCAGGGTTGGAAAGTGCAGAGTTTTAAGACGTGTTGGTCTGGTCTACCTTGTTCCATCAGTGACAGACTTGGGGTGGTCTCAGAACTTTAAGCTTCAAAAGTGCAAAAAAAAAGTTCCTTTACCCTTGAACTGGGATAAAAAAACTTTGGGCTTGTACCTTTGCCAGAAAGTCTTTCTCTTGAACTGATGCTGTGTTTGTGCATGGTTGGTTTTGTGGTTTGTAGTTGTGTTTTTTATGTTACCTTGTTAAAAGGATGCACTCCTTGTAATTAATAAAATAAGGTTTAGATTTTAGGGATGGGAAACACTGGTTCTCTTAACAAGTCTTCTTGTTGACAGAATGTCACAGTCTGTCCCAAAGCTAAAACTGGCCAGGTATGTCACTTCTGCTATGTGACTACAGACTGTGAGAATCACACACTTGTTTCTGCTGTGTGGCATTTTGGATTAGTCTTAGTTCATCAGGATATTAATTTAAGCCATATGAACAGGCCTTAAAGGGCATCCCTTCACTGTGATTTTATGCTGGTATCTTTGAACTATAATTTCCATCAGTTGAGCACTTTGGAATCCTGGAAACTCAGGGGTAACTGTTCATAACTTTTTTTCATGTTTAATGTCATTCTGCATAAAGCAGAATTCCCTCATGAAATCAATGGTTGTAGTTTGTATTTCAGTTGGGTTTATGGTGTTCATTATTAAAACATTCCACTCCTGTTAGAAATGAATCTTTGGTGAGTTTTTGTCCTTCCTAAAATATGACACAGAGGTGGCCCCTGGGAGTCCAAGGCCAGCCAGAGCTGTTGGTCCTGGCAGCTTTTGTCTGGGTTTTCCCTTTCTCTGCTGATCACAAATCTGGAGGTGTCCTGGCTCCATTTGCTTCTCTTTGAATAATAATAATAACAACAATGGAATGGTACAAGTGTAAGAAATAATGATCTGAAATACAGGAAATTGAGACCAATTTTTTGAGAAGCAGCTGGAATTCCAGATATGTAAAACTGGCACTAACTTGCCCAATTTTGCTTTTAACCTGTCTAGTCTTCAGAAGCATTTTCTTCTCATCAGAGAAAAATAAAATAACTCATGAAGTTCTTACTAAGCTGACAGCAGGAGAGAATTTTGAAAAAGTTTGCTGATTAAAGTGCATCTGAAGAAATTATGCACTCAGGTAACTGAGGTGTTTCTGTTGTGAGTGGAAGTTTCTGAAGCAGTTAGCTCTCTGGAGGTCAACAGGTAGAATAATTAAAAAAAGAACTAACACTTAACCCCATATTACACCTTAATCACACAATTATGGCAAGAGAGCTCTGGAAAAAGAGACAGCCAATGTGAAATATTAATCCTGGGTGACATTTAGGAGGTCTTAATGTGGATCCATAAATTTAAAAATTGATGTGGCTGGTGGTCCAGCAGTCCTTAAAGGTTTTTAGCCTTGTTAATCTGGATTGGATCCTGATTTCTTAATCATGTAAAATAAGGATAATTATTTCAGCTAAGTTACATTGTGGTTTTTGTGATGTGGTTGCACAAAAGATATTAATTAATTATATTCAAAAAGGTCTTCAGTGCAGAATTTTTTGGGTGGGAAATAATCATTCATTAGTGGTGATGGGGAAGACACCTCCACTCTGCATCAGTTTTGGGATTTTCTGGTACTCTCTTGGGGAGAAAAAGGCAAGTTTTGCCTGAATCCACAGCTGTTGAAAGGAGTTAGGTTCTCAACACATGTAAAAGCAAGATTAAAACACAAATGAGATTAAATTTTGGGATCCAAGCATTCATTCACCTATGGTTTTCTTCATGAGGGAGGAAAGGAAGAGAGAAAATAGAAAAGTAGAAAATGCCAAGGGTAAATAAGCATGTTATCATGCACTTAACTAGGCTAATGCCAACATTTAAAAATAAACTCCAGTGACAATTGCAATTCCAACTCATGCTAACCATTTTCTCTGGCCTGTAAGCCCTAAAGGCTTTAGCAGGGTAGTAACCCATGATCCAGGTTCTAATCCATCAAACCAGGCTTGTGTTGCATAGACTGAAATCATTCTCCAGCTGGATCACTTAGTTCTTTTGTCTTAGCTTGTGCCTCCTCTGTGGAGGATAAGGCACTATGGATGGTAATGCGACACTCAGTTCCAGATAAATTCAGCTCGTTCCCAGCTATATTCCCTTCTCAGTTTAGACAATTCAGTTGCCTTTGTGGTAATTTGAGATGTTTCATCTTCCAAATCCTCGTTCCGTTTTAATAAGAGGTTGTTGTGGAACAAGCACTTTGTCAAACTGGTTGTGCAGGGATTCCAGCTCAGAGAGTGGATATGTTGCTGTTTCTTTAGGCAGCCTTGGTTCCAATTCATCATCCCCTTCTCTTGTTAATCTCTGAAAAATTGAGCCAAATCATAAAACTTGAAACAGTAGCAAGGGAAGGAGCTGCACGTTTGCCCCTCGCTTACACAGAGCTTAAACAGAGAGCAGAGACAAGGCTGTGTTGGAGCTTGTCTTCCCTGATGAGGATCCTGTGGCAGGATCTAGATGATCTTTGAGGACCCTTCCAACCCAGGCCAAAGTGGCTGCTTTTCCATCTCAGCAGAGCTATTGGGAATGTGCCCAAGATCTCAATGGCATGGTCACCAGAGGATAAAAATCCATCAGCTTGAATATACAGTTCTTTCTTTCCTTTACAAGCAGGAGTTATGGCCAAAATAACTTTTTCCTCTCAAATTCAGTAGTTCAGTCTAATTTTAGCAGCAATATGCAAAAACCCCAGCAGGTGGGGATCTAAAACTATGTTTTATTTATGTAATAGCAGCTTCTTAGGGACCTTGAACTGGGCAGAGGCAGCTGCACTTAGATATTGTACAAATACAAAGTGAAACAGCATTTCCTATCACAAACAACTTTCAGTCTAGAGCAGCATTAGGGCAATTCCCTCAAATGGGAAGCACTTTCATAGCGAATAAACTCTAGCATGATTTATTGCATGGTTTTGCCTTTTTGTCATTGAATATGGCCCAAATTTCAGCTTTCCAAAATCTTCAGGACAAAAGAGAGCCCACCATATTCCCAAGGAAATGAAGGAATGGCACAAAGCATGGTTACACGCATTATAGCTATTGGAATGAATGCTTCCTGGAAACACTTGAAAACTTGGGGTGAACAAACAATTGGAAAAGCATCAAAGGGGTCTAAGACTGGGATTAAAGCTTGATTTACCACGTTTATTTTTACTCCATGCATTTTGGTTTGGGTAGTATATTGTAGATGCATTTTGCACGTCGGCAGGCTCCCTGGTTTTGAGGATTTTCTTGTTTTTCAAGGAAGGATAATGAAGTGAATTTTTCAGAGGCAGAGGATTTAATTCTTTGTGATGGTAGACCACACTTACAGGAATGGAGAATCTATCATTGGAAGCAGAGACTGAGGAAAAGACTTCAAAAGCTATGGTGAGTATCAGCACAACATAAGCTCCAGTGGTGCTGCTGGGATGCCCCCAGGAGCAAAAACCAGGGAACGCTGCACAAAACCAAAGAGACTCAAAATATTCACCCTGTATTTGTCATTCAGGAAAATTTGTACAGCAGTCACAGCTTTGCTGCTGGGTTTGAAGAAAGAACTAAATCCAAGAAGTTCCTTGGCAGGTATGAAAGCAAGAAATCAAACTATCACAGGCATCCTCTGTGCCCATCCTCCCTCTGAAAGCCCCACGTTATTTAATGTGCTGGTACCCCCCTAAATTCTCTGGAAACCTTAATAAATACTGTGGATATTTTGCATTGTACAGCAGACACAGGAATTAAATCCACGCACAGATGCTTTAAATCAATAGCACTTAATTAGTTACTTTAAACATAAACAAAATCATAAATAGCCCTTCCCCAACAAGTCTAGTCAATAAAGTTTGATTTAGCAGAAATTGAATAAGAACAGCAGATAGAAGATAACTTGGGTTTAGAGATTAATTATACTTGAAAGCAGAGATTTCCCATTTTAAATGGAAGCCATTTAAATGGTGTCAGAGGAATGAAAGAGTAACAATTTCATCTTTAACCCGTGTTAAAGCAGGACGGGACGGGGCCAGCAGAGCTCTGTGGGGACTTTCTCATGAGGGCAGCTTCTCCTCCAAGCTGTGACGGGAACGTGTCCCTTCTCCCGGAGACTCGATCCCAGAAAGGCTTCAGAGGAGCAGGGATGCTGTGGGGCAGCAGCGAGCCAGCCGTGGGACCTGCTTGAGTGACAGCTCTGCCCTCGCCCACTGGGGGAGAAACCTTTCAGGTGCTGCCACTGCGTTAGGGCTTCAGTCACAACTTCTCCTTATGTCACACCAGAGGGGCACGGGTGCTGGCAGCATCCCTGGGTGTGGTCTGGGCATGAGCCAAGGTGCAGCTCCTGGTCCCGGCCTGAGGTACAAGGTGGGGGGACAAGGGTGTGACCACACCAGGTCCCCTGGATTCCAGACAGCTGGACACTGTGATGCCCTTGGCCCACACTGTGCTTTTCAGTCACCTCCCCCCAACACACCCTCAGCATGGACTGGAATTGTGCAGGGGGTTCCGGGGGGTAGTTCTGCATCCCAAAGCCCAGCCATCCTCTTTCTCTGGTATGCCAGATGTAGATAGGTATCCCAGAATCAGATGCCATTTGCCACGTGGCCAAGGTGCAGGTGTTTTCTCACCCTTCCTCATGACAGGTGTCTGCCCCTTCACATCAACCTTCATGGCATTTATTTTCCCCATGCTTTGTGAAGTGCTGTGTATACTTAGCAATGCTCTATAAATTAAAAGGATTGACATGGATTTATTTCTAAGATCTTTACTAATTTATTTTGAACTATGCCAGATGAAAGTGGCCTTAGGGTTCACAGCTGTTCCCTAGCAGCTAGGATGGGATTGCTCACCAGCCTAGGAACATTTCTGGAGTTCCTTTCCACAACCACTGTTAGTTTTGCCTCTTCAGTGTCACTTGGCTGAAATAATTAATTTCCCCTGGCCTGTTTGCCCTTTATGTGGTCATGTAGCTTGAGAGGAGAATCTGAAACCCTGCTGCAGAAGTTACAGGCTATGTTCCTCTTCTTCCTGGGATTTAATCACTTTGTGGGCAGCATGAACTCACAAGACAAATTCAGAACATACTGGGGATGTGCAACAAGGAAAGAATCAGAAGGTTCACTTTGACAGCAGCCACCTCACTGGCTTCTCTACCAGCCACCTCCTCCCTCAGGACCAGTGGGAGGCTACTGGAAAAAGCCAATTAGCTACTCTTTAATTTCAGCAGAGCATCCCTAGCACACTCCATGCCAGACAGCTGGTGCCCAAATCCTCCTGCCAGCTGTGGGATGTAGAATACTGTAAATTTCTGTTGTGCTAACAGTGCTCAGATCCTGCAGTGGGACTGTGGCACTTGAGAAATACCTGAGAGAGAGAAATGGATGAATGACATCTCTGAAATAAAATCTGTCACCCTGGTGCTGTTATCCTGACTCTCCCCCCTCTCTCTCCCTTCCCTTCTTTTTATCATTCCTTTCCCTCCCTTGCTTGCTTGCTTGCTTGCTTTTTCTTTTCCCCAGAGTGAGTTTCCCATCAGTTTCTCAGCCCAAGAATCTGGAGCTGAGGGACATTCTTGGAATTGGTCTTAATTTTCTCCCATTTCTGAAAGAATCTGAAATGCCAGAGGAGGGTACTCAGTGCTCACTATTCCTTTATAAGGGAAAGTGGTTTGTCTTTTTTTCTCTGCAGTGACACACCATCCTGCTGGTAGAAGAGCCTGGTTCTGAGGAGGTTGTTTTCTCAGTGCCACTTGGGTTATATGGGGTCCAGTTTTCCAGTCCACTGCTAGGAAAAATATACATGTAATAGTAATGACTGAAATACTATTTGCTCTCTTTGCCACTATTTGCTCTCTTTGCTCTATTTGCCACTATTTGCTTCATTGTGACTGGAAAAACAGATTTCTTTTAATCTTGGACTGTGTTTTGTGTGTTCAGTAAATTTTTAGAAGTATTCTATGCCTATTCTCTAAAATATTTTTTTGAGATATAGCAAACAAAAGTGTCCCTGCAAGCATTGGAGACTTTGCTTTCAGGCTCTGTTTCTTCTTCACCTCAGCAACACTGGTCTGAATAGCCAGAGACACATCAGCAGAAGCCCCCAACTCTTGAAAAAAAAGGAACTAGAGGAAATTTCAGAAGATTGAGCAAAGGGAGGCCAGAAGAGGCAACAGAGCCAAAGTCAAGGTGTCCCAAAGCATTTTGCCATTGTAGTGGTGAATGGCTGAACCAGGCCACCATGTGAGGGGAAGGGAGAGCAGAAGGGATTGAAATGGGATGAACAACTAGGAAGACTGGGGGAGGGTTGGACTTCCTGAAGCTGCTGGGAAAATGTAATTTGGGGGTGATAAAAGCTGCGTGGAAGAAGGGTCACAACTTTCCAGACACCCTATTGATCACTCATGGGGGGAATCCCTGGACTTGCTTATTTTTTGCTTTCCAGAGCTCTTACAGTTGCCCTGCTGCTCGTGTGTTGCCTTGGGCCATTTTCTGCTGTCTCTCCCTCCAGCTGAGCTTCCCACAATGCTGCTGGACTCTGCCTGCCTGTGGCTGAGATGTTTGTGCTTTCCTATCTTCAAGCACAGAACCACAGAGGAGACTTCTCTGTGTCCATCCCTGTTCTGTCAGTGTCTCCCCACGCAAAAGGGCAGCCCTGCCCTGCTTACCCCAGAGTCCATCCAAGCTCACATCTGCTTTTACAGATGGCAGAGCTTTTGACAGGCCTGTGTGTGTCCTTCCATGTCCCTTTTCCCAGCCTTAGCAGATCTTTTCCAGTACAGGGACTGGGAATTTTCTTCCCACAGCTCTGCACCTGGCTATTGTGCTTAAGAAGGTGCCTCTTTGCTGGTCAATTGCTTTTCTTTCTTGCCTGATTTCTTTAACAGATGACCTTTGGATTTCTCCTGATGCCTTCAGGCAGAAATACCAAGCAAAAAAAGGAAAAACAGAGTTTACATATAGTACACATTAGACATCTTCTCAATTCTTTGGACATATGATCAAGCCTTTATGGGAACGTAGGGTGAAACAGGAACTACAAGATGCTTTACAAAAAAAAAAGGTATTTTAACAATTATTGGGAGAAGGGAAGCAGCAATGGGAATGCAGGAATCAAGGGGCTGAAACTGAACACTTTCCCTGTGTCTAGAGAAGGAAGAATTAAGATCAATGAACACAACTCCTTATATTTTTAGAGAGGTGAAAGAAGACAGTAAAACATGATGGTATTTGGTTTTGACCCTTGAATCCAAGTTCCCTGGCATGGTCAGCCTTGATGTTACCTGTCAGGGCTGTCCTGAGGATAGGGCTTGCTGTGAAAGCACTCAGGGTTTGCCTCAGAGCAGCCACATCCTGCTCTAAGCTTCAGGCACTTGCTTTCCTTTGGCTAATTTGGGATGCAGCTGCCGATGTGAGTGTGAGTTTCACCTGCATCTTCCTCCTCGCCATGACCAGAGCCACGAATGCATGTGGAGACAAAGTGAGTTCCTTTCTCTAGAAATGTAACCTGAGAAGAACCTGAAACTCCTCAGGCTGAGTCTCTGGATTCACCACCTTTGCCATCAGTGCTCAAGTCAGTCACCTCCCAGCAGGAACATTCCTGGGGAGAGCAGAGCTGAAGTGCCAAGTCAGAAGCAGGAGGGAAAGAAAAAGGAAATGACTGGTACTTAAAAAAACTCAACCCAGGAGGCATGAACCATGAACTGAAGAGAGATGCCAGAAGAAAACCAGACATGGCTTGGAATACAAGAGAGAATGACTAATTACAGATGCTTCCTCCAAGTCTGTCAGTAGGTGACAGTGATGTCACTGCTGGTGTGATCATGAATGTTAGTGCTGGTGCATTACAGCAGTGGCATTGTTTCTCTAGAGTGGAGAAGAGGAATACATCCTCTTCTGGAATGCATCCACGAATTGTTACTTCACTCTGTACCATGAAGCTGTCTGTGAAGAACGCTCTTTTATTCCCTTTCTTGGTGATAGCACAGCCCCCATATTTGCAGTACCCTTAAAAATCCATGTAGCTTTCTCCCTAATCCAGAGAATAAAGAACATCCATCAGTGGAATGGCACACACTGCCACTAACTTTTGTTCCAAAAGCATCATGTGAAGGACTGCTGAAACAAAGCCTGTGTGAAGATGTTTTGTGCTGCCATCTGGGCACAGTGAGGTTTGCTCTTGTGTCCCTTATGAACATGGGCAAAGGATTCCTGCTTCCTCATTCCCCAGGCTCCTTCACTCGCTGGAAGATCCATATTCCTTGTATTAAATAGGTATCTCTGAGGCTGGGCTTTCATGGCATCTGAAATGGCAAGCAGCTCTTGCTGATTTGTGACTGCAGATTATCCTGGAGGGCTAAAGCTCTTGCCACCCCCAGCCATGGCACTGGGTTATTTTTAATTTGGATTGCTTCCCTGACCCAGTGCTCAGCACAGCTCCACAAACAGCAAGGCTGGCACAAGTGAGGGAAAATTGCAGTGTTGGGCAGGTGGTAACGAACATCTCGGGATTCCTCAAGTTGGTAATGCCACCATGCAATCCATGCCATCAAACAGGAGCCTGGGGGGAGCAGCAGGGAGTTAAGAGAAAACAGAACAAAGGCATTGAACAGAAATGTGCCCTTTTTTGCACACAAGGAGTATCCTCAGAAGAGGCTCAGTTTAGGCATCTCTTCCAAGCGGACGTCACATAGCTGGAATTAGTGCTTATCTCTTGCTAAGTACCTCTGAGGAGTGGAGCTGCCAGGTTTGTACTACTCTGCTCATCCCATTGGAGCTCTGGTTCCACCTTCTTTTCTTCCAAAAGCCTCATCTCCTCTTCTGTGTGTACTTGTGGTCACTTCCTCCTGAGCTCTGTTTGTGGTGTCAGTGCAGCTCTGTGTGCAGCTGCAGGAGGATGCAGATTGAAATTTCAGTGTCTGAAAAGTAATGGTTTCCCAGTCTACCCTTGGTTATTTTTAGCTGCATCAGTTCCTGATCCAATCCAATCCAATCCAATCTGTATGGACACACAAACAGCTGTGTCAGTGTTACAGGAGGAAAATGTTTGAGGGAAACAGAGGAGAGGCTTAGCTGAGTTTAATCATCACTGGTACCAAATGGGAAACCACAATCATGAATGATTGCTCTAAATGCCTGGCAGCAGTTATTTAAACTTCTCTACAGCTCCCTGTTTTACTTCTTGTGTAAGCAACAAAGCCTAGGGAACTTCCCAAGTCTGTGCCACAGAAAGGAAATGGCCCTGCGCCTGGTATAGCTGCCCCTTGCTGCATGAATCAAGGCAAGCTGAATGCAGGGAGCCTGAACAAGTCTGCTGGCAGGCAAAGCAGCCAGGGTTCCTCACAGCTCCCTTGCCTGTTGTAGTTTGGCCAGCCTGTACATTTAAAGGTCAAGTCCTGCAGAGACCAAAATTTGCCAGGACACCAACCATAAGCAGCTACCCAGAAGTGTACAAAATGTGTTTATAGTGGTCAAAAACCATGGGACACATGCTAAATACTGGCCAGTACCAACAGACAGTGATTCTGTCACAAAGATGGAAAGCATAATTAAAAATTTAGAGATTTATTCAGAAGCAAAAAAATCTATTTAGTCAATTAAAATCACTTACTGAGGCATGTGACATGCTCCTTGGTGCCTGACCAACTGCTGCTGTGGGCAGGGAATGGTGGGGATGTTGTTCCATGATGACTTTGTTTCATCCAAAGGCAGAAGTACAGAAAGGATTCACAGACTAGAATGGTTTAGGTTGGAAGGAACTTCTAAAGGTCATCTGGTTCCAACCCCCCTGCCATGGGCAGGGATACCTTCCACTATCCCACGTTTCTCAGGGCCTCACCACCCTCACGGGGAAGAATTTCTTCCCAATATCCAACCTAAACCTCCTCTCTTCAGTGTGAAGCCATTCCCCCTTGTCCTGTCACTCCAGGCCCTTGTAAATAGTCTTTCTCCATGTTTTCTGTAGGCTCCCTTCAGATCCCTCATTGTGGAAGGCCACAATGAGGTCAAACAAAACTACTCAGAATCTTTTAAGTTGGAAAGCACCTTTAAGGTCATTAAGTCCGACCAGAAATCATCTTACTTTGCATGGTCCATTTGTGTGTTTTCCTTTCTTTATGGTGACCATGACTGCAGCAGCACTCTAAAAATCTGGACAAAGCCACCACTTCACCACTTATTTTGGGATTGTCCTAGGAAATTCTACAAAGCTGTGCAAATACTGGCACTTTTTTTATCTCAGAATTGCATCCAGGGATGACAAGCAGCAATTTCATTTAGGAAATTTTTAAAAGCCTTTCAATCTTTCAGGTGATTATACCTACAGTTTTTTTACATAAGCAAGAAGAAATACAAGGAAAGGTGTAAGCACAAGGATATGTTTTCCATGGATGATGCACTTCATCGTGGCAACCTCCCTCCTGCACAGTCACCTGAAGTTTCACAACTCTGGTTCAGACTAAATACCAATGACCTGATTCATTCTTCCACTGAATTTCACTGTTAATAATTGTAAAAAGCACATTTAGTGCCATGACTCAGTAGGCAAAGTATCTCCTGGCTGAAATTTGCTGTGGCCCACACCCACCTCCAGCAAAGGCTGTCCATAAATGGCCCCATGGCTCCATAACCAGGCTCCTGACACTCACTTTTCCAAAGGATTAATGTCTGAGCCTGCAGGGGAATTTGTCATCAGTACCTGCAACAAAGAAAGCCCTCCCAGTTAAGTTATGCTTTAAAATAGCATCCCATACCTCCCAAAACTGAAGTCATCACAGACACATCACAAATTCCCAATGTACAAGCTGCTTATTTTTTGGAGGAGGGCATTAAAACAAATACTGAGTGATCTGTGAGAGGCCACAGAGGAAAGCAAAGGTTTATTAGTATGCCTGCATGTACAGCAGTTGACTGGAAATGTTCAGGGGGTCTGGAATTAAAAAAAAAACAAACCAAAACCCTCACATTACAACCACTTTTGTAGCTCTGAGATCAAAATCCAAATCTTTAATTCCTGGGAGTCCCAAGTGGCCAGCATTACATAAAACTTCTATGAGAAATGAATGCCATTCCATGAATAACTTGCATGTATTATGTAAAATATTTACTGAAGACAAATGCCATTCTATGAATAGCCTGGATGCTGTTTACTTTGAATAACAGCATGTTCATCTACTGTAAATTAACTTCTGCCCAACGAAATTACTTTTATCCCTCAGTCTATCACCCTTTTCACATATAAAGTTTATGAACACATTTCTACTTTAAAATGCAGCTTTCATAAGAGCTTATACATTAAAAAGAACACTAAATACAGCTCATTAGTTGCTCTTGACAAAGGCTCAGTGGGAGGCAAAAGCAAATAAAGCACAGAGAATAAAATATCTGTGATGAAGAACCTCTAAACCTGGCCTAGGGTTGGGAGACAACCACAGGAACATGAATTAGAGCTCAAGTCTATGTCCTGCTGAATAAAACTTTACATTAGTGGACCATCCCTTAAGTAAGGTCCCATCTGCAGGTGTTTCTTAGCTATATTGAAGGATTAGAGTTGTCTCAGCAACTTAAAAAAGCTGGATCACTGGATGTAAGAAAAAAATCAATTATTCCACCACTTTCCACACACAGGCCCTTTTCTGTAAAGCTGCTCTGCACATAGATTTGGAATCTACAACAGGACATACACACACATATAAAATATCTAACAGTATATCCTGGTATTGTATAATATCTAATATAACGACATTGGATAGTGTGTGCAATAAATTTATCTCCCTTTTTCATATACAGTTAGCAAAACTACAGCTATACATATACAAATTCCCTTTTCCTCTAACTGAACCAACAAGCTTTTTAGAGAAACCACATCATCTGCGTTTCCTGACTCTGTTGTTTCAGATTCTGACTTGCTCACCTTTTCCCCCTCTGGGCCTCTGTCTTCTCTGGTCTTACGACTTCACTGTTTCTATTCCACACATCCCTTCCAGAAGACAAACTGCAAAATCACAGGAGTGAAACTGCTGATTTTTTGAAACCACAGTTCTCAGAGAAAGAGATATTATCAGCCCATCCTTGTCCTGAGCAAAGATTAACTGAGTATTAAAAAAATGGTAAAATATTATAAGTAATAACAGAGAATAGATCATCAAACAAAACAAGGAAACCCCCTTTTTCAAATATTGAAGCAGCCTTTCTAGGGCATGATTCTTAAAGGTAGACACCTAAAACAGGTCAGATGAAGCACCACCTAACAGTGTCCATTTCTCCCAAGAAGTTTCAAAATCAAAGACAGTTCAGAAGCTCTCTTTGATTTTAATACATATTTTCAGATTTGGGGATTAATTACATGGTGTAGTTTTGACAGGCTTGGGGATGGTTTTTTCCTCTAGTTTTTGAAGGAATACAGCTCTTTTTATCCCACTGTCAGCTGCCCATTAGGAACCAACTGTCTTATTTCAATCAAATACAAGCATGTAGAGGAATCAGAGATGAGCAGGTTCCTATATCCAGGGGTCAATGTTGCTGCAGCCAGGGAACAATGCTCCTGGTAGCCAGGGATCAGTGGCCAGGTGCAGCAGAGAGTTCTTACTGGCATCCCCATGGGAGGATCAGCAGGGAGAACCTGCCTTGTCCATGCTCTTAGGCATTTTAAGTGGTATCTTGTCTAGGCAGTAGGAATAAAATAGCTGCTTTGGGGTCACCGAATCTGTTTGGAACATGGGAATGATATAAGGATAATCTGGGGGAGAAGGGTGTTGGGAAGAGAGTGAAATAAATGACAGCTGAATGTGCCAATTTTATAATAAAGTATTAATTAGACTATTGGTAATAACAAGCTCTCTAGATACTGTTTGTGTTCTTTAGACTGGGAAGGATTTGGTGTTGTAACACTGCACGTGACCATGATTTCACTGAATAGCTGAGACAAGGAGGCTACATAACTCCAACTGATCCTGGAAGCTGGTGCTCCTAAAATGAAGGAGATTATTTACACCTGTTCTTTGGCAGCCCTTCCTCCTCAGGAGCTCCTGAAATGCTCACACTCCTTAGAAAATGGGAACCTCTTCCCTCTAGGAGAGTCTCTAAAGCAGATTACCAGAAATAAATCAGAAATTAACTTCTCCTATGAGGACAGGCCTAGAGAGTTGGGGTTGTTCAGCCTGGAGAAGGCTCCAGGGAGACCTTATGTGGCCTTTCAATATGCAGAGGAGACAAGATGGAGACAATTGACAAGGGCCTGGAGTGACAGGACAAGGGGGAATGGCTTCACACTGACAGAGGGTAGGTTTAGATTAAGTATGAGGAAGAAATTCTTTCCTGTGAGGGTGGTGAGGCCCTGGCACAGAAGCTGTGGTTGCCCCATCTCTGGAACTGTTCAGAGCCAGGTTGGATGGGGCTCTGAGCAACCTGGGATAGTGGAAGGTGTCCCTGCCCATAGCAGGAGGTTGGAATGAGATGAGCCTTTAATGCCCCTTCCAACCCAAACCATTCTCTGATGCTGTAATCTGAAGTCCCTGAGGAGAGAGCTGGTGACATTCCCAAATCTGGGAATTGAGGACAAAGCCCCAAAGCGCCACAGGGACTCCGGTTTCCTGGCAGAGCTGGGATGCACAAGAAGTGAGCTGCACATGCTGGTTCCTGTGCTCAGCAGGGCCTGGGGGCCTGGCACCTGCTCCCTGCACCTGGCCCAGCAGGGTCCCTACACCCACGCAGGAATCCTGGCCAACCCCACTGTGGAAAGCCACTGGGAACAGGGAAGGGGCTGCAGCAGAACACAGCCAGGGAGCAGCAAGAAGCCAGCACTGGCACGGGACAGGGAACAGCAAACAGCCAGGCTGGTGTAGGCTGGGTGTGGGAACACATCTGCAGCGATAAGAGGTTTGGAAAACAACCTCTGGGAAGAAAGCAGGAAACTGGGTTTATTGAGTCTAGAGGAGAAGGCTGGAAATAGGGCAAGACATGATAGTGCAGTTGCAGTACATGAGAGGTTGCTGTTAAGGGAGGCAGTGTTACACTGCTGGAAGGACAGAGATAAGATCTAACCAACTTAATTTCCAGGAAAGAAAAGAAGACTGGAGAAAAGAACAAGATCAAATGTTGCAAAAACTTTCTCTGTGTAAGCCAGAGCTGGAAAATATTTTCTGTGAGGTTGTGAAACCCCCTGCACCAGAAGTTAACCAGACATCACCATGCTCTCTCAGTAGAGGATGGACTGCCAAGCTATTCCCCAAGCTAGCCTTTTGAAAGCAAAAATCCATCTACCCTTTTCAAAAATAAACTAAAAACCACCCATGCATGTCACATGGATCATTAAACATATGGCTGGTGAGTAAAGTTTTGCATTTGGATAACAAAGCTACTATAGATTTACAAATCCTGATTTCAATGCAGGCATTCAAATTCAAAACATTATTTGGATAGAAAACTTTGATCTTTCCTCTCAAAGAAACCTGCAGTTGTTGAGCAGGTAAATGCTGCCAAGACCTTTTAGTGCTATTTCTGTCCCATGGCACCTCCTTCCTGCAACCAACCTTTCTCCTCTGTTATATCCTGCTCCCACATAAAGAAGCACCAGCTACTTTATATTCTGTGGAGCACTTTTACTCCTGTTGAAATGTCTGTGGGCTGGGCCAGTCGCACAGCAAGACCACAGAGTCATCTCTCCACCATTTGATGATATAGGGCCATAAGGCACTGGAAGAAAACCCAGGCACTGGAAGAAAACCCAGACCATGTGGTTCTTTTGGGATCCACTGCAAAGAATACTCCCAAGATAGAGTCATTCTGACCCTCCCAGTCTGTCAGGAGTAATTCAGGCCACCAGGACATCTTATTGTAATGGAGTACCTAAAGGACATAGAATTAGGGTTTTTTTGAGTTGATGAATGGGTATCTAAGCTGCAGCAATCTGGGCAGATTCCCATAGGGCATGTATGTGGAAAGGGTTTTGATGGGAATTCTGACCTGACTCAGAATCCACTGGTTGATCCCAGGAAAAAGCCTGATCTGTCTGCTCCCAGTGAGAAGAGCTGGAGCCAGGATTCACCCCTTCCTTACTCAGATCAGTGAAAGCACCTCAGCAGGAAACCAGCCCCTGAAAGAAATGTGCTCAGTGAGACGTGCCAGGAAGGCATTCCAGCACCAGAGGTGAGATAAAGGCACAGATATCCAAGCCACTGCAGGGAATCCTGCAGGGAGTATGAGGCACAACCCCCAGACCACAGAGGACAGTGTGACAGTGCTCCAGGACACAGGGGTAGCAGGGGTTGGATGTGAGCACCCTACTAAGATGATGGGCCTCATATGGTTGTGACAAGGCACCTTTTAAACAACCTTTTGGTCTTTGTTTCTTGATTTTCTGATTCCTTGAGGACTTCAACTCACCTGTCTCAGGCGGTGTGAAAATGTCAGAAGAGAAAGAGTCTGTGGCAATGCATGTTGACCACAGGACAAGGATGTGGCTCTCACCACAGCCACTTTACACCCTGAGCCTCCACAGTAATGCAGCAAGTTTTTTGCTGAGGCAGAAACCCCACTCTTTTTATAGGGTCATTCTGCTTTTATGTTTTATTTGCAGGATTATTCTTGTGATGTTCTTAACTAAATGCAAAGGAAACACTGTGTGAAAATATCACACAATGTGAATCACAAAAAAGGCCCTTTTTGTGTTTCAAGAACAAAAGCTCAATTCATGAAAAACGTGCCTTTGCTCATAGGAAACAATCCTGCTTCAGTCTGCCCTTCCAACAACAGCATCAGAACTCCAAACAAACAATGCTTCCCCACCCTGTGTGCATGATTTTATTTCTGTGAAGCTCACATCCATCATTATAATCCATCTATGGAAAGGTTGCTTTTTGCAGAACTGAGGGGAGTGAGTGGCACAGGGAATCCTCTCTCAGTTAACAACAGGCCAACATCATGGAGGTGATTCAGGAATATGTGCTCATTTTTCTATTATGAGATTGGTTATCTAATTACAGGACTCATGTTATGTAAGTTCAGGGCCTCCAGGAAAGGCACCACCTCTGGGTGCCTAAAATCTCAGAGATTTTATTTTTCAAGAAGGTGAAACTATAATAAAATGGTGGACATTTCTTGAACATTCTGACAGAAAGCCTTAACAGTAATCCAGTGCCCAAAACAAAAACTACCTGAGGGAGGAAAAGAGAAGTTGCTCTCTAAACCTGCTGGTGTGACAACAACCAACATAGAGGAGCAAGCACAGCAAACTGCTGTTTGGGCTCACATTTCCTCACCTGGATGCAGTCAGGAATCAGCATCAGGAACAGCTTCCCATGAGGGGGCACTACACTATCACACATCCAGCTTGGAGCTCTCCACCTCCAGGACTTGTACAAAGACACTGAACAGAGAGGGAAGTACATTTCAGCTTTGTTTATCCTCCTCTGCAAAAACTAAGATGATGAAGAATTACTGTGTTTATTGGGTTAAAAGCTACACTACTATGTGTAATTCTGTCCACCAAGAGAACTGGAACAAAAATCCCAAACATAAATCTGGAATGCAGGAAGAATTTGGGATTTCTGAACTTTTAGGGGCTTGATTTCACAGTTACTGAAGTGGACCTTAATACAAACTAAGGACTTCTGTATGCAATTTTTTTAATGAACAGGGGATCAATCCTCTTTACTGCCGAATGGGGCAGATTAATTTGTGGGCTGGATTTTGTGTCTAGCCAGCAAGAGGAAGGAAACTGAAGGGCTGGCCTGAGTCATTACTACTGACCTACACCACAAGCAACAACACTTAAATGGACATAATCATATGAGGATCTCAGCTAGGAAGAAGTGACTTCCTGGCACCATGGTTTCCGAGTGCAGAGGGGTGGGCAGGATGGGGCTGGGGCAGAGGCATTTGTTCTGAGCATGAGGCAAAGCTGCTGAGTATCATCCTCCCACCTGGCTGCACTCACTCAGGTACTGCAGCTGCCTGCATGGAGAAAAGCCTGCACACATGCAGCTCCCATACAGCCACATCTCCCTTTCAGCTGAAACCAGAGGAATATTTGGCAGGCCCCTTGAAGGCAGCATGCTGCTTTCATTTTTACTCTCCATGCTCAGTTTTGTAGAGGTCCCAACTATTTCAACATGTCTGGACTAGAGTAAGAGTACCTGCAGTGGTATGACTTTGTCCATATTCCACCTTTCCCTTACAGTAATTTATTTCTAGAGTTCACAGCTGGAGCAGAAAGCCTGAAGAAATGACCACAGGGTAAGTGGCCTACCTGAATGTGAAAGGAACAGAAAGGCACAATGAAATGTTCTAGATGTTCCGGTAGTGAGTGGACTGATTTGTTCAGAATCATTTCTACAGAAGCCTTTGAGTCTCACCCCCACCAGCCCAACTGAAGTTATTGCCATCACCCATATATAAAAGTACACAGGAAGACTGATGAAGTTCTTGCTTTAGCATTTCCAAATGAAGTAGAAGTATTTTAAGAGTCCCAGTAATGTTCTCCAGGACTTCTCAAAGGGGAAAAGCAGACAATGCTCATTATCCTGGATCCTCTCTCTTTAGGCTCTTTCTCATTGCTAAGGAAGGAAGGGAAACATCAGTGAGGTGCAGGTAAGGCTGAGACCCCAATCCAGCTATTACCTGCAAATGGATGTGAAAGGCAGCATGGGCTGGGCAACAATTTACTGCAGCATGAAGGCTCTGCTTCAGATTTGCACAAGGATTTATCTGCAACAGAAGAATCACAGAAGGATTTAGGGGAAAATCCAGTTTTTTGAGTTCAGATTCCCACAACACAGAAAAGGAAAGTGCCACAGGAAACCAAAAGCTGCCTCCCAAAGGCTCTGTGTGAGCTGCAACTGGGGATTTCAGTCTGGGAAAGGCACCTGCCAGGAACAAGCAACTTGGGGTATGCTTTGCATGGAGCATCTCAGGGCAGAAAAAGGATAAGCCCAAAGATTTCCTTGAAATTGGAACTGAACTTGGAATTGCCTATATTGACTGCTGTAAAAGAACAGCTGTTTGGAAATGTTTGCATAACCAGTTCTCATTAAGATTTTCCAAAATTTGTGTGTGGTATTTCTGGATGTATCAATGTTGTGATCCTGGATTACCAAAAATTAAAACTTTGGATGATGGAGAAAAGCCAAAGCCCACTAAAAGCTTTCCTATCTTCCTCTTTGTCTGACTACTCATTCCCCCAGTACACTTTTTTTTTTCTCCATAATGTCTTTCTGCCCTTTTGGAGGCATCTTAATAGTATGAAGCACTGGGGTTTTTCAACCTGCTTTTATTTTTTTTTTTGGATCCTTGTTTATGGGTATTGCCTTGTGTTTCCTGGGTATCTTTTATGGATCCTCCTCAGGTAGCCCATGGACCTCCTGATATGTGTGGTCTCCAGACCAAAAATTACTGCAATAATTTTGTTCAGTAAAACACACTGCTGACATTGAGTGTAAAGTACGAAAAATACACTCATTAATGTTCTTGCTCATAAACCACCCTTTCCCTGCACCATATATTTTCAAAAAAAAAAAACCCTTTAAATTCAAGTTTGTGTTATTTACCTGCACAGACACTCCCATATAAATCTCCGTATATTAATCAGGTGGGAATAGGGCTTAAAAAGCCATATATTCAACAGGAAGAAAAGAATGTGATGTTATACTGCATTATGTATATCAAATGCAATTTTTGCAAGTTTGGCTGAGGGAAATCCTCCTAAAAACGTTCCACTGAGAATTCCATCACTTAGTTGCCAAATGCTACTGGTGAGCAGGAAACAGGTTGCTTTAACCACAGTATACACCATTAAAGGGTGGTAACTGCTTCAGAGACTATAACCCCTGTAGCATAGCTCATTTTCCCCCCAATATTTATTCAAAGGAGCTTCTTTCTTGTGAAAGGAATCCATATTTTATTAATTCCAAATAAAAGGATTTTAATGGAATTGGACTAACTTTCAAGGTATTTCCTTCTGTCTTTTGAAAAACAGTACATAAGCAAATAGATGTGAAGTTTTCAGTCATGTTTTGCTGCAGTTGTTTATGTGAAATCTTGAGCAGGAGATACATTGTGGGGATTTCTTTCTTTGGTTTGTAGCTATGCTTTGAGCAGTAGTTTGTCTTCCCTTCTGCCTAGCTGACGTTTTTTACATCCTTGGCAAAACCAAAGTAACATCTGAGGCAGTAATGCCTGCTTTTGCTGTTTGAGGCTGGCCACTCCTACCCTCAATTCCATCCAAATCAGGGAAGGTCAATGAAACCAACATTTGCACATGTGCAGCCTACACTGTTCTGAAGCTGTGGCATGAACAGTCATTTTCTTTGATATCAAAAAAGAAAAAGATATCAAGATAGATTTCAAGATATCAAGAAAGATTTCCCAGCTATAAACTGAGCTGGGAAAGCACATCAGCCTCCCCCAGGCCGACATCCACAAGTTCAGAACCACCTCATCCCTTTTAGAACAGGCAGGAGGTTATAATCAAGTGAACTGTTGGGCAATGTCAGGCTACAGAATGTGTGCAAATAAAAACATCTTTTTACCACCTTTCATGGCTGACAGGAAGGGACTCTCCAGACCATCCCTTACTGTCATGCCCCTAAGAGTAGCCTTTGTCTCAAGACAGTCTGCAGCCTTGTCCGTTTGTTAAAATTTTCCTGGCAGGCCCTGTTAAAAAAGGGGAATTTAGCTGTGTAGGACAATGGCCTTACATGCACATCAGGCCAGGCACTGCAATTATTTTGGAAAAAATTTGTACAACACATGAAATGGGCCATTCACACTTAATCCAGCCAATGTACACCTTCACTGTAACTGGTATATAATTCATCATGACAAAAAATTATCCCTTTATGGTTCATATGCAGGCATCCATTTGTACAAACAATTCTTACTGCTTTTTGTATGGAAAAAAAAAAACAAACCTGGATGAAGTTGAATAAGGATTATAAAGATATATAATTTGGGTGGATTATTTTGCTCCTGGTTTTACTCCATAAGAGCAGACAAAGCATTGTATCTAGGTCACTTGTTGGCTGCAGGCTATTTGGAATTCCCAGGAGAACGCACTTGAGAAGGAAATGGGGGAAGCCCATTTAGGTCTGTTCTTGTCTTGGGATGTTCATTTCTTTGACAATATGGGTTTTGTCTCAGAGCTATTGTTATTAACTCAGGTTATGGCAGCGATGTAGATTTATAATTAGTTTCACACAGAAAAGCATTTCTATCCATATCACCCAAAAGAATTTCCCAGTTCTGTATTTTCCTCAACTTTTCTGTCACAGCTGCCTGGACATCTCCTTGAACAAATTTCAGGAAATATCCCAGAAATCAGTATTTGTGTGTGTGAAGCCCATAGTTTCTTGAACACCTGGGATAAATGATGCCTCTTCCAGACAACAGCAGCAGTTCACCCTTGTAACTGCATCCACAACTAGCACTGAAATGGATTCTCAGACTAAGACAGACCCAAGCTCACGCCCACAAATGAAGAACTTCCTGTAAACAAACCAAGAAACAAAAGCTAACAATAGTCCTCCTCCCTAGCTGCTGTCATGTGGGGAAATCAGAGCATGAGATACACCTCAATCCGAAGCAGGGAAGCTCCAACCCATATTTCTGAGGGATGATTAGCACACTTAAAACAACCTGATCCCCCCCTGCATTCTTTCTACCCTACCAGACTGAATCCAAAGGTATGGCTGTAGGGATAAAGAACCTCTGTCAATGATAAAGCTGCATTCAAGATTTTAAAAAAAAAGTTCTATTGTGCAACTGTGACACTTTTTGCTCTCTTGCCACAGCACCTGCAGTAGATCAAGAGGGTGCTGGCACCCACAAAAGCAACAAGAGCACTGCGGTACCAAAGCTGAGCTGAGGCCAGGGGAGGGTCTGCACTTCTCTCAGCCTGCTGCAGTGAAAATGTAGTGCTGGAGGCTGGGACTCTGCTCCCTGCTGAAGGAAAGCTGTAAACAAGAGGCAGGAAAGGAGATGACTGGATTTCAGAAGGGCTGCTACTGCTGGATGTTCACAGCGAGCCTTGGAGGAAATGAAGGAAACGGCCAGGACTGACTCACCGGGGATGGGTGTTGTACGTGCTGCTTGTGTAAACTTACTGTGCTGCAGTTTCCAAGCTCTCTGTTCTGCTCCCTTCCATTATTACCAAGGTTTTTCATGGCATATGCACATGTTTGCATCTGCTTGGAGTAAGGTACAGCTGCTGAACACATCTAGGGGAGCAAACTGGCTTTCCAAGGAGGGCTCAAGAAGATGATTTTAGTTCTAAGAAGACCTTTAAACAACTCTCCTCCTCTGCAGTACTTGTAATATGTCAGCAGCTGAACCAAGTTACTGTTCTGTCCTGCTGCCTGCCTGGATTTTGGCATGCCCAGCTGTGTGCTCTGCATATAGAACTAAACCCAGAATAGCGTCTGGGCAGAGCAGAGAGGATGTGACAGCACAGGACTTGAGTGGGACGGGATGTTTACGAGGAGGATGTCGGAGTGGGAGGTTAATGTCCCAGCTGCCCCTCAGCCCAACATAGCACAAGGCACTGCAGGAAGCAGGAGCACTTCAGGGTACAGGGGCCTGCTCTTGGCACTGCTGGGCCTCTTTGCAGGGAAGGGACATACCAGGGATATATATCCAGGGATATATATCTATATGTATACACACCAAGGAGGTATGTCCTTGAAGGGAAAGGGGCATACTCAGCTGCTGCAGCCCAGAGTTTGGTGGGCTAAGAGACAGTGCAGCCCAATCCACGTGGGATACTCACAGCATGGGACAAGCTCTCTCCTGCTCACGCTCTGCTGGGTTCCAGATGTGTTCAGGCACTCAAACTCTGCGCAGCAGGCAGAGAAAGCAAGGTATCTCAAGATATGATTCACAAAATCAAACAGAAAACTGCCTCTGCAGCTTCTGGAGGTGCCAAGGACAGAGGGAGAGGTTAAGCCCATCTCAGACAATAAGTTGTCCTTTTCTGGATAGAAGAGGAGCAGTTTTCCAGTCAGGATGACCAACCAACCCGCTGCCAGCTGCTAGGAACTTAGAAAATGCAGTGGGAAGATGCACTAGCTATTTATATAATGTCCCAGAGGTCTGACAACAAACTAAGAGAGACATGATCCAGAGTCAGCTCCTGGGAATTTGAAGCATCCCTTTCCTTGCATCTGAGTGTAAATGCAGTGATGTGGAATGGGAATCTTAGCTGCGGGAGCTGATCCACTCTGCTGAAAAAAGGCACCCACACAAACGAATGAAAGGAGTAATTGAATCAGAAGGCAGCAGCAGGCACAAGGATGATTCTGTGGCTGGCTGGGGAGAGTTCTCAGTGTGCCACTTCTGAGGGGAGTTTTCCTGCCTGGGAGACTCCGCACGGGTCTCGCAGGCAAGGGAGGGTTCAGGATTGCCTGGGCGTGGGCTGCAGGGTTTCTCTGGTTGAGCCAAGCTCCTTCTTTCTCTTTTGCTGAAATCTTCAGAGCACATCCTGGAGGATACACACCTGTAAGCCTCAGGAAATGATTAGGAGAAAAAAGCAGACTTAGCAAAGAGACAACTCTAGATATCAATTTGAAGAGACAGAATATATAATATAGGTAACGCCTTTCTCAGCCACCTGTCTAAGATAATTCTTTGCACACTTTGTGATTTTGGTGAGCAAAGACCTATATAATACACCATGGCAAAGTGCACCCTCACATAAATCCTGTATCCCTTTAAGCACCTGTGTACTTACAAGAGACAGAAATCCCAGGAATTGTAGCTGTGGACTCAGCTTTTTAATGCAGACTACAGAGTTTTTCTACCCATGGCCTGGCCAATTTCTTCTGAATTCAGGTGTTTCATTAATTTACATTTATTTGATGATCTTGGATGTAATCCCGCCTGGGATCCTGTAATCCTATAAAGCCTAGGACAATCCAACACTTTTCCTTGAACCCCCAGCTGCCTGCTGGGAGGAAACACAAAGGGCTCATGCATGTGAAGTTAAGGAGTAGGAAAACAAGAGACTCAGATAATGAAGGAAGCTTAAAAAATAAAAAAGCACCTCTGAGTCCTAAGCTGGTCCAGAGACCTGGGCTGGTGGGTCAGGTGCACTCCAGAGGCAAAGCAAACAAGTGCTGTGTCCAAACCTGAGAGGGACACAGTTACTGCAGAATCACAGGAAGTCTGGAACTGAAAGGGACCCACAAGGATCATCCAGCCCAACTCCTGGCCCTGCACAGGACACCGCAGCAATCCCACCCTGTACCCGAGAGCACTGTCCAAACGCTCCCGGAGCTCTGGCAGGCTGGGTTCTGTGACCACTGCCCGACCACCCTCTGGTTGAAGAACATTTCCTAAAATCCACCCTAACCCTCCCCTGACCCAGCTCCAGCCGTTCCCTGGGTCCTGTCCCTGGTCACACAGAGCAGAGCTCAGGGCCTGCCCCTCCTCCTTGTGAGGAAGCTGCAGAGCTGCTGTGAGCTCTGACCTCGGTCTCCTCCAGGCTGAACAAACCGAGCGACTTCAGCCGCTCCTCGTATGGCTTTCCCTCTATAGGAACTTCACCCGTATTCTTACTACTTAATTTATAAAAAAAATAAAATTTAAAAAAAAAATTAAGGAAAATACCTTCCGCTCGGACGCGTCAGGAGCAGCGGCCGGCCGGGGCCAGGAGCGGGGCCAGAGCCGCCGTGTCTGCCACGGCCCCGCGGCCGCCCTGCCCTGCCCTGCCCCGCCGCGGTGCCGTCGGAGCGCGGCCGCCGGCCCCGCACGCCAATCAGGGCGGCCCGCCTGCCTTCCTGTAGGTGTGCCCGGCTCACCTGGAGCCGCGCTCGGCACTCATGACATACCTGCGGCCCCGCGCAGGGCGGCGGCGAGGCGGCGGCCGAGGGGCGCCGGGGGGGGCACTGCCGGCCCCGGCCCCGCGATGTGAGCCCGGCGCAGGTAAGGGCGGCCGCCGGGGGCGGCGTTGCCATATTCCCGGGAGAGGCGTTGCTGTATTCCCGGGATCGCCGTTGCCGTATTCCCGGGAGAGGCGCGGGCCTGGCGCCGGATCCCCGCGGAGCCCGGGCCGGGACGGACGGAGGGGCGGCTGCCCCGCGGGGCCGGGCGGGCTCCGGGAGCGGGGGTTGTGGGGGAGGACGGGACCAGGGGGAGAAGGAAGGGGAGGGAGGGCGGCCGACCCACCATTTTAGGACCCGAGGGGGACGGGAGGAGGGATCTCCGGGGAAGGCGAACGTCGCTCCTCCCGCGGCGGGCCCGGTGCGGGTGCGCGGTGCGGGCGCCATCGAGGCGCGGAGCCCCGCGGATTCGCGGCCGCCGCGGGAGCGCCAGTGCCCCCCGAGGGGTCAGCGAAGGGGGCTCCGGTCCGCCCGGCCCGGGGCAGCCCCGGGGGCCGCATCCTTGGCTGGGGGCCGTATCCTTGGCGGGGGCTCCGCGCCCCGACGGCGGCGCCCGTCCCGCCCGCCGCCCCCCGCTCCCCCGCCCGCTGCCGGCAGCAGGGAGGGCCCGGAGCGCAGGCCCGGTCCCAGGCTCGGCTGCCAAGCAGCAGCAGGAGCCTCTTCCCGCAGAAATGGTGCCTCCCACGCAGGAGCGAGATCCCACGGTGTTCGCCGGGTTTTCAGCTCCCGCCGGGAGCTGCGGCCCGGGAGTCGCGGAGGTGCTGTGCTTGAACTCTGGACACCTCCTTGTTTTCCTCCTTGCCTCGTGACTTTTATGGCCTGTCACGGAGGGAAGGCAGAGGAACGAAAGGCGAGATCCTTGCCTGCTGCTCGCTTCCTGCCTCATTCCCGCAGCCCCGGCCACCGCAGCAGCTCCGATGGCAAGCCCAGCGCCCCAGCCAACCTGCCAGGGGGGGATTCGGAGCTCCCACGGCTCTCACCTGACCCATCGTCCTCCCAGCACCCATGCTTGCCGTTGCTTGATGCTTCGTTTATTCCCAGATATTGGCTAAGACTGCATCAAATCTGGTAGGAATTATGGTGTCAGAGATCTGAGCTCAGCTTATCGGTGTTCACTCATTGCAGACTTTGCCAGGGCACTGCTGGATATGGATGCCCGTGTTGGCTTCTCCTGGAGCTGGGTGCCTGTTCCTCCTGGACCAAGCCACATGTGTAATGTGTTGTTGGAAGTTTTGTGACCTGATTCCTTGGTGTTTTGGAGTTTCTCATAGCCTAAATTACTTAGAGATGGCTTGGATAAGGGCAGAGTCCTTTTAAAGGGTTGCACCGAAGGGAGGTGGCTTGGTTTGGAGGAATAATGTATGAGTGACCCAGATTTCAGAACTGTACCTGAATTGGGCAAGGAGGAGGCATCCATAATCAGACCTGAAGTTGTAACAAATGTGAGTTCTTAGTTTTTGTTAATGTTAGGAAGAGCTCAGCTGGCTTCTGTGTAGAACCTTGTTTTGCCAGGTGGTGATTGAGGGTGGCATTTGTCCTGTGCTGCCTGTACAGCAGCCTTGTGGTCTGGGTAAATCTCAGTGCGGTTATATGGTCCAGTTGCTTGTGACAGCGGGCGACTGGGCTTGAGGTTGGTGCTCCTGCTCTCTGAAATAGTGGAACACAGATACTTCCTCTGGGAACTTCTTGTGCATCCTGGTAGATTTTGACGGTAAGTCTGTTCTGCAGGCCTTTTTTTTTTTTTTGTTCTGCTAACTTTAGATGGATGTTCTTGTGTTTGTTCTCTTGAATCTTATCCTTTCTTATGGTACTATTATTTCATGTGCTTTCTAGCAGGAAAGAGTCAAATTATGCTATAGTTTCTGATGATTTTTTTTTTCTTTTTAATGTAATCTACTTTGGAGTCTTGTTTAAAGTGGGCTGTTTTATTTAATTAGTTTGTATTCATATTACATTCACTCTCCATAGTTATCCCAGGCAAAATTTAAGGAACAGCCCACAAGGGATTTCCAATTCTTAATTGGAATCACATTTTTTTCCAAGGATGTTTGATTCTAAGTGTTTACTGTGCTTTCTGTCATCTGGTATCTTTCCAGTTGATGTTGTTTGCTTAGTTACTGTTTGGCTAAATTATCCACAGCTAGTTTATTTCAGTAGTCATGCCTCGGAAGTTTTGCAATTCCTTTCCGCTTTGCAGCTCCTCACTGAACTCCTGTTGAATCTCTTAATGAAGTACTCAGAAATGACTTCAGTGCAAATGCAGTTGTGCTCTATTGTTTTGATGCTTGGGCTCTACAGAGAGGTCATTTCCCTCTTTCCTGAGGTAATCACACAGTTGATGTTCAGACTATCAGCCAATTGGGGACAGATACCTTCACCCGACCCCTGGCAGGTATTTACATTCCCAGCTGGTTATCACTGCATCGAATCCGAAATTCTACTAGAAAAGTACCCAGTCTTGATTTCAAGATATTAAGTGATAGGCTGCACTGGTTCCCCGGGTAAATTATTCCAATGCCTGATTACCCTCGCTAATTTCTTATCTCCATCTGTCCAGCCTGGGTCCTAACCACAAAGTCTTGCTACAAGTTTTCATGCCAGGTTGACATGAAAGCCTGTTGCTGCCAGGATGACACGTTCCAGCTAAAAGATGGTCTGTTGTACTGCAAACCCGTGGCTGATAGCTGTGCTGAGCTCTTCCTTCTGGGAAGAGGCAGCCGTGGAGGTGAAGTCTGGGTGATCAGCGTAGTTTAGAGCAGTGATGGAGAGTGCCTGACCTGGTGTCTTTCTGCAGGCAGGGCTTCCTGGGAACTGTGATTGAATAACTTGTGTTGCTTGGATCTGGGCTTCACATGATGAGCAGCCCAGCAGCACAACAGGCTCCTGCTGAAGGAACGATCCAGTTCCCATCCAGTCCTGACTGCAAGCTCCTGCTGCTTCCCTTGGATCAGCTCTGGTGACTTAGTGGCCTCAGATCAGTCCAGTCACTGCTCCCCCCTCCCTACAGAAAAACAGTATAGAAGTTGCATCAGCCTGCCTTGTGACCAGAGAGATTGCTGAAGAAGTGTAGTGTCACACTGGGCATGAGAAACGTGGTGAAGGACCACTGCTTCCAACAGCAGGATTAGATGCCAGAGGGAATCACACATTTAGTTCTTACATTTCTGTGCTTGGATAAACAGGCTGTGGTTGCACAAATCCTCTCAGCGGGCACTGCTGTTGAAAGAAGCCGTCGTGCCTGCCTGTTGTCATCTCTGCTGGTTCTTTGCTGCGGTTTGTTGTGAGACCACACATGCACCTCTGCCACCAGGAGAGAAAGGGCAGAGGATGGAACTCCTTTTGGCAAGCTGAAGAGTTGGTGAAACTAGGAGTTGTCACAAGCACGCCTTACCTTTAAATCTTCACAGAAGGCAGTGTATCTTTTTGCCTTCCCTCTGCAGCTGACACGTGAGAGCAGCTGCCCTGACTTACTCTCAGTAGTGCAGGTTAACTCTCTTCTGTGGCTTGGAAGAACTGGGTTTAGACAAGAGTGGGTTTAGGTCAGCTGCTTTTATGTCTTTGGTCAAGAAGTGCATGTTGAAATTTCTTGTGTGGGAAAGAGCATTTAGTGTAAGAAGATGATCTGAGCCTTGGCTGTGACACACTGCTACCTATGAAGGGTTCAGTGGTGCAGCAAAGTTCTAAGTTAATGCATTCATGCATTCTAGATGTGAGTTCTCAGTGCTGAGCAAGGTGGGGTGCCCTTTTGGGAAAGCTTCATTAATCTTGTCTCTTCCGTTAACAAGTGACTCCAGCTCTCTTGCCCTTTGAGTGGAATTGGCTTGCTGAGACAAAATCCATTCCCCATCTATTTTTTTAGACACCATTCCTTCAAGTCCCATGCAGAACACTGCAGGATGAGGAACAGAGCCTGTGGTGGGGACTTGTTTTTGACCTCATGGGGTTGGATTAAAAGTGACATGAAGTTGAAGAAGAAATTCCCATGACTTTAGTACAAGTTCAGTGCAAGGTCAGGGGGAGGGCTACTGGTTTTGATAGTGGGAAAAATTTAGAAGAGGGAAGGTGATTACCATGACATGTGTACAAATGTACGTAGATAAATAGACACACATATGTAAATGTATACAAAATAGAGGGTGTTCTGATGCTAGGAGAGGTTGAGGAGTGGCTGAAGAAACTGTAATTGGAAAGTACACAAGGAGGGAACTGAGGTAGGAGGAAGCACAGGAACCTGCTGCTGGGAGAATACTGCATTAAAGCAGAGATGGCCACAAATTCCCTTCCTGAAAACATATCCTTTTTGCAGTGTCACAGAGAAGTCTGTGACATTTGGACACCAAACCACCTTTTTGTGATCTCAGATTGAACACCCAGCTGCAGGCAGGGGCTCAGTGTGTGAGATTGACTGCCCACGGCCTTGCTGGTGCTCAGAGTCATTAAGCACTGGGGTTCCTAATGCTGATCATACACAGAAATTCCCAAATCTCCACCAGGGCCAGGCTGGGGTGGTGCCCAGTGGGATCCATGAGCTGGGTGATCCCCTCCATGGGCAGAGCAGAGCTGTGCACTGGTGAGCAGACCCAGCCTTGCACAGGGTGTGACTGGAGGAGGTGAGGGGAGGGAAAGCTCCTGCTTCATCAACGAATCCAGCAGTAGATTTTATGAATCCAAAATACAACCCTCTGGAGGCAGGGGAGGGGATTAGGATCCTGGTCATGTTAGGGCATGATTTGTTCAGGTTGCAGAAGCCCAGGGATAATCAGGGGACACCAGTGTGGGTTACAAGCAGACCTGTAACTAGTTGGACATAGTCCTTGTTCACATCTGCCACAAAGTGGCTGCCATGGCTACACTTGCATATTCACTTGATAATAGAAATAGGTGCACAAAGTGTTAAGCAGTGCCCAAAGGCACTGTTGGGAGGAGTAGAAGAAAATGTTTTGCCCGTGATCTTGCTGGGCAGCTGCAAAAAATCAGGATGTTACAGATTACTAGTTAAAGGTACGTTATATGGTATGTGTGCTTTACACTCACCTTCACAAGTATAATGATCAAAAATGCCTACACAGATTGTTTGAATAGCTTAAATCTTACTTGGGTTTTTAAATCTTCACTGCAGATTGCTGTTTGTGATGATGGGCTCATGGAAACTTGGGAAGAGTATAGCTTTCACAGGAAAAAGATGCCATAGCAGTGCCTAGCAAAGCTCTGATGCTGTAGCATCAGATGTCTTTAGTGGGTCTGGGTTCCAGGCTAAATCCTTGGATTAAGCCTAAGTTTAGATGCAGAAGTTTTCCTGTAGGTATTCCATAGTGCAGGCATCCAAGGGTAACTCTAGACTATGAAATGTAATCCATCTGCAACATTTGAGTCACTCTCCTTTCTGAGGTGCTCCGAGATCCAGTCTGGTTTTACAGGTGAGGGTTGCTAGGCTGCTGGTGAAGTTGTGAAGGTGTCTATTTCCATTCTCTTGCTGGATGTCGGGGAGAAAGGGTGTTCTGAGTATGCTGCCAGCTCTTCAGGACAGGAACATTGTGCAGTATTTAGAACAGTGAGGATTCGGTCCTGATGGTTGGTATGGCTCATCGCCCAAGTAACTCTTCTCATTGTTTGTTCTCTTTTTCTGTGACTTGCTTTGCACATGAAGATATTTCAGGCTCGAGTCTGGATACAATAGAGCTGGTAGGCCTTAGAGTGCTTTGAGAATGCTGCACTTTTCTCTCCTCCTCCCCACAAGACTGTAGAATATCCTGATTTGGAAGGCACCCACAAGGATCACTGAAGTCCCAACTCTGAGGCAAGGTGTTTTCTCCTGGACAGACATGTCCCAAGTACAGGCAAGCAGAATTTCAGGATGGGCAGCACTGGCAAGGCTGCAGTACAGCACACAGCCCTGTCATGATTCTGTGCTGTGACAAAACATGGGGCAGAGAGAGGATGCTGTGGGGAGACAGGTGAAGGGAAGTGGGACCATCCCATATTTTTACAACAAATTACAGGTTGTGGCATGTTTTCTTAAATGTGCAAGTGATTGAGGGAGATGGGTTTACCCCTCAAGTCACCCAGTAATTTCTTAATAGCAGCTGGTGATGTGTATAGGGAATACATGACTGTACTGTCACTCTCTTCTCATCCCTGGGCACAGCTGGGAAGAGGGAATATTCTGTCAGGGCATGTGGGGAAGGCTGAAAGGGAGGCTGTAGGGTGTTCCTGTAAGCACAGGGTGAACACTGCTTGTTTTGGTGTCATCTGGGAAGGCAGTTGTCCTCTCACATCACTCCTACAGTTCACCTTGTCTTTTGCCCCTGCACAATGAGTGAACTGAGCTGTTTCATTTCGGAGAGGGCAGAGAGAGGAAGATGAGCAATTTGGAGGTATGCTGGAGCAATGAAATGTGTGTCTTATCCTGGAACAGCAAGGCCAGGCATGCAAATTATGTCATTGTAGTGTGTGCTCTGTCACAAGGGAGGGTCAGGGCTGTGAAAAGCAGCTAAAAATTGTGTCTTTGTGTCTAGAAGAATCATGACAGCTGAATTGCCCAATGGGTGTTATCCAGATGAACCACAGACATTTCTTCCTTCATTCCCTACCAGCATCATTTTTGCCTATCCAGTTGCTGAGTAGGTGGTAACAGTGATATCAGACATGAAAATAAGCATCTGAGTGTAAAAGGGGGAAAATAGATTGATTCTGACTCTGACAGTCATAGTCATGACTTTAAAAGAGACCAGAACAAGAAAAGGCAAGATGTACTGCGTTCTGTATGTAGTGAAAACTGGCGTGATCAGAAATCTCACGTTCAGCAAGGCAGTATGGAAGCAAATCTGCCCTGAAATGTATCATAATTGTGTTTTACTAGAATGTTGCCTTTGAAAGCTTAATTTAAAAGGTGGCATTGTAGAAGGTTTTGTTGTGTCTGGTAAAAAGAATGAACAAAGTGCACTGAAAGGCGAGAAAAGGTATTAACTGATGTGGGAGACAAATACAGAAGTGTCAAGCAAAGCATGTGCAAAAACACCAGCTTGGTTTTAAACTATGGTTTGGTAGAGAAATATGGTTTTGTGTTTAGTGGGAGCAAGAAATAACTGATGCTTTCTGTGCTAAGTTGATAAAATTGATGGAATTGGAGAAGGGGTCTCCCATGAATGTGAGCACAGTGAGAAATAGACATATCTATTAGATACGTCTATTGGAATGTGAATATCTGACATGTGTGAGATAATGGGAGTGGGGCTTTCACTGACTGGGCAGTGAGACTCCTCCAGTATAAGTGCGATACCAGAATGAGCCAAAACAACTAAGTATGTACACTACATTGTGGGAAAAATCTCTATTATTTGTAGTAAACAACTTTACAGCACAAAAGGAAAATATCTTAGTAATGTGTTTTGTTATCTGGAAGAACTTGGAGGCAAGAAGACACAGAAGGAAAGAACAGAGTGAGCAGCTGATATATTTTTGTTGGGGAAGGGATTGCTTAAATAAGACTTTGCTTATGGTCGCAATCAGATATGAGGTTTATAACAGGCCTTTGCATATTCAGTACACTGAGCGGCCACTCCCTGCATAATCCTCAGAGTATGGCTGAGAGGTAGGAGGGTTTACTATTACCCCAGTTGCACAGATGACCCTCAGACAGGCAGAAACTGTTGCAAACAGCGAGAATTCAGAATTGGAAATTTTGCTGGATGGGCCATTCTTGGTTGCCCTAAAAATACACCAAAACCGGTTACAATCTAAGTCTTCTGTAGAGACTCCTTTTAGTGAATGACTCCAGTGGGGCACAGGAAGGAGAGCTCCTGGTATCCTAATGTGTGTTCCCCTTCCAGCCTGGATTATGTTACTGGTGATAACAGCTATCCTCTGTGGGCCCCACTGGCTTGAAATTTCTAGTGACTGCACCCATGTTTAACTGCTCATAAGCGCTAGCCATGAGGAGGGGCAAAACTTAAAACAGCAGGGTGCATCTTTGCCACCTTCTGTTATAGGGCAAGTGCAGGAATAGCCAAAGGTTTGGAATGCTGGGGTATTTCCCATGTTTGCATCAAAAGCAGCAATGCTTCGTGTCCTGCTGTGGGGATAGCTGTAAATGCACCTTCGCTGGCACAAGTGGAAGAAGTGAGGTGCTGGCTTCAGTAATAGGCAGCAAACATCTGTGCTGAAAGCTGGGTTCCTCAGGTGCATCACTCTGGCAAAGGTTAGACCAAATTTTCCATACAGGAAGGTGTTTGGGAAGAGCATTTCAAGAAGGAGAGCTCTGGCTCATCCCTCCTTTTTGGGCATGGTCCACTGACAATTCCAACCCTTCACCCTTCAGGGTGTCCATTTGTCTTAGCTTTCCCAAACTACAGTGGTCACACCACATCATACCCTTTGCTGTTACATCCATCCAGTGTTGGTTTTTTTTTTTTTTTTTTTTTTTTTTTAAGCACAGCAAAGCAATTTGCCCCATCCCAAGTCCAATGAACTCCTTTAGGTGACTGGAGGAACTCTGCTGCATCTCATTGACCTTGGCAGAGATGGGACATTTACGTGTTTATTTATGCCCCGCAGATCAAAGCGTGTTGCAGGTAATGGGAAGGCGCTGAGTCTCCGATTTCATTTGCCTGGTGCCTATGGCTTCCCAGGGGAAGTCTCTCATGGATGGGAAGGTATGCACCAGTCCAATTAGAATATGCCATGCACGCCTGCGTAGGCCGGGGGACGCGAGGACTTTGCATTCCTCAGTCAGAGCTGTTGTTTTGTGACCATGTCATAAAAGAGGTGAAGGAAATGTTATCGGCTCGATTTTCCACTGTTACTCACAGGCCACTGTTAAGTTGCCTCATCCTCTTGATTTCTCACTGCCACACTGAATTCAGGAGTTTGAGGTGAATTTGAGGCACACAGACCATATTTTACTCCTCAGCATTGCCATCTGATAAGGTGGGACCTGGGAGGGGAAAGAGAGAGGTGGTGTTACATGCCACAGGGCTGAGCAAAAGGAAGCCGTAGGCCAGTCAAGAAGATACAGAGTTGATGTCTTGAAAGACTCCCAAAGGGCAATCTTATGATCCTGATTGCTCAGCTAATATCTGAAGATCATGAAGCCATCAAGGAGTGCGATTTTAGAGACTCTGGAAGGGTGGTGGTGGGAAATGGACTCTGCCCCCTCATTCATATGCAGAAAAATGAAAATGGAGGGAGGAAGGATGAAAATATCTCTAGTTGTTCCTTATGCATTGAAACTTGTTTAATTATTAAAATGGGAAACAAGATTTTAATTAATGTGTGGTATTCACATTCTCTGAACAGAGAGGGACGTGATTCTCTCTCCCAGGGTTTTTCCTGGGAAGTTGTGAGATGTAGTGAAAAAGCTCAGAGAAAGAAGAAAACAATTCTTATCTCTATTCACCGCTCCTGTTGTTTGGCACATGTGGAATGTGTTATGGAGATTGTTTACCAAAGAGTGATTTGTTAATTGGACACCGGTGATGGTTGTTTAGATTGATTAACCAATTAAGTCAAAACTGTGTCATGACTGTCTGGAGACAGTCATGGGTTTTCTTTAGTATCTTTTTAGTATGATATAGTTCTAGTATAGTATAGTATTAATGTAATATTATTTAGCTTAATAAAGGCAATTTATTCAGCCTTCTACAACATGGAGTCAGAGCACGCTATTCTCCCTTCAAGGGTCACTACTTCGATATTAATGCATCAAAGAAATATTAGTAATATTTCTGAGGTGGTATAAAATGAATGCTTTAAATTAATCCACGCTTGGAGGTGTACTGAACATGAAAGTACGTGGATGTAATTTTCCGCATTGATGAAGAAGGGGAAATAATACTGAAATAGAGAATGTCAGCATTGTTCATCTGTGTGTGCTGTTTCTTAATTTTTTAAAGATTGTGCCTGTAGGGCTCTACGTTTTTGGGTTTTTTTTTTTTTAATTTTTATAATATGCTGTGTTAATGACAGTATTAGGAACTAATGCTAAATCTTAACTACAACATCTATGGGCTGTAATTACTACTATAAACCTTGAAATAAGGTAGTACGAATTGGTAAAGCTGGTTATAAAAAGCATTTTCTAAGACTGATGTATATCAGTTACAGCATTTAAACCCCTCATTTATACAACTTTTCACAGCTTGATCTGAAAGACAAGGTCACAAGAATGTCTTCCCCTTCCCTTCCCTTTTTGAGTATTTCCCTTCTAGACTTTGCAGATGGTTTGAGGAGGTTTCCAGGGCTTTTCCAAGGATTTCCTACATGTTGTTACTTGTTTTCAGAGTTGGTCACAGGAGCTGCCTCCTAATTCACCTCTCTTCCATGCAACATCCCCTCAGAGCCAGCCCTTTCCTATGGGGAGAAGGCTGGCTGTGAGTTCACCGGAATGGCACAGTCAGTGGCAATAACGAGACAAGGAAACATTAAACCATAAAAACAATGGCTCATTTGGAAATGGTTGTGGATCCTGCTTCCCCTGGTGCCCGCTTCTCACCTGGGAGGGCAGCAGACGTGTTCCTAGCAGAGGGCCAGGACTGAGGGTGCAAAACCCCATGCTCTGCTGCTGCTGATGTGTGTGAGCTGCCGAGGGAGCACCTGGCTCTGTGTGCGGAGTGCCTGGCAGTCACACCTGGAGAGACACCTACGCTGGAGAGGCAGGGACAGGCCTGTGGATCCTGGGTGTGGTTTCACCAGAACGTAGGGCTAAGTCCAGGTTTCTGCTTTCCTGCTCCTCCTTTGCTGCCCAGCCCTGTGTTCTTGTCCTCTTGTGCAGCTTGTACAGCTGCTCTGGGGTCCCAGCACATGCAGGACATGGACCTTATAGATTGAGGACTTCTGCTATGAGGACATGCTGAGGGAACTGGGATTGTTCAGCCTGGAGAAGAGAAGGCTTTGGTGTGACCTCATTGTGGCCTTCCAGTACCTGAAGGGAACCCACAGGAAAGATGGAGAGACACTCTTGACAAGGGCCTGGAGTGACAGGACAAGGGGGAATGGCTTCAAAAGTAGGTTTAGATGGGATATCAGGAAGAAATTCTTCCTTGTGAAGGTGGTGATGCCCTGGCACAGGCTGCCCAGAGAAGTTGTGGCTGCCCCATCCCTGGCAGTGTTCCAGGCCAAGTTGGATGGGGCTCTGAGCAACCTGGGATAGTGGAAGGTGTCCCTGCCCATGGCAGGGGGTGGGAATGAGATGGGCTTTAAAGACCTTTCCTACCCAAACCATTCTCTGATTCCATATACAACTACTGCAGGAGGCTGTCAGATTTGCCTTTACTTACTTACCTTTTCTCCTGTGTCATACCTTTATGGCTGCTCACATCACTCTGCTCCTGGGTTGTTGTTTTTTTTTGGCTCAACAGCTCCCTGGGATGGCTCATACATGGTCACGTGTGCACTGGCACGAGGGAGATGTTGGCAGCAACCTGGATGCATAGTAAATTGGTCTGTTCTGGATTTTCAGGGTTCCATGTCAGGTCTTGAGATCCAAGTGGTGTGGGATAGTTTTGTACAGTCAGCAGTGGAAGGCATTGAAGAAACTCTCCTTTTGCTTTTTTCCTTTTTTTTTTTTTTTTTTTAAGGACTGGAATATAAACAAATGAGCTTTGCAGGATATCTGCAAATACCTAAATTTGGCCTGACAAATTTGATTATCAATCTTTGTTAACCCAGTTATATCACAGTGTATTTCACTGCCTTTTTTTTTAGCTTCTGGTAGCTCATGTAACTCACTGCATCAGGCCTAAATATTCGGCATTGTCATGAGTCCCAGTCTTTGAACAACAGGGATCAGGCAGAGAGGGAATGGGGAGTTGCCCTTCCTCTCCTTATTTACAAATTAAGGTTTAGGATTAAGAAATTAAGATGAACCCAGACAGCGAGATTTAATTGTTGAGTCATACTTAGTTTTTCTGGCCTTTTCCATGCCCAGTAAAGGCCATACATCCATTTTTTCTTAATTGTAAGCCAAAGCTCTCACATAACCACATGATTCTAGGAAGTGGGACTGTATGAGAAACAGAAAATGTTGTGATGTGCACAATAAACCTGTGCCAGTTGGCCATACAAGCCCTAGACTGTGAGGAACAACAAGTTTTCCGTGTGTTCGCATTAGTACCTTCCTATTCAGCACCCACACAATTCCTGTGGCTTTGGGTGTGTGAAGCTATTTTTCCACGAGGGAGAGGGAAGGGGTCCTTGCTGGTGGTTTCCCACATTTACATTTCTTATAACATTTCATTTATAACTAATACTTTTTGCTTCCAATACCAAACTTGTCTCGTGGTAGCTTCTTCAATCTAAAGACACCAATTAAATTTCCAAGGAAAAAATGATTTGTTCCCTGAAAAGCTGGGTTAGGGGAGGGTTGTACCAAAACCTGTTTTTCCCACATACATCCCTACATCCCTTTTGGATGGATTTTTTTTTTTTTTCTTTAGCTACAATTTTCAGTACAAAGCTCCATCACTGCTACGGTATTGCCAAGTATTTTTGTGATTTGATTGTGATACAAATCTCATAACTTTTTAAAATAAATCTCATTGCTGGAGTCATAAGGTAATTAAAACTGATATGAGGAGCTGAGGCTGAAAACATGCATTCTGAGGGCACAACACAAGGATAAATGTGTGATTTTGTTGTTGTGGTTGCTATCTCATGGGATTCTGAATACAACATTTTTTTTATTGTTCTTTCCAATTGATGGTACAATATTGAAGCCAGACAATGACAGTTTTCTGCTGTTGTTATGGCTGATAACACTGTGCTATCACTACCCTGGAAAGTGCAGTTTTATGGGTATTTTAGCATTTTTTTTAGTTGTATAGGGTGTGCTTTACCTATTGATACAAAAGCAGGATTTTGCCAGTATATTTATGGCTGGGTATATATATATATTGGTGTTTAGCTTGTCAGTCATCCCACATTGCTAAAATGTTCCAGCTTTATCTTCTGTGAGGCTCTGACAGCTACCAGAAATCTGACAATTTTCCAGATGGAACTTGGTCTGGCTGTGAAGGAGGTTCTATTACCTGTTTGCATCAGACAGGATAACTTTGGAGGGCCTCTCTGCAGGGCAGGACAGTTTGTCCCAGTTCAATTTGCTGAATATTGTTCATCCTTATCTGTCTGTAGCTTGACTGTGCTCAGAACGGGTACAGGTAACACAAATGACCCCACTGCGCAGGCTGCGCAAGGCCAAGCTTTCAAGTGTGTTTCCAGATCCTTTGATGTCTTAAGGGCATTTGCATCTGTCAGAATGGTTTGGTGCAAACATGAGCCTTCTTTAATCTGAGACTCAAAACCAGCAGTGTGGGATTCTGGCTCATGCATCCATAGCGTAGTGAGAGACTCTGAGATTTCTGCCTCTTATTGGAAATTCTGTCCCATGAAGGTCCTGAATCATCCTGCTCAAAGAGGAACTGGGAACTCCTGGGGTTCATGGCAGACATGCCATCTAGGAATGTGTACAGCATGCTGCTAGCAGCCACCTCTGCATAAAATGTCATGGGGAAAGTAATTTGGGAAGTTCTTGCCTTCTTCTGTGCTCCCCATGTTTCTGTCACTTGTGTCTCCATCCCCAGAGTTTGTGGAGAGAGCTGCACAGAGCAACTTGCAGTGACTCAATACATTACTTCGTCTGTGGGAATTCTGCTGTTCACCAAGCAGTGTCAATTATCTTTCTACTGAGCTCTAGCAGTGAGAATCACACACTATTCTTGTTTATTTTCGTATTAGAAAACTGCAGAATATAAAGGCTTACCCATTATTTTTATGAATATAAACTTAACCTCTGCTTAGAGTGAGCTGGTTTTTTTTTTGCTTTACAGGTGACCCCATTTTATCTTAAGAATGAATCACTTTTATTGCATCTCTGGGAAGTGCAATGTACAATCCAAGCCACATTCATGACTTGCTGTTTGCCAAATGTTCAGTAGCAATTTCCAAGATGAAATTGTGTTCAACCCAAAATTATGTTTCTCTGACACTTTTTTTTTGTTAGCATTAAGTATTATAATCTACTTAAATAGCAACCAATGTAAGAAAAGTATGGAAAAGTATCCTGTTCTTTTTTTCCCCTCAGTTAGTGAGTCATTAGATAATTAATAGTCTCAGTGTATCTTGAGCGTGCCTATGACAAGTGAAAGCTGCAACTGGGTGTGTTAAAACTTGGGCAAACACTCTACACTGGTGTGACTGGGAGGTCTCACTTTTGTTTCTCAAGCTTCAGTAGCAGCTCAGATGCATTTTCCAGGAGGTCAGGTGCTAATGGCAGCTGTGTTTTGTTCTCCCCTGCCTAAGACACCTGAGGCAGCTCCTGGTTCCCAGAACATTACCAGTACTGTGTAGCACAGCAGTAGGCTCTACATTATTTTGCTTTTTTAGATCACCTTGCTTTTCCATCTAAATCTTTTCCTCCATGCCCTCAAAGCTGACTCCACATTACATTATTTCCCTCCTTCCTTCTTATCTCTAGCACCCTGTGTTATCTCTTCCTGAGCTCAAGAGTTTTGACCCGTCTCCTTCACCTCCCTTGATGGGTTGTACAGCGATAGAGCAGCCCAGGATGGTGTGTGAAAATTGGTGACTGTTTCTTTGCAGGGGAATATGGGTAGTGGGAATCTCTCACGTGGACATGTAGGAAACCAGCCTAAGCATGGCAGGACTAGCTGAGGAAAATATAAAAATTGAGGCTTGTGGCAGGGCAGGCTTTGTGTTCAGTTTCCTGGGTGTCTCACCAAACTGAAGTCCAATGTGTGGCTTCCTGGGAGAGATGGTGCTGTACTGCACATGGAGCTCTGGATTTTGTAAGGAGAAGTGCTGGCTCTGAGCTGATTCAAATCATAGAATGATAAGGAGTTGGAAGTGACCTTAAAGATAACCATCTGCTGTGGGCAGGGACACCTTCCACTATCCCAGGTTGCTCAGAGCCCCATCCAACCTGGCCTGGAACACTGCCAGGGATGGGGCAGCCACATCTCTGGGCAACCTGTTCCAGAGCCTCACCACTCTTACAGGGAAGAATTCCTTCCTAATATCTAACCTAAATTTCCCCTCTTTCAGCTCCTTGTAAAGTGTACCTGAACTGTGTGACCAAGCTGATTAAACCAAGCTGAGATAGCAGGAAAAGGTTCAGGGCAGCCTTGTTGTTTTTTGGGCGGCTTGTTAGAGCCAAACACGAAACTCTTTCCTGCCTGAGCTGAAGTCCTTAAAGCCAGCTTTCGCATTTCTACACCAGATTGTGGCTGCACCAGCAAGGATAAACCCAAACTAGGGACTACTTGGGAAACCCTTTGTTTCAATGAGGAAGAAGGGTGTCCTCGCCCGTGCCGCTCAAACGTTGCTGTGAACGCCTTTCTCCTCTCGCTGCCAGAAGCTCAGGGCTGCAGCTGGGCCGGAGCAGCTCCATCCCCGCGTCGCAGGGCAGGAGTTTCTCTGCCGGGAGCGCGTTCGCAGCAGCCCGGGCGTGTGGGCTGCCCCAAGGCCCGCGGCAGGGGAGCAGGACGGGGAGCGGGGCCGAGGGCGGCACCCGGCACCGCGCGGGGAGGGCCGAGGCGGCGGCCAGAAAGCTCCGTCTCTCCCCGCGTTGGGAGGAGGAGGATCTCAGGGCTGCACTTGTGTGTAGCCTTGCTTCCTGGCTAGCTGAAGGGCTTGTCTGTGCTTGATAGTACTTGTTATTGCTCCTTTCTTCTTTGTTGGAGGAGGGGGGGGAGGGAAGGTGAGGTACTTTCTATTTAAAACCAGAAGTGTTTGTCATCTCCGTCCAGGTGAATTAACCCACACTGGAAGGAAGTACGACATTCACATTGCCTTTTGTATTCTGGGAAAGCTGTGGATGGATTGTGCCCTCATGCTTTCACTGCTGTCCTTTTGTTGCTCACCAGGCCACCTCCTTCACCCTTCTCCTCTCAGATATTGTGCCTGTGGCTGCGGCAGGACCAAGCATTGCCCCTCTGTTTTCGTGCTGGCATGTGCCCAGCTGCTCCCTCTCACTGTTCCAGCTTGGAGGGGTTCTGTGCACCCAGAATCACCTAAAAGCTGAGTGCATGGCAGCTGAAGTCGGGTGTTTCTAGGTCCTCTCTAGAGAAGAGCCTTCGTGCCTTTAGCTCGACAGGGAACATCGGTTTACCTTGTTTCAAAGACAGAGCATGTGAGGGAGTGACAGCCGGCTGATCATCTGATCCAGTGAGAGATGTGAAAGATCAGTAAGCCCCAAAAGGGGAAACAGTGAATTCTCTTTGAGAGTTCATATATCCTGCCTACTGGCAGAGGCTAGATAGGGCCTGTGTGCTGCTGCTCTGTCATATTATTGGCCCTGCTGAAAATGCTAATTGAAAGTTTGCCTTGGGTAGCTGAGCTCTTGGGGGTCTCCTGGGCCCACCTCTGATGGAGCAGACCTGCACTGGGAGTTTAACATGACAGTGCTCCACAGACATTCTCTTCTGGTAATTGCTGGGCTCTTGTACATAGCTGCTCTGCATGCAAAGACTACAGGTGCTGTCAGTCTTGTTTTATTATTTCCCTTTCCATCTCAATGAAATCCTTATTGCAGACATGTGTCTTCTACTATGGTGCACCCAGCCTTCAACCTGGAGGTTAACAGTTTCCCTGGCAAGATGCATAAGTCCTCCCCTCCTGTCTCTGCGGAAAGTTTGCCTGCTCCTTCTCCTGCCTCACTTCTCAAAGCTCCTCTCTTGCTCTCCCTGAGGTGTGCAAAACACCTGGCAGTAATATGATGAGACAAATCTCACTTGGCAACTTCCAGTGTTGATGTGCTGTGCACCTCCCTCTACCCTGCCTCCCAGTATCATCATGGAACTGCTCCAAATGCAGTTTTAAACTCGTCCTTTCACCTGTCCAAATCCCTTGCAACAGTGCCATGGAGGTAGAAACTGGCATTTTGAGCTTAATAAGAGGAAATTGAGGGCTGTGTACATCTGTGAAACAGCACAGTGAGCAAGCGTTCTTCCCCTGACAAAGTGTGGGCTTGCATTTGAGCACTTTACTATTCAGATCTTTATGAGCCATCCTACCTTTAGTAATAGTAAATCTTCCTTAACCAGCAGCTTATGTCTCCCTAAACAGTCTCTCTGCTCTTGGGGAGCCTGTTTTTGAAGACTGTCTGTATTAGGTGTGAGAAGTAGTACTTTTCTAGGCCTGGAGCTGAGTAGACTCAGGTGGGGTAGCCAGGAGAGCCAAGAGCAGTGTAGCACAAGAGCGATCTGATGTGGAACCTTTGAAAAGACAGTTTAGCAGCATCCAGGTAGTTTAGTAGCAGCTGACAGCAGCTGGAAACTCCGTGGGAACTCCCTGAATGCACCTACCTCTTTGAAACAAACTGGTTGTTAAAATTACAGCTATTACAACTACTCAGTGCTTGGGAGGGAAAATCCAAATTGCTGAAAACCCCTGGTTTTGGCCTGGTTTTGCAAGAAAGACTGTCTTTTCACTATAAACAAAAATTAAAGATTACATGAGAAAACATACACAGGAAGTAGTTAGCTGATGAGTTAAAATCAATTAACTAACTCAATTACTTTCTGAATTTTTTTTAGAATTGAGGTTGTTCAGCCTGGAAAAGGGAAGACTCCAGGGACCTCATTTCAGCCTTCCAGTACTTAAAAGGGGTGTATAGAAATAGGGAGAGCTACTTTTTATATGGGCAGGTAGTCATAGGACAAGGGGGATATGTTTTAAACCAAAAGAGGAGAGATTTAGATTTGATATTGGGAAGAAATCCTTTAATATGAGGGTATACAGCACTGGTACAGGTTGCCCAGAGAACCTGTGGCTGCCCCATCCCTGGAAATGTTCAAGGCCACGTTTTGCTCAGGAGCTCTAAACAACCTTGGATAGTGGAAGGTGCCCCTACCCATGGCAGGGCCTTGGATCTGGGTGATCTTTAATGCCCCCTCCAACCCAAACCATTCTGTGATGACAATACAATTCTGTTATGAAGGTGTATAAATGCTTCAGTTCTAACTCCAGATCATGCGCTCCTTGCCTTCAGAGCAGGTGTTTTGTTTCACTTGACGCAAGGGAAAACAGAAGCTAAACCAGCTTTCAGGCCAGGCGTGCCCTGGCCATGGAGCTAACTGGGACAATTAGTTCAGATGTAATTATGCCCTTACTGCTTTTACTTTCTGTGTGGGATCACAGGCTGCTACTTGTGACTACAGAGCCACTCTAGCACAAGGAAGTCACCATAGAAGAAAAGAGAGGGAGCCACAACAGTTTGCCTCTTTCTCAGTTTTTTTCCAGGTAGGGATTGTGGGTCATGGTAGAAGACAAAGAGATAAAAGTGGTCAATCAGATTCTTCTGTCCTTTGAACAGACATACCCCAAATGTGCTAGTGCTTTGTCATTCCCTAGTGCTTTGTCATGTCTGAACTTCAAATGCAATAGTGGATGGGAAATTCCACTATATCCTTTGGGAAACTGTCCAACAATCATGAGATGTTTTTTTTTTCCTTTCTCCCTCCCTAAAAGAGTAGACTAAATGATGACGTAGTTTCTCTTTATAGTCTGTAGATTAGTCCACACATACCAGAGCTATTCCTCTCAACCCATGTGGTTTACAGCCTTCAAATAGCTTGTGTCTTGTGTCATGTCCTAGTTACCTGTTAATCAAATTCTTATGTTCCTATGTTTTGTTAATTAATTTCTGTGATCATTTTGCAATGAGTTCCAGACCTACGTAGAGATCCGCAGAGAGAGCCAAAGAACAGAGAAAAATCAGAGAGAACTTTTTAAACTCAGCTAGAAGAGGCCAGGAGTATTTGCCCACCTTGCCCCATGAAAATCAATGGAGATTTTTGAAATTTTTCTTGTTCTCTGGATGCCTTCTGGTACCCCCTTTTGGGTCTGAGAAAACCAGCTATGGACACCACTTTCCATAAGTTGCCCTGTGGCCATTGCAGAGAGCTCAGCAGCTCTGCTCTTCGACCAAAGTCACTTTCTGCATTTGCATATGAAACTAAAAAGACACCAGTGGGGTTATTTTGGTGTTACTCTCATACTTCAAGCTTAAATGTGGTGTTTGCCTGTTCTCAGTCTTTGTGTTTGTTTCCCAGCTCTTATCACCCACTATGTATGTGCTGTTGGTTTTGTTTTTTGTTTTTTTCACCTGCAGTAGAAGCAGTGAATTAGATCCATCGTATCCTTGTGAAGTAGTAACAGAAAAATACATTTTTCTTCAGCAGGATGTGTCACTGATGGAGTCTGAAGAAACCAGCGAAGGAGGTACCACTCCCCCAGGAGCCAGCAGCATCCCTGGGGAAGCCTGGGATTCTTCAGCTGTGGAAGGAGAGCATCATGCCACTCACACAGCAGCTGAAATGAGCACCAGCCCATCTAACTCTGCAAAGGGAGCAGAGCTCAACACGCCCAAGGACTGCCTTGCTGCTCCAGGGAAAGCAGCAGAGATGCTGGGCAGACCCTCTAACCCTATGCAAAAAGTGCCAGCAGGACTGGAACAAGGCCAAGGGGATACAGAGCCTCAAAAGGGACTCTCAGAACTGGAAGGAGAAATGCTTTTAGAGGAGGGTGGACTGGATTATTCTCTGAAACTTAAGCAATTGGAACTGGTTGACCTGGAAAGCAACCAGGACCCTTCCTCTCACAGCAGAGTCCAGGATGAGCCAGCCCCTGGCAGCCCCGTCCTGCAGGCTGTGAAGCTCAGCACTGAGTTTCCTCAGTGCCGGGCAGAACTGGCTTTTCATGGCTCAGACCCTCAGCAAACAAAATCCCCTTTGGCTGATGCCATTTCCTCTCAGAGAGAGACACCTAAGTGCTTTTTGGTGTGTAAAACAGTTTCAGAAGGGCATTATAAGGCTGAACCCTTTCTGGATAACATCTCCAAGGATTCTTTGCAGGAGGTCGATGCTGGTGCAGAGCAGGAGCAAAGCACCAAAAAGTTGGCACCAGCACCTGATGAGCAGCCTACCTCAGAGGGAGCAGTAGAAGACACAGCTAAACCTTACACTTCTGAAGATGTTCAGGAAAGCTTAAGAGCACCCCAGGGTTTGGAAAAGAATACAGAATCTTCCTCTTCCCATCAGTTTTCTTCCACCTTAACATGTGACAGCCAAATGAGTTCACTACAAGAGGGAAACACCTCAGCTGGTGAAACAAGGAATACCAGCATGGTCAAAGACCAGGGAATGGTTCCTGAAGAGAACTCATCTGCTTCCAAATGCCTTAATCTAGAAGATGATCACAGAGAAACTGAGGGCAGACCTGCCCCTTCAGCAGAGAGTGCTTTCCAAGGAAAGAGTACTGCTAAAAGGACAGAGGAAGTGAATGCTTCACAGCATAAGGAGCCAGCCTGGGAGGAGGCAGCATCTGAATTTCAGCAAGAAGAGGAGGAGGAAGAGTGCAAAGAGCAGAATCTGCCAGAAGAAGGCAAACCTTTGGAGCTCAAAGATCAGAAAAACAAGGAACAAAATGAGCAGGAGCAACTGCAGAGGGAAGAGCTCAGACTGGGGGAAGACTTGAAACTAGAGGCTCTGTCATCAGCTTTTGGGTCAGAGATACCTTCTGTTCCCAGGCATAATTTGGATGCATGTGTTTTGGAGTATGCTTCTTTGTCTGAGCAAACAGGATCAGCATTTCCTCCTGGGGAACCTGTCTCTGTGGATCAGCATCCTGGTGAGGACATTATGCTGAAAGCTCATGTCACAGAAGAAGGTTCTGGATGTCAGCCACCTGCCGTCGACCCTCTGTCCTCAAAAAACCAGAACCCAGGGGGGGAAACTCCACACATGTGCCATGTCTCTGACCAAGCAGAAGACCTGGAGGACTCTGGCCACTTTTCCATCCGTGGTCAGGATATTGGAGAAGCTCACTGGGATGATAAGACACAACTGGGCAGGGAGAATGAGCACAGTGATGGTCATGGAAAAGCTGTCCAGAGGTTTAATAAAAGAGATGCTGCATCACTCTGTGAAGGGGTAACAGCACCTTTTAGCGCAGAGAACCCAGAGGCCCTTGTTTCAGCACACCCTTCCTCTGCTACCAGTCACTTGGAGCCACCTGATCTTATAGATCTTCATCCTATAACAGGAAAAGCTGAGCTTTGGGACCTCATTCCAGCTTCCCCCTCAGAGATCACCTCAGCAGTATCAGCGTCTGTTCCAGAGCAGGAGGGTGCCAGAATAGCCTCTGTGACCCCTGAACACTGTCCTGGCACCAGCCTGAATGAGCTGCCAGACTCTGCAGGGAAGCCACCCAATCAAGCTGCTCCTGCACAAGGGTGGGACCCAACACCAGCAGAAACTGTTGTAAGGACAGGTGCAAGGGAGGCCAAGACTTCCCATGAACTCCTTACTTCTGAGGAAGGCTTTCATGAGGACCCTAGTGGCCCATCTTCTTTCTCTGTAATGTACACGAGCTCCCTTCCTCTGCAAGGGAGCTTTCCTAGGGATAGGAGGTCTGTGGCTAGTATTGTAGGGCCTCTGGAAGCATCCCAAACACCAGGAAGGACTTCCACTCCCCTGAGCCACCCTGAGACAATTCAGCAAAGTTATCCCCAAAAAAGTGCCATTATACAAGGAAAAGAAACGGCAGCAAATGTGGATCGTAAAACACAAGTGCCTTTATTTGATGAGCCTGACTGCAGTTTATACCAAAAAGAGCCTGGATCCAGAATTTCCAGTGTGCTGAGCACCCTAACGTGGCCCTCCGAAGATGATACGGTCCTTGCTGTGAACCAGCAAGGACAACCTCTGTCCCCTGTGTCCCACTCAAGCCTACCTCTGGTGTCTGAGTCTGATGCCAAACAGCTTCCTCATCCTCCTTCCCACGTCCAAAGGCCCAGTCAAGCTCAGGCCCCTGCACTCCATGCAAATCACGTTGTTCCACCTCCAGCCCCTGAAGGTTACCAGCTGCTGGCTCCTAGACCGCACTCCAGGCCCCCCCTCAGCTGTGGGATGGATGATGGTAAGCTGAGAGCCTTTCACCCTCCTCCAAGCCATCCTCTCCGAACTGCCACCTCTGCATCTGATGCCAACTCCGTGGCCTCTGCTTCTGATGGAGAAAGTCTAGCAGAGAGAGACGACCTTGTTCCAGTGAGTGGAGAGTGGGATCTTGGTGACGCAGATCCCCATGATACAGAGACTTCTGATGACTCAGGGGTCAGTTTGGTGACCAAAAGTTTTTTGGCTCTTGGAAATGAAATGTTGGTTGGCTGCTCTGACACCAGCCCTGAAACAGCAGATCCCCACATGGATATAGAGAGTGGAAAATCCTCACCTGACCACCCTTCTTGGCCCTCGTTGGAAGGCCTGATAACATCCCCAGACTCCAAAAGCAGAGACTCTCCACAGCTCCTTCCAATGCTTGCATTCACCAATCCCATCCACTTCCTCCAGCTCAGCCCTCCGTCGCCACCGACCACCAGAACAACCTGCCAGGACGAGGAGCTGCGATGGGAGCAGCCCGCAGGTAGCTTTGGTGGGGACACAAAGAACATCCAGGCTCCACTGGCAGTCACAGAGAAAACAGAAGGTGAGAGGAGGGTCAGGCAAAGGCTGGAAGGAGAACACCAGCCAAAGGCAGAAAGGGCCAAACATGCACCCTTGGAAAAATCATCAAGTTGGCCAGACAAAAAAACTATTGGGGTAGCTGTGCAGGACCCAGCAGCCAATCAAGAAAACCCAATTAAAAGCCGAGTAAAAACCAAGGACTGGCACCGTCAGGGCCTGAAGAGGATGTCAGTACCACCAGACATCTTGCAGCGTGAGTCCTCTCTTCCATTTCCCTTCCTCCTTCCTCCCTCCAACTTAGAACAGTTATCAAGAAGCAGGATTAAATTAAATAGACAGTGTAATGGAGAGGCATGAGAGCTTAGCATGGCTCTTGTGCCTTTCTGGTGATACTCCCTGCTCCAACCCTACAGCCCTCTCCTATCCTGCCCCAAGCTTCCCTTTCCAGCTGTCCCCTCCTTCCTCTCTGCTGCCCCTTGTATCCTGCTTGTTCCCTTGAGTAGGGATGTAGTCTGGGGCTCAGTCTTCTCATTCCACACTAATACCTGCAACAATAAACTTACTTCATGGATCCCCGAGGCAGTAAAGAAGAGCCATGCATACACCCTCAGTAGCCCATATCTCTTATCAGTTGTTTATTTGCTGCCTCCCCTTATTTTGCAACTGGCACTTTTAGGTTCCCACTTGACCTTCTAAAAAAGATGATTTTCCTGTGAGCACAAGATTTGAGAGTTCAGATAAGAATGGAAACTTGTCAAACCCAAGGTCCCAGCTTGCACAGAAGTCAAATCACTGATGTCACAAGTGGAAAACATGCATCTTCTGTAATGCAGCTCATTCAGCAGTACTTGCTATCAGGATGTATGTCTGTTCTTTACTATATCTTATGTGAACTTTAAATAATTGCTTCTTTTTAGTTCTTACTTTAATCTATTTTTGAAGCTCTGAAACATGCTCTGATATTTTTGGCACAGAGGAAAAGGAATGTGATATGGAAGGGAGTAAAAAGGTTTGGCAGAACTTGAATCTCAAGATTTGTTCATATGTTTCACTTGTAATTTCTTGATTCCAAAATTTTAAATATTCAAGACAATAGTATTGTCTTTCCCCTTATCCATAACTGCAGCTCAGTCTTTGGGCTTTCTTCCTTTTTCTGCTTCCAGTTATTTCAGATTTGGAATTTCTTCACACCTTATTTGATTAAATCCCTCACAAACCAAAAGGACTTCTCCAATTTTACACTTTGGCTCCACTGATCTCCTGATGCCTGGCCCTAGTAGCTGAAAGTGTAAGGACAGCACCAAACAGGGCACACAGGCAATGTCTTTGCTTGCATAACTGGAGAGGGAAGCTCTTTAAGAGTTACTGTCACTGCCTAAAATGTCACCTTTTTCTTTGTGTGAAAAGTAAATGTGGCTAACACATGTAAAGTGTAAGTAGTGTCAAGGATTATTAAAACTAGAATGTTTCTGACCCAGAAATAAATGCCATGGGGGCACCTGTACTCCAGCTCAAGATTGCCACTTAGGTGGGGTATAGGTAAGTGGTATCTGTGTGTCATCTGGATTGTAGATTAAGTCTAAAAATTGACTGATGTGTTTACTTTCCAATTGTCTTCTATGCAGAGGTTTCTTCTGTTCCTTCAGAGGAAGAAGCTCACAAGGCACACAGGGAACCACCAGTCAGCTCAGAAACAGTTATAATGCGGTGAGTCTCTCAAAGACCCTTAGAATTTGCCCCAATCCCTGTGCAGCACAGACACCTCCATTGTTTCTGAGTTATCAAAGATGATGATAAAGAGTGGAAAACTTTAATTAAATGCCCTAGGCCTGTGTTTCAGTCTATGCTCTCTTGAGGAGGACCCTACTGCAACAGAGGTCTTTC